>NW_024733734.1:1416226-1567209 GCF_018991925.1 Homarus americanus | reverse complement strand
ATATATTTAAAAATAACTCTCTCTACACACAATGTTTTTGTCATAAATGAACACTTTTAGTAGGGTCTGTGGTAAAAAATTCCTAAGTTGGAAAATAAGGACCACCCTAATATATATATATATATATATATATATATATATATATATATATATATATATATATATATATATATATATATATATATATATATATATATATATATATATACAGTATATGCTGATAACCACAAGGAAAAAGAAAACGCGAAGTTCCCAAGCGCTTTCGTGTAATTCACATCTTCAGGGGTGAGTACAGACCAAGGAGAAGTGCAAAACAAAGTGTATATATTCAGAGGAGGGTGAGATCAGGTCCACAATGGTCAGGTATTAGGTAATTACCCTACTAATCTTTAAAAAGCACCACAACGGTCGGTAGTCAAGTCAGAGGGTAAGGTGACCCAACCTTCTCACCTGGTTACTAATCTTCTTAATTACAAAATTGTCCAGTTTTTACATACCATTATTTTCTTCAATGTTTTTACGTGCTTTGAGAATTTACAGCCCGGAATTCATTCATGAGGAAAATATATATATATATATATATATATATATATATATATATATATATATATATATATATTGTTACGAGTTGGGGACTTAGAAACTGGTTTAGAATATAGTTAAAAGTCTACCCAGATCCCAACAGGCAACAACAATAGAAAAACTAAACAAAGAAAGACAATCAGACTATAAAAGGGTAGCCAAAGGATGCGAGTTTTTGTTGTGTATAATAAAGTACCATAAATTCCTTAACAAAATATTCAGCTTTCTATAATTTACCCTTAACCATACTTAACTTAAACATACTCAACATTGGCTTAACAGTATATACATATTTATACAACATACAACAATCTGAAGCAAGTGGAGGTGGGAGGTAATATAGGGTTACAAATACTCAAGTGCGGTGCTGAAGTGTCTGACGAGTAGGGCTGAGTATTGAAGAAGATGGTAGGTAGTCACTGTGCCGTAGGTTTCCAGGATAGGTGATCCAAGCGTGGTCACTTCCCAGAGTGAACTGAACTCTCCTCGATCCGGAGCTGATGAGGAAGAGTTGGAGGAGGTGACGCAACAACCAGGATATGGAGAAGGGAAACCCGGAGTGGTGACTAAGACTAGTCATACTCGGGTCACTTCTCAGAGTGAACTGAACTCTCCTCGATCCGGAGCTGATGAGGAAGAGTTGGAGGAGGTGACGCAACAACCAGGATATGGAGAAGGGAAAACCGGAGTGGTGACTAAGACTAGTCATACTCGGGTCGTGTCCCTAGATGGCGTTGCTCGTGGTGCTGGGTAGGTAGATCATGACACAATAGATGGCGTGGTTTGTAACAATATATGTATGTATATATATATATATATTTATATATATATATATATATTTACTATATATATATATATATATATATATATATATATATATATATATATATTTATATATATATATATATATATATATATATATATATATATATATATATATATATATATATATATATATATATATATATATATATATATATATATATATAAATATATATATATATACTGTATATATATATATATATATATAAATAAATATATATATATATATATATATATATATATATATATATATATCTGGGTATATGCTGATAACCACAAGGAAAGAAGAAAACACGAAGTTCCCAAGCGCTTTCGTGTAATTCACATCTTCAGGGGTGAGTACAGACTAAAGAGAAGTACAAAACAAGGTGTATATATACAGAGGAGGGTGAGACCAGGTCCACAATGGTCAGGTATTAGGTAATGACCCTACTAATCTTTAAATAGCACCGCAACGGCTAATCAAGAACTCCCCCAACAACACAATTGGTTGCATTAATAAAGTTCCTTGCAAGGAATGTAATATGTTTTACTTAGGCCACACAGGTAAAGATCTTGTAACTAGACTTAAACAACATAAATATAGTGTTAGGACAGGCCAGGAATCCAATGCTCTGTTTGTTCATTTGAGGGGTAACAAGCATTGCATTGACTGGGATAATGCCTCCTCAATATTACCTTGTAATTCAATTGATAGTAGGAACATCATAGAATCTAGTCTCATTAAACATACCGAAGCATTCAACATGAATTTGAGTAGTGGCATGTACAAACTGGACAATTTTGTAATTAAGAAGATTTTTAACCAGGTGAGAAGGTCGGGTCACCTTACCCTCTGACCTGACTACCGACGGTTGCGGTGCTATTTTATGATTAGTAGGGTCATTACCTAATACCTGACCATTGTGGACCTGGTCTCACCCTCCTCTATATATATACACTTAGTTTTGTAATTCTCTTTAGTCTGTACGCACCCCTGAAAGACATAATTACAACGCTGATTATCGCACCTACAGTGATTTACTTGCATATATATATCTATAATATTGGCTTGAACCTTTACTACCCTAGATCCTTCATAGACAAATGCCTTAACATTACTAAGAAATCTTTCTATAGAACCGATCCCAAGCCCATCCATGACCATAAGAATCTCTTAGTATTACCATTTCACAAAAATTTCTCTCAAATTCCTGTACAACTAAAAACCTGGAACGTCAATGTGGCATTTAAATACTCATGCACTGATAAACAAATGTTAATCAAGAACTCCCCCAACAATACAGGTGGATGCATTTATAAGGTTCCTTGCAAAGAATGTAATAGGTTTTATTTAGTGCAGACAGGTAAAGATCTTGTAACTATACTTAAAGAATATAAATATAGTGTTAGGACAGGCCAGGAATCCAATGCTCTGTTTGTTCATTTGAGGGATAATAAGCATTGCATTGACTGGGATAATGCCTCCTCAATATTACCTTGTAATTCAATTGACAGTAGGAACATTATGGAATCTAGTTTCATTAAACATACCGAAGCAGTCAACATGAATTTGAGTAATGGTATGTACAAACTGGACAATTTTGTAATTAAGAAGATTTGTAACCAGGTGAGAAGGTTGAGCCACCTTACCCTCTGACCTGACTACAAACCTCTGCGGTGCTTTTTAAAGATTAGTAGGGTCATTACCTAATACCTGACCATTGTGGACCTGATCTCACACTCCTCTATATATATATATATATATATATATATATATATATATATATATATATATATATATATATATATATATATATATATATATATATATATACTAGCAGAATCGCCGCCCTCTCGGAGGGTCCACATAGTCTCACTGTTCAGTCCCCAAAACTTCTTATTCCATCAATAGTTCATTAACGGTGTATGTAAGTTCCACCATGTTTTTCACTACAACGGTACAACAAAGTATATTTTTTTAGCATTAAACTGTTATTATTTTATTGTCTAATCATCACTACATATAACACCACGCATCATCACTACATATAACACCACCCATCATTACTACATATAACATCATTCATCATCACTACATATAACACCATCCATCATCACTACATATAACACCATCCATCATCACTACATAAAACACCATCCCTCATCACTACTGATCGGTAAAGTAGTTTCCGAGATTCTCGTGCGGACAAACATGGTAGGACGCCACCCTCTGGGAGGTTCCACATTGTCTCACTGTAGTGCTTTAGGGTAGACCACATTTTTGGTTTTGCCATTAGCAGCAAGTATATACATATTTTTGCCAGTTCCCACTCTGGAGTATCCAACATAGAACTGTCCATGAGAGAAGCAAGGAAACACTTGCTATCCATGCGAAGTTTGGTCCGGGCGGCTCATTCGCTAGGCCATGGTAGGACGCCACCCTCCGGGAAGCTCCACATTGTCTCACTATTCACTCCCCAAAACTTCTTCTTCCATCAATATTTCATTAACGGTGTATGTAAGTTCCACTACAATGGTACAGCCAAGAATATTTTTTTAGCATTAAACTGTTATTATTTTATTGTCTAATCATCACTACATATAACACCATCCATCATCACTACACATAACTCCATCCATCATCACTACATATAACAACATCTATCATCACTATATATAACAACATCTATCATCACTACATATAACAACACCCATCATCACTACATATAACATCATCCATCATCACTACATATAACACCATCCATCATCACTACATATAACATCATGGTGTTATATGTAGTGATGATGGATGATGTTATATGTAGTGATGATGGGTGGTGTTATATGTAGTGATGATGGGTGGTGTTATATGTAGTGATGATGGATGTTGTTATATGTAGTGATGATGGGTGGTGTTATTATGTAGTGATGATGGATGATGTTATATGTAGTGATGATTAGACAATAAAATAATAACAGTTAAATGCTAAAAAATATACTTTGCTGTACCGTTGTAGTTGAACTTACATACACTGTTAATGAAGTATTGATGGAATAAGAAGTTTTGGGGACTGAACCAGATACTAAGATCAAGGAACCTCTTCTGCCAGTTTGTAGTGGACATGTATGCCAAAAGTAAAAGAGAAAGACTCACCTTCATACGATTCAACCAAAAGAAACTCAGGGTTGATGACTACTTTCATCTGAGAGATGCAGTAGCAAGGGATGGACATGTGGGCAATGTTGAATAGCTGGTGATTCTCCCCTCTTCCTTCACTGGAGGTCCGCGATACATGCATGAACAGACTCAGGATGCCATGACCTATGTCTGAAACTATGGACGACCAGATCTCTTTATTACTTTTACATGCAACCCTAAATGGACTGACATAACAGAAGCTCTAATGGAAGGCCAGAAAGGACAAGATCGGCATGACATTATAGCTAGAGTATTTCGTCAGAAAGTGATCAAACTCATGGACTTGCTTACAAAAGCATCAATCTTTGGCCCTACACGGTGCTACATGTATTCCATTGAGTGGCTGAAACGAGTTCTACCACATGCCCATGTCTTGATCTGGCTGAAAGAGAAACTTCGACTGAACATGATTGACAACTGCATACGAACAGTTTCCTGATCCAGAAGAAGATCCAGTTCTCTTTGAGATTATCAAGAAGCAAATGATTCATGGGCCATGTGGACCATTCAGCAGACACTCTCCATGCATGAAAGATGGACGTTGCACCAAAAACTTCCCAAAAGACATAATAAAGGATACTCAGAGTGGAGAAGATGGGTATCCTCAGTACAGGAGAAGAGCGCCAGGCGCTGGAGGTTTTACAACGGTGTTGCGACCTGGAACAGACAGTGAAATAACAGTAGACAACAAATGGGTGGTCCCCTACAATCCTCTTCTGAGTAAAACATTCAATGCGCACATCAATGTGGAGTTCTGCAATTCAGTCAAGTCCATCAAGTATGTCTGCAAATACATCAACAAAGGCTCGGACCAAGCGATCTTTGCATTGAAAAAGCATGGAAATCATGATGAGGTGACACAGTTTCAGCAAGGCCGTTATATGTGCAGCAATGAAGCCCTATGGAGAATTTTTTATTTTTCCATACACGAACGATGTCCAACAGTAGTTCATCTGGCTGTTCACCTGGAAAATGGACGAAGAGTATACTTCACAGAAGAGTCCCTCCAAAATCAAATGGTAAATCCTGCTGATACGACTCTTACTGCATTCTTCAAGCTTTCACAGGAAGATGAGTTTGTTCAAATACTCCTGTATGTTGACGTACCCAAGTTCTACATATGGCAGGCTTCAATGAAAAAGTTCCAGTGAAGAGCTCAACGATCCGATGTTGAAGCATATCCAGGGATAAAGTCAGGCAATGCTTTGGGACGTGTCTACACGGTTCACCCCAACAACTTTGAATGCTATTGTTTGAGACTACTTTTGCACCACATCCGTGGCCCAACATCATATGTAGCACTCAAGACAGTGAATGGACAAGTCTGCAGAACCTATCAGGAAGCGTGCAGTCTCCTTGGCCTACTGGAAGATGATGGTCACTGGAATGACACATTAGAAAAGGCAGCAGCTACTCAATCGCCATTGAGAATGAGGAACCTGTTTGCCATCATGATTGCTACATGTGGACTTTCCAACCCAAGCCAGCTCTGGAAAAACCACCAAGAAAGTCTTTCAGAGGATCTTCTTCATCAAGCAAGAAGAGAACATCCTGGTCAAGAGATTGAGTTCATGGATGACATGTTCAACAGGGCTCTGATCATACTGGAAGACAAAGTGATGGAGGTATGCGGAAAAAACCTGACTGATTTTGGATTACCTTCCCCAAACCGAGAAGAACCAGTAATTGCAAACAGCGAGTTGCTCAGAGAGACAGACTACTCAGTTGAAGTTCTGGTGAATTTTCTTGAAGAAAATGAGCCTCACCTGGTGCCTCATCAAGCAAATGCTTATGAACAGATCTTTTAAGCGATACAATCGGAGCAGGGAGTATGATCTTTCTCGATGCACCTGGCTGGACAAGAAAAACATTCCTGATCAACCTTCTGTTGGCCAAAGTACGTCATCAGGGGAAAATTGCTCTTGCTGTGGCATCCTCAGGCATTCCTGCAACACTACTAGAAGGAGGACGTACTGCACACTCAACTCTTAAACTGCCTCTCAACCTCGCTCTCAATGAGAATCCAGTGTGCAACATCAAAAAAGGATCGGCAAAGGCAAAACTCTTAGAAAAATGCAGCCTTATAGTCTGGGATGAATGCACAATGTCTCACAAGTTAGCGTTTGAAGCATTGGACAGGACCTTGCAAGACATACGAGAAAATGACCAGCTCATGGGTGGCATTACAATGGTCATTGCTGGAGACTTTCGCCAGACCCTACCTGTCATTCCTCGAAGCACTCCAGCTGATTAACTGAATGCGTGCCTCAAGGCATCATACCTTTGGAGAAGTGTTCAGACACTCACCCTATCCACAAACATGAGAGTACATCTACAAGGAGATCAGAATGCTGGACGGTTTGCAAACCTTCTACTACAGATTGGGAATGGAACTTTCCCTGTTGATTCAGAAGGACAAATAGTCATTCCTCAAGGATGTGGAAATGTTGTAAAGTCCTCAACTGATCTCACTAACATGGTCTACCCAAACATTATCCACCACTATAAGGATCACAAGTGGCTGCGTTAACGCGCAATTCTAGCACAAAAGAATGAAACAGTGGCTGAAATCAACATGACTCTACTCAGACAGCTTCCAGGCAGTGAGACCTCATTCAAATCTGTTGATACAGTAAACGACCAGGACCAAGCAGTCCAGTACCCTGCATAATTCCTTAATTCTTTGGAGCCCGCTGGAATGCCTCCTCACCACCTCATTCTCAAGATTGGAACTCCTATAATTCCCGTAAGAAATCTTGAACCACCAATCCTCTGCAATGGCACAAGACTGGTGGTGAAGAACATGATGCCACATGTACTGGAAGCTACAATACTGACAGGAAAAGCTAAAGGAGAGGACGTTTTTATACCAAGGATACCTCTTATCACCACTGACCTGTCATTTGAGTTCAAGCGACTTCAGTTCCCGGTTAAAGTGAGCTTTGCCATGACCTTCTACAAAAGCCAGGGACAGTTCCTAAAGATGGTTGGCCTAAACCTGGTGTTTCCTTGCTTCTCTCATGGACAGTTCTATGTTGGATGCTCCAGAGTGGGAACTGGCAAAAATCTGTACCTACTTGCTACTAATGGCCTTGTGAAAGAGCCGCCCGGAGGGCGATATTCTCTATCGCGTTGGCAGTATCTTGTGCCATTATTGCTGTTGATTTGCCGGGGTATGTGATGATCTGTGTGATATCGTCTGCAAAACTATGTATTCACTGTAGGGAGCTGGTCTGGTAGGTCTGCTGTGTAGATATTGTACAGCGTGGGTGAAAGGACACTGCCTTGGGGTACTTCACTTTTCAGTTCTATGGGTGGTCCTATATAGCTGCCAATTTGTATTTGTGCCGTGCGATAGTCTAGGAAGTCACAGACGATTTTTTCTAGTGGGTCTGAAAGATTTAATTGAAGCAGTTTAAATTTTAATCCTAGGTGCCATACTTTATCGAACGCTTTCTTAACGTCTCTTAATACAATGTTGACTTGGTTTCTTTCTGCTTTCTTGTTGGCTAACGTTTCCGTGATTATGGCTAGTGCAGTATGTGTTCCCTTTTGTTCAGTGAATCCATGTTGTCTGGGGTTTAGTAGTCCGTTTTCGCTTCTGTGTTTTCTGATTCTCTTGTTTATTGCCTTTTCAAATAGTTTTCCTATAACTTCGAGTAGGGAAATCTGTCTGTAGTTAATTACTTGAGTGTGGTCTTTGGCTGGTTTCGGTACGAATATTAGTTTTGCGTTTTTGAATGCATCAATGAAGTATCCACTTGCCAAAGCTGAGTTTAATATTTCAAGGATGCCTTGTGTGCAGTTGTTGGGTAGGTATAGGATCATATTTCTTGTGATTTTTGTGAATCCTGTGCTTTTTCTTTAGTGTGCCT
Organism: Homarus americanus; assembly: GCF_018991925.1. NCBI lineage: Eukaryota > Metazoa > Arthropoda > Malacostraca > Decapoda > Nephropidae > Homarus > Homarus americanus. The sequence continues at coordinate 1,558,749 of NW_024733734.1, read as the reverse complement.
GATGTAGTGTAGCAGTTCTCCTTCTGTAATTGGTTCTATCGGGTTGAGCCTGGTTTTGTCCACCACATGGTATGGGGTTATCCTATGTATCATTTCAGCCATTTCTCTGCAGATATGATTTTCGTGTTCCTCATCAAATTGCTCATTTTCTTCTTCTGATATTTGAAATATTTTTTTCCATTCTCTCCTGTATGCGAATTCTATCTATTTTTCTTCAAAGAGCTTTTTCCCGTTTTGGTCTTTTATGTACTTTTGTTGGGGTTTGTCGTTTCCTAGAATTTTGTTTACGTTCTGCCAGAAGTTCTTGTCATTTCTTGTGGTATCCAGGTTGTGTATTAGTTCGTTCCATCTGTTGGTGTGCTATCAGGCTTTCATCTCTTAAATTTTGTTGTATTTGCCTTATGTTTCTAATAAGCTCTGTTGTTGGTGGATAGTTTTGTATGTACATCAATATGTTATTGTATTGTACTTGGAGCATTCGCAATTCATGAGAGGTCCTGATGTGTGGTAGCGTTCGATATGTTGTGGTTGGTATGTTGTTCTCTATTGCCTTTTTGATGTTAAGTATAAGGGTATCTGTTTCGTTGTCTATATCTTCTAGTATTTTGCCCTGGAGATCTGGGATCTTAACTTGTTCTAGTTGCTTCCTGTCGCCTTCCCAGTCTGCTTTTTGCATTTGGAAACGTGGGGTTGTTGGTACTTGGATTGGGCTTGTAGATAGTTTTATTATCATTGGAATGTGGTCACTTGTAGTTAGTGGTCCTTGTTTTATATGGTAATTCAGGAATGCCTTGTTATTGGTGAAGACTTTGTCTGGGGTTGTTGTTTTGTTATTGCCAATGAATGTGGTGAAGTGTGGTCCTAGGTGGATCAGTTTCCTAGTGTTCATTATGGTATGCAGTGCAGTGCCCACCCTGTTCCTGTTTCCGTGGCCGAATATTGGATGTCTTGGGTTCAGATCTCCTATTATATATGTTGGGCAGTTGTAGTTCAATAGTTTTATCAAGTCTGGGGCCGGTAGGTAGTTCCCTCTTGGCGGTAAATATGCTGTGGCTATTGCTATTTCTCCAAGTGTGGTAGTTATTTTGATTCCCAGGAATTCATCCTGGAAATCGTCGATGATTTGATGTTTGAGTCTGTGTTTTACAGCAATGGCCACGCCATCATTTAATTCTTCTGTTTTATTTCTTTGGTAGATTGTATATCCAAATATTTTTATTTTCTTGGAATTTGAATTGCCGTGACTATTTATTAAAATTATGTCCGGATCAATGCTGAGGTATGTGTTTGCAAGGTTGTTTTTATTTGTTTCCCAGTTGCGGACGCTGTGTTGTATGATGGTAAGTCTTCTGTGTTTGTCGTTATTCATTGTGTTTTGATTTTTTGTTTCTTGTTTGTTACGCGGGTGGCGATCTCTTGTCCGGAACCAGTCCGTTACGGATTCTTTGGAATTTCCATTCTTCTTCTTTTTTGAAGTTGTGTCTCCTTATTTTAATTCTTTGGTTTATCAGGTAAGCTTCCACTAGTGCTTCAGAGTATTTTTCGTTAGAGTAGGTCCATTTTAGTTCTTGTTTCATTATGGCTTGCATAATGTCTGGCATCATTTTGCATTCACTAGGGATAAATATTTTGTCACACCAGTGAATCTGTAGTTCACAGTCGTCTACATATTCTAAAGTCAGGAGCGTTTCCTCGCCCTGGATATCCATGGTTCCTGTTGTGACTTTTTTCCTTACGGCTCCTGTCTCTCTTTGGTTGTTATTTTGAAGGTCCTGCCTCTCTGCTGTACTTTGGGTGGATGTTTCAATCATTTGTGACTTTGCCTTGTCAGCTTCGTTTGTTTCGTGTACTGTTGCGGCTGGTGTTTGCTCTGCTGCTCCTTTTACTTCTGCATTGTCTGTCTCCTGTGGTGCATCTGGGTTGGTTAAGCGGGACGCTTGTAGCACAGATCCAGAAGCTGGGTTGGCTGGGAAACTTATTGTTGGGAGATTGTTTCTTCCAAGCATTTTGTTCATTTCTATTTTGAACGTGCCTGGGTTCCCTATGTTCATTATGTGCGAATATAATAGGCAGATGAGCACTTTGTAGTCTCGTATTTCGCTCAGTACAATTTTGGTGGTATTCTGTGGTTGTGTTGTTTCTTCAACTACATTTTTTGCAATTGCAGCATATGTTGTATTCTCCTTCTGTTCTTGTTGTTGTTTTCCTTTGCTACTTTTTCATTTATTATTTTCTTTTTGTATGGACAGGCCACTGCTAGGGTTCTATGGGTCTTATATCGTGGCTCCTTCCGATTTTTACAGTTTATACATGCTTTGGCTTGATTCTTGCAGTCCCGGAAGGTATGGCCTTCTTCTGCACATTCAGAGCATATTTTAAGTTCCTTTTGAGGACAGTCTTTTATTACATGAGATTCATGTGCATAGCATATAAAGCAGGTGAGAATATTAACGTAGTTCTCCCTTTCTAGTTGTTTAGGGAGTACTTACATGTTGAACCCTAAGATTCCAGATTCCAGGGCCTTGTCTGCCATTGAAGTATCAGTGAATCTCAACTTTAAGCAATGTGTGTATTGATTTATTTTTACCACTTCTTCGACTTTTAACCAATTGTTTTTTATTTCTAGTTCTTCTTTTATTTCTTGTGCCGAGTGCTTTCCAAATTCGTAGTCAAATCCACGTACAAATACTGATCTTTTTGCTTTAACCTGTGGTGGCATGATGACCTGGAGTCCTATGCCTCCAAAGGCTTGCATTCCCTCAGGGCTCAGAATGGTATCTGCGTCCCTGTAGTCCCTGCATATTGCAGTATATCCATCGTTCGATGAGAAAATCCTTGTGAAGGGTACATTGAGTGTACCATACGCTGTTTCAGCTATCTGAGAACGTGAAGGGGCTGTTCTCTTGTCTATGATCTTGAGTCTAACCTTGGTAGCCATGGTTTATTTGTTTGTGTCTTCCTAGCATGTATTAATTGTGGGTGATAAAGAAGGTTATTCAAGGCCCTTCTTAGTGTGCCTATAGGCGACCCCAGAATAGTGGTGTAACTGCACTATCACTGTTTTTCCACTGCTGGATTGGCCTGTGTTCCCCCGACCTCCAACGGACACACACAATCCCACCTACTGTGAGGTGTGCTCCACTGGAGGGGCTCTTGCACGAATACTTAAATATAAGCAGGTGCCTCGGCCAGGGTAAGTAAGGAAGGATTTCAGCAAGAGAGAAAGACCTCAAACCACGTCAGTACTGCCAATCAATAGCTGCCCCCCAGCAGGCGTGTGGGTCACTCACTCTACCCGTGGGGAGGGCTAACTAGGGTTGACAGTCCTGAATGTTCGTGAGGTAGTCCGGTGGTAGTCGTGGTCGTTTTCCAAAGGCGGAGGCCCCCAAGGGGCGTTGCCCCAAACAGGATTTCTGGGAAGTCCATTGGTAGACAGAGAGGTCGAGTCCGGTCGTCAACAGTAGAGAAAAGGCTGGCTGCTTTGGCGGTGAGGGGTCTGAAGAGAGAGGTCCATTCACGGCGAAGGCTGGCTGGCAAAAAAAAAAAGATTGTTTACAAGAGATTAACCCAACTGAGCTGATGATGGGTCTTGCTGGGTTATTAGGCTTATGGGTCTTGATTACACCGTACATGTATGGCAGTGGAGGGGACGTTGAAGTAAGGTGTTTTTTAATGCGAGTAGCTTTGCCTCTCAATAGAGACTTAAGTTTTTTGTGGTTATCAGCATATATATACAGGTATATATATATATATATATATATATATATATATATATATATATATATATATATATATATATATATATATATATATATATATATATATATATATATATATATATATATATATACACACACACACTCAAGGTTATGGAGTTTTCCTCTATTATCACAGTATAAGATCCTATGAATGAAGAAAAATAATGTTGTTTTATAATTGTTTTATCTATTTCCTCTTTATACGAGCACAAAGACGTGTTCCTCAATAAACCTCTTTATTTTACGTGAAGAAAAATATAGATGTTGAGGTAAAAATATTAGAAAGGCATTATCGTCGTCTGGAGACTCTTTCCTTGTGTAATAAATCTGGTAATTCCTCAATAAGTCCCGGGGATTAATTCACTCCCACCCGCTTGTTGTTGACAGATAAATACAGTATTGAGGATTTTGCCGAATCACCCTTTCGTTTCTAATCCTATTCCTTCTTCCTCTCTCTCTCTCTCTCTCTCTCTCTGTCTCTCTCTCTCTCTCTCTCTCTCTCTCTCTCTCTCTCTCTCTCTCTCACACACGGTTTATTGTATTCTATGTATCAAATGTAATGGTAATTATGTAGGACAGACAGGAAAAACATTGCAGCTCAGAATCAAACAACATAAGTACAATATCAGAACAGCATCTAAAAGCAGTGCCTTGTTCGTTCATGTTAGGAATAATAATCATCCCATTGCTTGGGAAAAAAGCTTAGAAGTACTTAAATCATCTTGTGTCTCAGAAAGACTTCTGGTTGAAGCTAGTTTGATTAAGGAATTAGAATCAATAAACCTTAGTGATGGTCAGTTCAAAACTGATATTATGGTACATAAATTTATTTGTCAGTGGCCCAAGGTTAAAAATGCTTTGAAAACCTTTGATCTAGATGTATGATAGTTATTTAGTGGGTCCCTTATTTTTGACCTGACCTCACTAGTCACGTCGCCCCCTTTCTCTTAAGCTCCTCTACGTGTGTGTTGGTGTGGGGATTAGTGGATGACATCATTATGACCTGACCTCATGTTTTTAAGGTCACCCTGTATATTTAAGCCTCTCTCTGTCCATGTAATCCAGTTGCCTCTGAAGAAGTCTTGAATAAAGACGAAAGCTATGGTGCTCCGTTGTTTCCCTTTTCCCGTGGGATTTTATCAAGATTTATCTTATCCACGTTTTCATTGTGGATCTACATGAAATATATACATATATATATATATATATATATATATATATATATATATATATATATATATATATATATATATATATATATATATATATATATATATATATATATATATATATATATATATATATATATACCATTTTTCTTGTCTGTATCTTCATTTATATTTGATTTATTTTTATATGTTTCTCTCTATATCTCTCTTTTTATGCTTTTTAGTTCATATTGTTACTTTCCCCCCTAACCTTCCAGCTTTCCCGCACCTCAATTTCAAACAAATCCATCCTATCCATCTCTTCTTACCCCCTTCTTACTGTACAGGCAAAAGTTAGCATATATATGTTCTTTCTTTCTCTCTTAAATGTTTGTTTATTCTCAAGATTTCATATCAAGGGTTCAAAGTTAGCACGCTGCTGTTTTATGAATCCTATGCGTGCCTAAGCAAGTGTGTGTGTGTGTGCTTGTTTTTATATGTGTGTGTGCGTGTGTGACTTCATAAGAACATAAGAATGGAGGAAACTGCAGCGGTAGGGTGTGTCATACGGAGGCGAATTTTTTTTTTTTTTTGAAAAATCGGCCCATGGTATTAATGATGTAGTTCTATGTGCAGAATCATGTGATATCTTCACATTTGAAAAGTTTTCATTTTTTGCTCGGTAAATTTTAACTTGAAATCTTATGAAAATTCAGTATTCCCACCCTTTTACCAACACCACTAAATAGCTTATTTAAAGTAAAGTAAATGTATCAGGTTAATTTATTAGGATGAAAATGATCCAGAATAGTGAAACGAATGATCTTGACACATTTATTAAATTTAATATTCCTTTAGAAAACAAAATCATCAAATACAAAAACCGGTTTTACTACAACGACCTGGTGTTGCTGCACACCATAGAGAACATGTCTTTCTTGCTTCTGTTTCTACTCATCACCTCCCTGCTGACCACCTGAGCTCGGATGTAGCCTTCCCTCCTCTCCTGGCTGTACACGTGACTGCTGGCCTCGCTCACTTGCTGTACACAACGCTCTATACTCTGGGTGTGCGAGGGCCAGGCAGGGACATGCATGGGGTTGTCCAGGAAAGCTCTGACTTGAACATTGGTGAGGCTGCAGGTAAGAGGGGGCTCACTGCCAGCTTGGATGTTATCCAGATCTATGAGATGAGTGAGGGTCTTGGCACCTAGATTGACTTCAGGAGTCTTCCTGACCCTGAAGGAATCGTCACCAACTGATTCGTCATGCCCAGATTCTCTCATAAGTCTCATATCCAAGATCTTTTTGACTGCCACTCTTCTCTCCTCCTCATCCTTACTGCAGAGCATTGTCTGCAGAACTGCCTCGGGATGAGCATACCAGGAAGATCTCCTCACAGTCTGCTCCACAATCTGAACAACCTTCCTTGGCTGACTCCTCAGGAGCTCAAGCTGGAAGAGAACATGCCTCGGACCTTCGGAAAACGATGACTTGACCTTGGTGTTGAACCAATTTGGCAAGTAGACACTCACGATGAATTGGACAATAAGTCTCAGGTTGTGGCTGGTTCCACTTTCAGTTTATGATGAGCGACCCAAATTCTGCAGAACCTGGGAGCCGTTGTGAGCCACCTAGAATGTGAGACTGGACCTATCTGCAGGTAAGCAAGTCTATCAGGCATGACCCCAGTTTTGATGGCACTGCAAATCATGTAACCATAGTACTGGTCAGTACTCAGGTCGTCAATGACAGTATGTGCAAGCTCAACGAGTGGAGGGCCAACTGTGATTTTTTCAAAGCTCGGATTTATTTCTAACTCGGTGGCAGAGTCCAGCATCTTGCCAGGACCAGACCATCTGTTGTTTGAAAGAGTCTTGCCATCCAGCTCCTGGATCAAGATGTCCTGATGGCAACTCGTTGGTGTGGAGGTCTAAACAATCAGACCAGCTTCCTCCCCAATCTTCCGCTCTATCCACTGTATGACCCCACCCCTGTGTTCGTGTTGGTGCTGTCCCTCAATGGCCTGCAGGGTCTGGTCTGCAATTCCTCTCTCTGAGCCAGTTCACAATGTTATCTGCCACTATCTCAGCTGGTTTCCTGATGTCATCTTTCTCTGGAGTGAAATGCCACAAATACTTCCCTCCTGGTTCCTGCAGCAGGGTAGTGTTCCTTCACCATGGCGAGAGACAACTTGTCAAATCTCCAACTTTCATGAACACTTTGATGTCTGTCCCTTCTCCCATCAAAGAACAAACAATTGATTCCATTTTCTCTTATCCCCTTATCAAACTCCTCTTCTAGGTTACTGACAGGTTTCTCCTGAGCTCTCCTTACTTTGTTATGATCTATCACCAGGTGAACATCATCAGGTGTTATCAAACCACCGTCAATCCAGGCAGCTGTTGCTATCTCTGCGGTTTCTCTGAGACCAGTGTGGTGTCGCATGCTGGCCAGAGCTATGCTCGGGATATCTTTTCTATTTCGAATCTTATGCCTGGAAGGTTTGGGATCATTATTTTCTGGGTTAGGGACAAAGTCACCATTCTCCTGGTCAGCACTCGGATCAGCCATGGGGAAGTCATTAAACTTTGAATCAGCTTGACTCCAATCATCGGCATTTTTTACCTCACCCTGGGCCTACTCAAGTCTCTTTTCCTCGGCAACTCTTCTCCTCTTCTGTCTCTCTGTGGCAGCCTCCTGTCTCTTGGACTCCGGAATATCTTGGCTAGAAATCATGAGAGCCCCTATACTGCCAGTCTTCTCTCTCTGTGCTTTGACAATGAGTTCGATCTGAGAATCTTCAGTTCACGCTTGCAAATACAGGAGATGTGGGCCTCGGATTTACAGTCACGGTCGCATCCAAACTCAGGACAGAGAACAATTGGGCACTTGCAAGTAATTATGTCAAATAACTGGTCCAGTTGCTTGGCAAAGCTGTCCTTAACTGCAAGTTTTCCTCTCCCAAGAGAGATATCTCTTGCCTTTTCCCAACTGGCTAGCAGTCTCTCACTAATCTTCTGACTTGTTATGACTGGAGGCTTGAACTGAGCGTTAGCCAGAGTGTACTGTGCCAAGACAGCTTTGGTCATATCACTGGCAATGTCTTTGTTTGTGTAAGTTCTTTAGTTCTTTTCACTGATTTGCCTGATTAAAAACACCGTATCTCAAAGCATCTCTCAATGTAGGCAACTCCGACTTCAGGAGCTCTCTCCCAGACCCAAGATAGTGACTGAGATGGCTGGATTTTTGGTTCCTCGTCCTGACACAAGCAGCCATCGCAAATATTATCAACTTATAAATGCATCAGAATCTGAAACAGAAAAAAATATTGTTAGTTGGGTTGTTAAAGAATGAAGTCAGAAAGCAATGTTCACTATTTAATTGTAATGCACTAATGCAGCTGTACGTTAGATTTTCGATAAATTTCACGCTAAAATTTACCTAGCAAAAGGTTGCAAAATATTGAAACTGAAATTATTTTCTGTTTATATACACTAAAATCTACCAAAAGAGTGATGGGCCATTAGTTTTAGCTGATCTTCCCTCCTTTGACACACCCTACTGCAGCGGGCCTATTGGCCCATACTGGGCAGTCCCGTTTACACCCAACCCCTATTGCTCATATAAGCATCCACCCTATTTTTGAAGCTATTCAGCGAATTCGAGTTAATGATGATATTTCGTAACTTGTGCAATTCATCCACTACTGTGTTTCTAAACCAGTGTTTACCTATTTCGCGCCTAAATCTAAATTAGTCTAATTTAAAACTATTGTTACGAGTTCGCTCCTGGTTGGATAGTTTGAGTACCTTTGTAATGGCCCCTTTGTTTAGCCCTGACTTCCATTTATACACCTCTATCAGGTCGCCCCTCGCTCTACGTCTCTCGAGGGAGTGCAAATTAAGATGCTTTAACCTTTCTCTATACTCAAGGTTCCTAATGCCCGGGATTAGTCTTGTCATTCTCCTCTGAATTCTTTCCAAGGATTCTATATCCATTCTGTAATACGGTGACCAGAACTGAACTGCGTAATCCAGGTGTGGTCTCACAAGCGCAAGATACAGTTTTAGGATGACCTTGCTAGTCTTGTAACTAACACTCCTTTGTATGAACCCAAGTACTTTACTAGCCTTGTTACGAGCAAAAACACATTGTTTACTTGGCTTGAGGTTCCTACTTATCATTACTCCTAAATCTCACTTACAGTCGGATTTCTCTATGGCATCGTTGTTCATCTGGTATCTGGTTTCCCTGCTTACATCTCTAATTCTGAGTACTTTACATTTGTCCACGTTGAATTTCATCTGCCATTTTTCAGACCATTTGAAAAATTTGTTTAGATCTTCCTGTAGTTTTGCTGAGTCCTCGTCAGATTTAATAACACGTCCTATTTTAGTGTCATCAGCAAATTTACTTATGTTGCTGTCTATGCCGATATCTATGTCGTTTATGTATATAATAAATAATAATGGTCCAAGTACTGAGCCTTGGGGAACTCCACTAGTGACGTTGCTCCAATGGGACTTAGTGCCGTTAATGCTCACTAGATGTTTCCTGTCCTGCAACCACGCCCTAATCCATTTAAGGATATTACCTTTGATGCCATGCGCTTCTACCTTTCTAATTAGTCTTTCGTGGGGGACTCTGTCGAAGGCTTTGCTAAAGTCGAGATATACAACATCATAATTGTGCCCTTCGTCCACCGATTCGAAAACTGATGAAAAGAATGTTAATAGATTAGTTAGACATGAACGCCCGCTTGTGAAGCCATGTTGGGAATCATTGATCAACTTGTGCTTCTCCAGGTGGTTTCGAATAGAGTTTGAAATGATTGATTCTAGTAATTTGCCGACTATTGATGTTAGGCTGATTGGGCGGTAGTTAGAGGATAGTGATCTATCCCCCTTCTTGAAAATCGGTATTACATTCGCTATCCTCCAGGATTCTGGTACTACACCTGTTTTTAAGGACATGTTAAATAACGTTGCTAAGGGCATACTAAGCTCTTCCTTACATTCCTTTAATACTCAGGCATATATCTCATCGGGACCAGGTGAATTATTAGGCTTTAGTTTGTCTATTTGCTTACTAACATCGCTACTAGTCACTACTATCTCGCTTAATTTGTTTTCTTCACTATCTCTGAATAGAGTCGGTGACTCGGGTATCATGTTCACATTTTCGGTGGTGAAAATTGTTGAAAAGTATTTATTCAAATTATTGCTCATTTCTCCGTCGTTGTCAGTGAGCTCTCTGGTATCTGACAGTATTGGTCCAATCTTTTCTCGTGTTTTAGTTTGATACATTTGGTAGAATCCTTTGGGGTTTGTCTTCGCCTCCCTTGCTATCCTTACCTCATTATTCCTCTTGGCTTTCCTTATCTTGGTTTTAACCTTACTCGCCAATACCTTATAATAATCCTGGAGGTAAATTTCGCCATGATTTATCCTTCTACCTATAGCCTTCCTTTGGCCAATGATGTTCTTTCAAGAATTATTTATTCATCTAGGGTCATTGTTGTCTGATCTGAGTTTTTTGTATGGTATGTTCTGCCTTTGTGCATTAAGTAACTCATTAGTTAAATTGTCGTGGAACTCGGCTATCTCAGATCTCGTTATCAGGTCTGAGTCATCTGTCAGGTTCACGCCCAAGCGCAACACCCCTTCTCTCAGCTGCCTCTTTAAACTGTCAAAGTTTGCCCTTCTGAAATCTGGTACTTTAGTGGAATTTTCCTTACGTTTGCCCTGAAAGTCAAGCTGGAATCTAATTTCTTTGTGATCTCTGTTTGCAAGTTCGTTCCCTACCTCGACATTGCTAATGAGGTTTTCTCTGTGCGACAGAACTAAATCGAGTATATTACTACCCAGGGTGGGTTCGGTTATATGTTGACTTAGGAAACAGTCCTGGATCGTTTTGAGAAAATCCTCTGATTCTGAGGTACCAGTAAGGTCAGCCCAATCTATTTGGCCAAGGTTAAAGTCGCCTACTATACAGGCTTTGTTGTGTATGGAAGCCCTGCGCATTTCATCCCAGATAAGTCTCTCATTGACTCTATCAAGATTGGGAGGTCTATATATTACTCCTGTGATTAATTTTTCCCTACCGTCGATTAATTCTACCCAAATTGTTTCTGTATTCCGCTCAGTTTTTATTTCCTTTTTTATTTCACACTTCAGATTATCCCTGACATAGATTGCTACTCCGCCTCCTTTCCTGGTCTGCCTATCGGTATGGAACAATTTGTAACCCGCAATTTGGTATTCGACCGGTAACTCACGTGAGTCTGGGTTGATCCATGTTTCAGTGAATGCTATTATGTCGATTTTTTCGGTACATACCAAGGCCCTAATATCATCCATTTTGTTTCTCATACTTCTACTGTTCGCGTAGTAGACATTTAAGTTAGTCTTGTTCTGAGTCCTCCCTTTACCGCGTTAAGGTTTAAACTCCCTGTCTGCTTTAGTTTTGTCGTCATTCCTAACACTATTTCCCTGTAATCTTTCACTTTGTTTACCCGCTCCCACTGCAGTCTCCACCCCCTTGTGTGTGTGTGTGTGCGTGTGTGACTTCTTGTGTGTGTATGTGCTTATTTGTATATGTTTGTGAGTGTGTGATCTTGTGTATGGTGTGTGTGTGTGTGTGCTTCTTTGTATATGTTTGTGAGTGTGTGATCTTGTGTATGGTGTTTGTGTGTGTGTGTGTGTGTGTGTTTGTGTGTGTGTGTGTGTAAAGATCACACACACACGCACACACACACACACACCTCTGATAAGACCCCTTTAACCATGTAATCTCAGACCAGGTGCGTGGTGCTGGTAGAAGCATCTTAAGTACCTACTACGACAGTAAAGAGTATAATCCACGCTGTGCTTCGCTCTGATTGTGTTCTTGCATGGCCTCTCATAGTCTGATTAGCTAATCAGGAAGGCAATTTCGATTTGGCGTCGGCAGTGATTGGATAGTTTGAGTTTATTTTCCATCCTATAGATTGGGTATTCCAAGAGGAGATTGGCCACAGTGACTTCACATGAACGTATGGTTTGATTACACCCCATCTTTTGTGGCTTTCCCTCCAAGGTTAGCTTATCATGGGATGGATTGGTTGACGTTATCACGAGATCGGCTTATTTAATTCAATTCTCCGCTCTGTAGTTAGACTCCAAGATTTGCTAATCAAGAAGATAATTTATCCATCGTCGTAAGACTGAAAAATTATCTCCAATTCTCTCCACTAGCTGTAAGACACCTTCATGCCAGTCAAATTTTCCATAGAGGTAATAGACCAACGATGATTAACCGCCTCCGAATAACTAGTGAATTTTATATGACTAATTTTCTGCCTTTTTAGAGCATTTTTTTCATAACAGATATACTTTTACTTGAACAATATACTTTATTAGTCATGCAATCAGTTACTCATTCATTGACTTACGGAGAAAGAACAATAATTTATACTGGAACTAAGTAATTTGATTTCATTAACAGAGTGACGTTTATGCATGGGTCATGAGTGTAATCTGTGTCTGTATATCTACAACACACATACACATACACACACACACACACACACACACATACACACATACACACACACTTATTTATTTATTTTTTATCACATTCCGTACTATTTTGTGATATCTTAATTTGGAAACTTTTGACTGGCCACAAACGATCGTGTAGATTATAAAATATATCTAAATTAAGCTTCATACAAAACATAACCCTACCTAAACTAAGCTAACCCTACCTAATCTTCTTTACTTATGATTTTCCTATCTTATGATGGTAAATGCCATCTTAAACGAAACGACAAAATTTTTCCTATACGACTTATATTCCATTAAGTTATAGGCTCTCTCTCTCTCTCTCTCTCTCTCTCTCTCTCTCTCTCTCTCTCTCTCTCTCTCTCTCTCTCTCTATATATATATATATATATATATATATATATATATATATATATATATATATATATATATATATATATATATCGTTCTTCACCAACAACTCAGTAAAGTGACGTTATTTGCATCATCAATAAATGAGTGTGTCTTCTCATTTCCTGACACACCTTGGATACAAAGTTTTTATCATAAGTCATTGATTTCCGAAAGTTTGTCCCAGGGCAGGCGTCCTCATTAATACCTTCTCCTCTTAATACTTCCTTTCCTCATCCTCCTCGGTTGTCTATTTTCTCTCTTATTTTCTTCTGATGTGTCCTTTTTCTCCTTTTTAGTATGTCATTCGCCTCGTCCTCCTCCTGGTGACTCCTTTTCCTTTTGGCGTCTCCTCTCGTACTGCTGGTTTCCTACTCCTCTGTCTCTTGTCATCTTCCCCTCTTCATCCTTCTGGTTACTTTCCCTTCGTTTTCCTCAGTATTTACATATGTCTATGTAATGATGGCCATCGTAGACGATAAATGAAGTGTCACTTAACGAGACAATAACACCATGGCAATTTCTTAAAACACGTGAGCGTGAGAAACGACACAGTGAAGCCAATATTCATTAACCCCCCTCTCTCTCTCACATCCTCACCTTGCCAGATGTTACATGGCGGGAAAATTCAGCCACTTTTCAATAATAATCGAAAAGTGACATCAACCCTGCCACGACCCAATATGAGTTGATATAAATCCATGCACAGTCCCAGAAGCTCATTCACGTCTATATCCTCGTAACTTATAAAATTCCCCCTTTGGTTGATGTTCATCTACATACAGTATCGCAATTGCTGTACGTTTCTGCTGGTATCTACGAGTCCTTGTGTGTCTAACCAACTAATCGGCTCATCTGTCATGCTGAGTCGATCCTTAATTACTTATTTCGTCATAGGGTCTTGTTTAACCTCAGTTATACCAGCGTGAAAAGAAGTCATTTTTAAGAGCTCCAGACATAATGTGAAACGCCGATGAAGTGTAGTGGTTACCAATGACGAGACAAACGCACCTTTTATATATTAATTTCCTTTTATACTTACATGATTCTGTCGCCAATACGTGGGAATCTTACTAGAACTCTAAAGTCAATCAATGCTGTAAATATACTGTACATGTGGTTTTGGTGCTAATATCCAGAAACCACCTCAATAACTCTTATATAAGTCATTATTGTCAACCTTACTTCCATTTGTGTGATAATATAGTAAAGACACTTACAGTATGTTCAGTTCTGACCGTCGTTTAGGTCTTTTGGATTGTAATTTTTGTTTGTAAATAAGTATTTTTAAGTATGATAACAAAAAAATAACATTGCTCGTTTCAACTACCCTCTACCATACTTGATTGATAACTAATTAACTGTCATTAACTTGATTACACTATACATTGTCTATGATTTTGAAACTTAAGTTAACATTTCGCCTATTTATCAAGTAATCATTGAAAGTGTTATAGAAAGTTACCGTACTGTTAATTAAAGGTTTTATTAAACTGTAAAAAAACTGTTAAGTAATAGATAATGGATGATTATAAAGACGGAGGTTGACTTAATTCCCATCATTCTTAATGTTGTTACATCAGTTAGTACAATAATTGAGGCTCTTACAGCAGCTGGTACAGTACTTGAGGCTCTTACAGAAGCTGGTACAGTACTTGAGGCTCTTACAGAAGCTGGTACAGTACTTGAGGTTCTTACAGCAGCTGGTACAGTACTTGAGGCTCTTACAACAGCTGGTACAGTACATGAGGCTCTTACAGGAGCTGCTACAGTACTTGTGGCTCTTACAGCAGCTGGTACATTACTTGAGGCTCTTACAGCAGCAGGTACAGTACTTGAGGCTCTTACAGCAGCTGGTATAGTACTTGAGACTCTTATAGCAGCTGGTACAGTACTTAAGGCTCTTACAGCAGCTGGTACAGTACTTGAGGCTCTTACAGCATCTGGTATAGTAATTGAGGCTCTTACAGCAGCTGGTACAGTGAGGCTCATTGGTACAGGCTCTTAGCAGTACACAGGTACAGCAGCAACAGCACAGTACTTGAGGCTCTTACAGCAGCTGGTAAAGTACTTGAGGCTCTTACAGCAGCTGGTACAGTACTTGAGGCTCTTACAGCAGCTGGTACAGTACTTGAGGCTCTTACAGCAGCTGGTACAGTACTAGAGGCTCTTACACCAGCTAGTAGAGTACTTGAGTCTCTTACAGCAGCTGGTATAGTACTTGAGGCTTTTACAGCAGCTGGTACAGTACTCGAGGCTCTTACAGCAGCTGGTAAAGTACTTAAGGCTCTTACAGCAGCTGATACAGTACTTAGGCTCTAACAGCAGCTGGTATAGTACTTGAGGCTCTTACAGCAGCTGGTACAGTACTTAAGGCTCTTACAGCATCTGGTACAGTACTTGAGTCTCTTACAGCAGCTGGTATAGTAATTGAGGCTCTTACAGCAGCTGATACAGTACTTGATGCTCATGCAGCAGCTGGTACAGTACTTGAGGCTCTTACAGTAGCTGGTATAGTACTTAAGGCTCTTACAGCAGCTGGTAAAGTACTTAATGCTCCTACAGCAGCAGGTACAGTACTTGAGGCTCTTACAACAGCTGGTACAGTACTTGAGGCTCTTACAGAAGCTGGTACAGTACTCGAGGCTCTTACAGCAGCTAGTACAGTACTTGAGGCTCTTGCAGCAGCTGGTACAGTACTTAAGGTTTTTACAGCAACTGGTAAGGTACTCGTGGCTCTTGCACCAACTGGTGCAGTACCTGATGCTCTTGCAGCAGCTGGTACAGGAAGGTGACAATGTTACAGCAGTATGTACAGTACTTGTGGTTGTTACAGCAGCTGGTACAGTAAGTTTGGTTGTTACAGCAGCTGGTACAGTACGTATGGTTGTTACAGCAGCTGATACAGTACGTGTGGTTTTTACAGCAGGTGGTACAGCACTTGAGAGTGTTACAGGAATTTTTACATTTGTGTTCCTCCTAATAGGTACATTAACATTTAGCAGACTATAACTGTGTAAGTCAGGCGTCCTAACAACCGTTTTATGGAAGACATCAACTTATATCGTAATGAAAATGTTCAACCAAATATTTGCTTATAATACAGAGACACAGAAACACATACTCGTAGAAATACACATACAATAAAACTAACATATACAAGGCAACACACACACACACACACACACACATTACTACTACTACTACTACTTTTTTTTTTTTTTAAACGTGGCTTCCAACCTCCCCCAAGAGCTACACCTTCGCCACCATTTTATTACCTTCATATTAAATATCCTAATACATAACTAGCTATCCTTTCTGTGTTGAATTAGTTGAGCCGCAGATCTATGCGGCATTCAGTGACTGTAGCCTCATAGTCAATATCTGCAGCAGTTGTCGGAATTGGGGCAGAAGCTCTCGTTCCCCTGAGGCAGAGCAAAGCCGACCGAAGGAGAGAAAAAGACAGTCGACATCTCATCCAGGCTGTAACGTAACTTCTGGGCTGCTGCTTCTGTTCGGAGATCACCTCCGCGAGTCTGGCGTAAAAACATCTTGCACTTGATCCCATCCCACAAGAGGTTGTGAACACTAAAGGAGTGAAGCTGCCTTGATCAACGTTTTGAATTCTCTCCCCATATGCCCTTCTCTTGTCGTTCTCGTTCCTTCTATGTGCAACATCGAGCGCTAGGTTACGGTGACATGCGGCCATGGGATAAAAAATACTGATGTCGAAGAAAGCTCGCTGTCCCCGCGTCCAGAATCCTCGAGCACTGACGTCCACATGGGCTTTGTTAAATGTGTTTGAAGTCCTGTGTTGGACGATCTCACCATCCAAAGGAAGGAGGGTTGGTTCTACCATGACATCCCGGCAAATTTCCTTCAACATATTTGCGGTGAGGTCCCTTACCTCGTCATGTCTCATGCATATGAAGCCCCCTTTCTTACACACCATGGTGTGATCACCATCATAGGAAGAGCCACACACGCATTGGGAGGGCAAACCTTCTACTGGTCGACCGTACCTTAGAGCAATGGCATCTGTAAATTCTTGTTTATTAAGACTGAAACCATTTGCCCTTATCGGTAACGTAGTTAACCAGTTCGAGGCGCCCACCTCCTGTGCTATAGCTACTTTTTTTTTCAAATTTTCTGGTACCTGCAGCAACAGTTGCTGCAACTTATCATTTTGGCAGTGCTGTCGATCTGTCGTAATGGACCTACCAATCTTATTTACTTCACTGGTATCCACCTCCCCTGTTGCATTAAGGGCTATTATGTGGTCCATGAGGGCTGCCGTGAACTTAAGTGAATTTTTATGTTCGGTGGCAGCAATCACCTCTGGATTGGTTAGTCTCATCCCTCCCAGTCTTGGTGGAAGTGCAAGAAGTGCTCTTTCTGCTGGCGTTAAGTCAGGGTGTTTCACTAATTTAGGAATGAAATTGACACTGATAGCTTCTTCCAGAGGGTGGAGGAGGGGTTCGATATCAGGGATAGTACTCATCAGGTAGTTCCAACGAAGTTTGACTCCATGGGTGAATGCAGCAAAGGCCGCATGTGGCTCTGTGTTAGCAATCTCAGACAGAGCTTGGATTTCACGAACCCACTCATTCACCTTTACCGCTACGTACTCGGTCTTGAAGTCCGCAGTGCCAATTACTGCGCCTAGATGTCTTTGGCAGTCCCTAGTTATTTTGACCTCACTTCCGCCAAAAACCTCCATTGCCCGTTCATAATGTTCTGGCTTTACGATGAGGAAGGACTTGCTGGCGTTTGGGTGGTACCCTATTTGTGGACCTCGCGATGTTACCAAGTTCCACCACTTTTTGGTGCCCTCCACTTTTCCTGCTCCTGTAAGGTCATCAGCATATGCCACTTGTTTGACCCCAGGTGTTTCAAACTATATTTCTTGTTGGAGCGCTGATAGGCCAATTGCATACATTGCCATTGCAACAGGGTCCCCTTGTGTTGCTCCTTCGGTTGACTGTAAGATGGTATCACCTCTTAGAGCCTTGTTGTTTACTATGTAGATGTCTGATGGATTCCTATACGAATTTTCAACATACATTGCAAAACCTGGACACTTGATCTTGATGTTGTGCAGTGCAGCCATGCGGTTAAGTATGTTGAATGCGTTTGAAGCATCCTCCAGGAGAACGGCCTCACAATCACGCTGCTCAAATATCAATCTCATGGCGTGAATGGAGGCCTCCCCGCCAGCCTGGTGGCCAGCACACACTTGAAGGTTCCCTGCTGCTGCCCTGACATAATCCTTTACCACCTCCATTATGCATTTTCCGATGATCCGCCTCAGCACTTCCCCCACCCCTATAGGTCTACATCCTGGTTTCTTTTCCAGAGGAATAGGGCGGCAGGCCGTCAGGGCCTGGAGGTGATGGCAGCAAGAGGATGCAAGCTTTCTTGCAAGGGCGGCAATGGCAGTGCAGAGATCACTTGCTACGGGGCCAAACTTGTTTGTGCTGAGAGGATGACTCTCCAACCGTTTGCATCCAGACCTGAAGGGCCGGCTCCACCTCGAGTCATCAATGCCTTTTTTCACACCATCTCTCCTGTTATTTTCTCGAACAGGACAGCGTTTGGTGGGATATAGTCACCCTCGAACCTGACGCCTTCTACATCGCTTGCAGGGGGATGTTTCTCTTTCCGTAGTTTTAATGTCTCTCTGCTTATTGGCATCACCCCACCGGAGGATTCCTCTGTGAGAGATCTTACCGCAAGAGACACTTTTTCCACACGCATTTTGTTTCCAAATTTTCTTGCCACGTCATCGGTGTTTTGCTTTCTGTCACCCGTAATTTTTAGTCTCTCCTGCAGTGTTCTAGCTTCACATAGGAGATCATCAAGGGCCCCAGTCTGCCATATTGCCAATCTTCTCTTCATTGCTGCCACATTTTCTTTGTGCTTAGTCTTTGTGTGTGTCCTCTGACAGAATAGATGTGGTATTATTGCCAGTATTTGAAGAACTAAAGGTGCGAGTAAGCGGTCCTGAGTGTAATCAGTCATGAGGCGAGTCATCTCCCGAATCATTTCTTTGGTGGCCGCATACTTGGGTGGTTTAAATAAGTGAGCGGGCGACCACTTGACAATTTCTGAGTAGGTTTCTTTGACCCACATGTCTGCATTTTCCATCGACCTGCCATTCCACTGAGGTGGCTGTCTCTCATTCTCCTCATGGACACCTGCCACTAAGGGAGCAGCATTTATTAGTACTACATTTTCAGGTTGAGTAGACTCACTGCTATCATTTCGGATATCATCGGATGGTTGGGTCCCGGCTATATCCAATGTGGCCACCTGTGTCGGCTCCCTGCGATGTGGGTTCCGACACTGGTCTAGCTTCCTGCAATCCATACATGGTCGGTTGTTTCTCGCACAAACACAATTTGTGCAGTTTTGGTTAAGGCTAGCACAGACGCAGCAAAGAATGTTACCAGGCATAGTGAACAGCACCTTGGGCGACAATTACGTCCGCCTCCGAATATCTGATTTGGTCCCAGGCACAATATTATACTGGTTCTCATGAGGGAAGGGCGGAGAGGTGACAGGCTGGACTGCTGTGTCCAGGTAGCAGGGGAATACGTGCGCGCGTTCCCACGCGCGCACGTATTCCCACCCCCCTAAGGGCGACCATCCATACGTCAGAATGATACACTATGGACAAGAATTTGTCACACCAAGCACTTGTTTATAAATCCTTGGCACAAATAACCACTATTTATATGGTCTCACTGGTGTAATATCAGTTATATATACTCACTTGGTTCGTCGAGACCATACATGAAGTGTCAGTTACTATGGTGGAGAGGCGACCGCATGGGCAGCACTCTCGGCCCCATTGGGGCGAGAGTCTCGAGACCACCCCTGTCAAAGTAGGCCTATCGACACTGACCTTGGCTCCGAGCCTTCGCATTATTCCACCGACCCAGCACCGCCAGGTCACCACTCGCTTGGTGATCGCCGGTGAACACACGGAATATTTATAATTTATGCCGTAAGGGATGAGAAGAAACCTTGGGTGGCAATGCATAGGGTGACATCCGATATTCACCGACACATTTTTAAATTCCCGCTCCCACACAGCGGGTATGTCCCCACCAATAACCCTTTAGATCAGGGAGGACGTCCACGACACCCACGCCACGCCACGCCACGCTACTCCCACCACTACTACTACTGCTACTACATTTTTTGGGGGGAATATGGCCTCCAGCCTCCCCCAATAGCAACACCTTCGGCCCCATTTTATTACCTTAAATTTAAATACCCTAATACATAAGTAGCTATCCTAGCTGTGTTGAGTTAGCTGAGCCGCAGATCTATGCGGCATTCAGTGACTGTTGCCTCATAGTCAACATCTGCAACTGCTGTCGGCTTTGGGGACGATGCTCTAGTTCCCCTGAGGCAGAGCAAAGCCGACCTAAGGATTGAGGACAGTCGACATCTCATCCAGGCTGTAACAACTTCTGGACTGCTTCTTCTGTTCGGATAGCACAGGGGTTCTCAACCAGGGGGGAATTCCCCCCTGGGGGGGAATTCAGGTTTTCAGGGGGGGGGGAAACTGATTCGGGAGCAAGAGATATGTTCGATGAGAAATCAATCACAGAATTTTGGCCCTTGATGTGCGATTCCTACCCAAAAGTGGCAGAAAGAGCTATCCGTGCATTGCTTCCGTTTGTGTCGACATATCTTTGTGAGTCAGGCTTTTCAACTCTGTTGCAAATTAAAACGAAGCAACGTAGTAGATTAGAGGTAGAAAATGACCTGCGTTGTGCCCTTTCAAGCACTCCTCCGCGTATCCCAGAATTGGCGAAGAAAAAACAATCACAGGTTTCTCATTGACTGTAATCTTCATCTGAATAAAATTAATTACAAATTTACAATATCCTGGTATTCTATTGAACTTTTTGTTTATTGCATTATGCTTCAGTTTGGTCTGTTAAATAATTCATTATAAATAAAAAAAAACTATTTTACTTTTATTCAAGTTTTATAAATCCATCAACATTTTCAATTGGCATTTAATTTGTAAAACTCCACTATAAAAATAATCCATGTAAAATTGTAAATGTATATGTACTAATATGGAAAAAATAAAGGATTTTCAGTATTATATGCATATTATTTGGAATGCACTTTTTGAGGCAGACAATCTTGGAAAGGAGGGGGGAATGACATTCTGACATGGTGAAAGGGGTGCATGGGGCAAACAAGGTTGAGAACCACTGGGATAGCACCTCCGCGAGTCTGGCATAAAAGCATCTTGCACTTGGTTTCATCCCACCAGAGGTTGTGAACACCAGAGGAGTGAAGATGTCTTAATCAACGTTCTGAATTCTCCCAGTCTCGGTGGTAGTGCAAGGGATGATCTTTCTGCTCGGGTTAAGTGAAGGTGTTTCACTAATTTGGGAATGAAATTGACGCTGATAGCTTCTTTCAGAGGGTGGATGTGGGGTTCCGATATCAAGGATAGTGCGCACCAGGTAGTTCCAGCGATGCCTGACTACGTGGGTGAATGACGCAAAAGCCGCATGTGGCTCTGTGTTAGCAATATCAGACAGTGCTTGGATTTCCCTGACCAACTCATTCACCTTTCCCGTTACGTACTTGGTCCTGAAGTCCGTCGTGCCGATCACTTCACCTAGGTGTCTTTGGCCATCTTTTGTTATTTTGACCTCACTTCCACCGAACACCTCATTGTTCGTACATAATGTTCTGGCTTCACAATGAGGAAGGACTTGCTGGCATTTGGGTGGGACCCTATATGTGGACCATGTGATGTTATCAGGTCCCACCACTTTTTGATGTCCTCCACTTTTCTTGCTCTTGTAAGTGGAGCACGGATAGGCCTATTGCGTACATTGCCATTGCAAAAGGGTCCCCCTGCGTTGATCCCTCAGTTGACTGTGTGATGGTATCACATCTTAGAGCCTTGATGTTTACTCTGTAGAGGTCTGGTTGATTCCTATAGGTATTTTCAACATACATTGCTATGCTTGGACACTTGATCTTGATGTTGTATAGTGTGGCCTTGCGGTTAAGTATGTTGAATGCCTCACAATTACGGTGCCCAAATATCGTTCTCATGGCGTGAATGGCAGCTTCCCCTCCAGCCTGGTGGCCAGGACAAACTTGCAAACTCCCTGCCGCTTCCCCGACATCATCCTTTACCACTTCCATTATGCATTTTACAATGATCTACCTTAACACTTCCCCCACCCCTATAGGCCAACATCCTGGGATTTTATCCAGTGGAATGAGGCGGCAGGCCGTCAGAGAGTGGAGGTGATGGCAGCAAGAGGATGCAAGCTTTCTTGCAAGGGCGGCAATGGCAGTGCAGAGATCGCTTGCTACAGGGCCAAACTTGTTTGTGCTGCGGATGACTCTCCAACCGTTTGCTTCCAGACCTGAAGGGCCGGCTCCACCTCGAGTCTTCAGTGCCTTTTTCCACACCATCTCTCCTGTTATTTTCTCGAACAGGACAGCATTTGGTAGGATATAGTCACCCTGGAACCTGATGCCTTCTTCTTCACTTGCAGGGGGATGTTTTTCCTTCAGTTGTTTTAATGTCTCTCTGTTTATTGGCAGAACTCCACCAGAGGTTTCCTCTGTGAAAGATCTGACCGCCAAAGACACTTTTCCCACACGCATTTTGTTTCCAAAATTTCTTGCAACGTCATCGATATTTTGCTTTCCGTCTCCTATAAATTTTAGTCTCTCCTGCAGTGTTCTTCCTTCACATAGGAGATCATCAAAGAGGCCGATACGGGACTGTCTGAATTGTTCACTGATGCTTCACATGTGGAAGGCTACGTCCAGTGCGGGAAGAGCGGTAGCAGCGTCTTTCCGGCGTTGGAGCTTCTCTGCCTCGGTTTGCAGTCGGACTAACTCGAAAGTATTGACAACTTCTCGTGTGTTGTTCCTCTGAGCATTACGATGTGAAGTAATCGTCTCCCAGGTGAGGGGTCCATTTGGCACTTTTTCAGGCTTGTCTTAAGACTTTCCTTATACTTTTTCAAATGCCCGCCGGCGTTACGTTTACTATTCGTTAGGTGACTGTAAAGTAGCTGCTTTGGCAGTCTACTGTCGTCTATGTGGGTAATATGGCCAGTCCTACAATTAGTGTCAGCAAGAATATTGGCATTTGTTCTCTTGTCTTCCCAGCGAGCTCGAAGGATGGAACGTAGACTACGTTGGTAAAAGTTGTCAAGCGCCTTGAGGTGACTCCTGTATGTGACCAATATCTCGCTGCCATATACCAGGGTGGGGAGGACAACTGCTCGATATACATGTAACTTTGTAGATAATTTTTGCTCCCTACAGCGGAAGACACGGTTTCGGAGTCTGCCAAAGGCTTGAGATGAGCAACTGACCCGAAGCTTAATCTCTTCATCGATGCCCGCAATGGTGGACAGGTGGGAGCCGAGATACCGGAAGTGGGTAACATTAGAGAGGGTAGTACCATTAAGCTGGATGGATGGTGGAGGTGTGTCTGAACCAGGGGCAGGTTAAAATAGAATCTGAGTCTTATGTACATTCACCTCAAAGCCGAAGTGTGCATACACATCTGCGTAGGTGTTCAGGATCTCCTATAGGTGGCGTTCAGTGTGAGCAACAAGAGTGTGGTCGTCTGCATACTGAAATTCAGTAATGGAAGCTGCCGACACCTTTGTTCCAGCCTGGAGGCATCTTATGTTGAAAAGGCCCTTCAGCCGGTACTTGATGTCCACCCCGCCGGCTAAATTGGCACTGGCACGAGTAAGGAAAGCAGCCAAGAAAATGGAAAAAAGAGTTGGTGCCAGTTCACACCCTTGTTTAACACCTGTTTGGCTTGAGAAGAATTCAGACTGGGTGCCATTATGCAGGACACTGTCATTCATGCCATAATGGAGTTGCCTCACAATTGCGATGAAATCTGGAGGGCATCCAAAACGGTTAAGGCTTCTCTAGAGGGCTTCCCTGTTGACCGATTTGAAGGCCTTGGTTAGGTCGATTAACGCCATGTATAGGTCAAGACGCTGTTCTCTGCACTTTTCCTCTATTTAGCGGGCAGCAAAGATCATGTCAGTGGTGCCACGTGATGGTGTAAAGCCACACTGAGATTCTGGGAGGAGGTTTTCCACGTCAGGAAGAAGACTGTTTAGGAGGACTCGGGCAATAATGTTGCCAACAACGGGCAGCAGAGAGATCCTGCGGTAGTTGTCACAGTCTGACCAGTCTGCCTTGTTTTTATAAATATTGACGATGGAGGCGTATTTAAGAGCTTGGGGGATTTCCTCCTTTTCCCAAATATCCTCCAGGAGAGAGTGGGAACGGTTGGCAAGCAGAGGTCCTCCTGCTGTATACAACTCGACCGGGATTCCATAAGGTCCTGAGGCTTTGTTATTTTTCACCTTTTTGATGGCGGTAGCTACCTCATCCTAGTATGGAGGATAGCCGAGGTGGGTCAGCTCTGGATACTGAGGGACCTGCTGAGTACTAGGTTGTCAGGACATCTACATCAGTGTCTCGGTTAAGCAGTAAATGATAGTGCTCTTTCCAGCACTGGAGGAGGCCTTCATTGTCTTTAATTATGGAGTTACCGTCGAATGAGCGGAGGGGGGCTGTCCCACGAGTGATTGGCCCATAAAAGGTGTTGTATTCCTTCGGTCTGGCCGAGTGTCTCTCTGCAGGTTTGTGTCATGACGGTGATAAGAATATCCTATTCGGCACTGGGATTTGGGATGTTCTTTGTTGCGTTGCTTATCAGGCCATGTTCGAGCTGCTCTCTGAAAGTATGTGCTACCGCTGGATCCTCCAGACGCTTAGTGTTAAAACCTCTTCTAGAGGCTTCCTGCCTCAGCAGTTTTGGGGCGACGTGAAATGAGAACTTGGCTCTAACGATCCGATGATCAGTATCGCAGTGGTCCGAACCATGCATGGCACGGGTAATGAGGACATCTCGACGATCTCTTTCTCTAACAGTGATATAGTCAATGAGATGCCAGTGTTTAGATCGTGGGCGTTACCACGCACCCTTGAACTTGTCTGCCTGCCTAAACAAGGTATTGGTGATAGTGATGTTGTGTGCAGCGCACTTGCTGAGGAGTAGTAGGCCGTTGGGATTACACTTGCCTAGTCCACATCTCCATATATTTCCCTGCCGAATGTCAGCATCTCTGCCAACTCTGGCATTGAAGTCACCAAGGAGTACAACCTTATCTTCTCTGGGGATAGAGGTTAGCACTTTGTCGAGGTCGGCGTAAAAGGCCTCCTTTATGTCATCGTCTGCATCCAATGATGGGGCATATGCACTGAGGGCATGACTTGAATGATTCAGTGGGACTCGGAGTGTGATGAGGCACTCGCTGATCCCAATAGGCATTTCAGTTAGCCTGTGTAGAATGTGTTGGCTGATGGTAAAGCCAACTCCAAAAATGCTTTTTCTCTCCGCAGCAGGCTTACCCTTTCAGAAGAAGGTATAGCCAGACCCCCGTTCTGTGAGTTAACCCTCGTCTGGGAGCAGGGACTCATTCGTGGCTGTTATGTCGATTTTATAATTGCCAGCGCTTTTGCCACAAGGGCGGTTCTTCTTTCAGGACGCTCACACACACACACACACACACAATTACTACACCACGTGATGCCCCTCATAACACCATCCGTGAGGAAATTACTACACTATGTGATGCCCCTCATAACACCATCTATGAGGGAATTACTACACTATGTGATGCCCCTCATAACACCATCCGTGAGGGAATTACTGCACCATGTGATGCCCCTCATAACACCATCTGTGAGGGAATTATCACTCCACCTCAGGCCCCTCGTACACCATCTGTGAGGGAATTACTACATCATCAGGCCCCTCATAACACCATCTGTGAGGGAATTACTACACCACATCAGGCCCCTCATACACCATCTGTGAGGGAATTACTACATCATCAGGCCCCTCATAGCACCATCTGTGAGAGAATTACTACACCACGTCAAGCCCCTCATAACACCACCTGTGAGGGAACTACTACTCCATGTGATGCCCCCTCATTACTCCATCTGTGAGGGAGTTATTACACTACGTGTCTGCTGTTCAATAGCTCAGCGCACAAGATCTACGTGACTCCACTGTAAACATTAATCTGTATGTTCACTGTATGTTCCTTTACCTTTATCTAATGAAGGCTTTTGTTAAACCACCAATGTTAATGTTTGTAATAAGTCATTTATGTCCAATGTATATTTTCAGCCTTCGGGCTGCAGAACTTTTTCAGAACTTTTTCAATAAACCGTTAATTATTATTATTATTATTATTACACACACGCACACACACACACAACGTATGGTATATCATTAATACTCTTCGAATTCCTGAAATTTACATACCGGTTATTTTGCATTCTAAACTTTGTCTAAAAAAAAATAATTGCCCTATTTTTTAATATAAAGAAATGTTAAGAATAAATTTCCTGCCAAAGTGTATGAGGGGGCTGAAAACTGTTATTTTGAAAACGAGGAGAAAATTTCTATTTTTCAAAAATAAAAAATGCAAATGGTTGACTTCCTTCCTTTAGAGTGTGAACGTTTGACATTTAAATCTTATCACTAACACCAGCGGTTATTATGTAGTTTGCTTGAAAAAAAAATATCCAGCCCCCATTTTTGCTGTCAAGAGAGACGACAGCGCCCTAGTCTTTGCTATTAGGCTGTAATGACAAAATGTAAATTGAAGTTTTCATATTATATTACGACCGCCTGAGGAACAATATAAACTTTAAACAAATTAGATTATATTCATTTTCTACAATAGTAAGTAAAAGACATGTATTGTGACATGATTCTGTATACAGTTTGTTAAATTGGCTTACTTGGTTATATACTTATTAACTTGATTTTATTATTATTATTATTATTATTATTATTATTATTATTATTATTATTAGTGCTTTGATATCATTATTACGTAACTCGAAGTTTTGCCTAGTGTACAAAGAACCAAAATTTTTCCCCCTCCTCTTTTCATCATTGTGATAACCAAACACAAGGTTCCAAGAGTGATTTTGTCTCCAGCTTGTCATAATAGCAACCTCGATAAAAAGCAGAATCATCTCAGAAGGGTGTTATCTAGTGTTTTATGTGGGTTTTAGGGTCTCTCCCGCCATTTATTACACTCTCATCAAGGAAAATTTACCCTTTAGAAATTCATATCCTTGTAGCCTGTCCTTTCTTGTTGTGATCTATTTATACATTTTTTTTTCGTAATCTTTTATCGTCAGTTATTTGCTTCTGTCTGCTGTATGTTTCTATTACGCTATATTTTTTGTGTATTATCAATTATCTTCTGCTTCTCTTCTTCCCTACTTAGGTTCCTATTTATATTTGCCACTTTTGCTCTCTTGTACTCTTCTGAATTTTATATTTATCCGCAATGATCTAATTCGTATGTTCTTCCTCTGTATAATTTTACATTTTGATTATCTTCTTTATCTACCATCCTTTACTTCCTTACTTTTTTCTTTCTTCCTCTTTATCTCCTAATTTTCACTTTTCGATTTTTCCTTTTTCTTTTTCCGCCTCTGTCTTTCTGCTTGATGATTCCATTAGCACCTGAATGGCGTGGCAGTCATTTTCTCGGTCTCCTCTCTGTGATCAGTGTTCAACTTGAATTGATCTCAAAAGTGAAAAGATGCATCAGTGGGGGTGTTCAGGTGTGCTTTATGTGGTGTTCGGGCAGAATGGTGGGGGAAGGTCGGGAGGTACTGATACGGGGAGTGGGGAGGGAAACGAGAAGGTAGATGGGGAAGGTGAAGAGGAGAGATCGTAGTAAGAGTGAGACGACGAGATAAAGTAAAGGGTTTAGATGTAGGAAGAGTGAGGAAGGAGGGGAATAGGAGTAGAGATAAGAAGAAGGACGAGGGTAACAGTCGAAGTAGGAGGGGGAGGGGTGAGAATGGAGATAAGAAGTGATGTGGATGGGGGAGGAGGTGATAGAAGGCGAGGTAGGAACAACGCCATGAAGGGGGGGATAAGGGAAGTAAGAGGTAGGAGGGATGTAGGAGAGACTTCGGCACGAGGGAGGATATTGTAGATTGGAAGATGATATATGAGACCGTGTTGTGTGCAGATGTGTTATGTGGATCTGTGTTATATAATTCTGTTATGTGGATTCGTGTTTAAAGAGGCTGTGCTTTGTATGGCTCTGTTATATGTGGCTGTGTTATGTAGAGCTGTTTTATATTCGGCTGTGCTTTGTGGAGCTATGTTATAAGAGTTTGTGTTGCTTATGCTGCCATGTGGAGCTACACTATAAGAGGCCCTGTTATGTATGGCTGTGTTATGTGGAGCTATATTATAAGAGGTTGTGTTATGTTTGACTGTGTTATTTGGAGCTGTGTTATGTATGGCTGTGTTATGTGTGGCTGTGTTATTTGAAGCCGTGCCTGTACTTGCTGTGTGAGGCTGTGTTTGAAAACGCCGATGAGATGTCAGGGCTATTCTATCTGCTGCCTCATAGTTGTGGAATGTCAAGTAACCCCTTGTACTAGTAGTAGTCACTTTGTGCCATACTAGCTGGTGTGCCCTCCAACTGATACCTTGTAGCTCTTGCAGTTACTGTTTAAGGAGTACTCAGTGTTCATACAAACACTAGGTTGCTTTTCTATTTTATTACCAAAATATATAACACTCTATGGTTATCACAAACACGTGAGAAGGTAGTGATAACGTATGTTTATTTAAGGTTTATCTAGAAACAGTTAATTCGAGTCGCGCCATGTATACATTTACTACATGTAAATAGCCCACATTTATATAAGTATCACTGTCAGTATATTGACAGAGACAATTCATGTTATGTGGAGCTGTGTTATGTGAGGCTGTGTTGTGTGAGGCTGTGTTATATAAGGCTGTGTTATGTAAGGCTGTGTTATGTGAAGCTGTATTATGTGGAACTGTGTTATGCGAGGCTGTATTATGTTAGACTGTGTTATGTGGTAGCTGTGTTATATGAAGCTGTGTTATATGGAGTTGTGTTATATGAATCCATGTTATATGGATTTGTGTTAGGTGAGCATGTGTTGTGTGGTAGCTGTGTTATGTGGAGTTGTGTTATGTGAGGTTATGTTAGGTGGAAGCTATACTATGTTGAGCTGTGTTATGTTAGGTTATGTTCAGTTTTAGCTGTGATGTTAGGAACTGGGTTTTGTGAAGCTGTGCTATGTGGTAGCTGTGTTTTATGGAACTGAGTTATGTGAAGCGGTGTTATGTGGAGTTGTGTTATGTGGAGCTGTGCTATTTGAGGCAGTGTTATGTGGAACTGAGTTATGTGAGGCTGTGTTATGTGGAGCTGGAATATGTGAGACTGTGTTATGTGGAGCTATGTTAAGGTGGAAGGGTGTTATGGAAAGCCACGTTATGATGAACTGTGTTATTGTGAAGCTGTGTTATGTGAGGCTATGTTGTGTGGAGCTATGTTATGTGGGGCTGTTTTATGTGAGGCATTGTTATGTGAGGCTGGGTTATGTAAGGCTATATTATGTGAGGCTGTATTATGCGAGCTGTGTTTTGTGAAGCTCCATTATGTGATGCTGTGTTAGACTGTGAAATGCGAGGCTGTGTTGTGTGGACCTGTGTTAGACTGCGTTATGTGCGGCTGTGTTATGTGGAACTGTGTTATGTGAGTATATTATATGAGGCTGTGTTATGTGGAGTTGTGTTATATGGAGATATGTTAGACTGTTATATGAGGCTCTATTATGTGGATCTGTTTTATGTGAGGCTGCATTATGTGGAACTGTGATATAAGAGACTATATTATGGTGTTATGTAGTAGCTGTGTTAAGTGGAGCTGTGTTATGAAGGCTGTGTTATGTGGAGCTGTGTTGTGTGGAGCTGTTTTATATGGGACGGTGTTTAGTGGAGCTGTGTTATATGAGGATATGTTATATCAGGCTGTGTTACGTGGAGCATTGTAATGTGAGGCTATGTCATGTGAAGCTGTCATGTGAAGCTGTGTTATGTGGGGCTGTGTTAGTCTCTGTTATGAGAGACTGTATTATGTGGAGCTGTGTTACATGAGGCTGTGTTATGGGGAGCTGTGTTAGACTGTATTATGGAAGGCTGTGTTATGTGAGACTGTGCTATGTGGAGCTGTGTTATGCGAGGCTATGTTATGTTAGGCTATATTATGTGGAGGGGTGTTATAAGAGGCTGTGTTACTTGGGTCTGTTCTATGTAAGGCTGCATTATGTAAACCTGGGCTAGACTGTGTTAGGTGCAGCTGTGTTATGTGGTGCTATGTTATGTGAGGCTGTTTAATGTGTAGATGTGTTATGATAGACTATATAATGGTGTTATGTAGAAGTTGTGTTAAGTGTAGCTGTGTTATGTGAGGCTGCGTTATGTGGAGCTGTGTGATGTGAGGCTGTTATGTGAGGCTGTGTTATGTTGAGTTGTATTATGTGGATCTGTGTCATATGAAGCTGTGTTATGTGGAGCTGTGTTACACGGGGCTGTGTTATTTGAGGCTGCATTATGTGTAGCTGTGATAGACTGCGTTATGTGAAGCTGTGTTGGGTTGTTTTATGTGCTGCTGTGTTATTTTGAGCTGTGTAATGTGAGGCTGTGTTATGTGAGGTTGTGTTATGCTGAGCTGTATTATGTGGAGCTGTGTTATGTGTAGCTGTGTTATGTGGAGCTGTGTTATGTGAAGCTGTGTTATGCGGAGCTGTATTTACATGGGGCAGTGTTATTTGAGGGTGCATTATGTGGAGCTGTGATAGACTGTGTTATGTGAGGCTGTGTTGTGTGGGACTGTGTTATGTGCGGCTGTGTTATGTGGAGTTGTGTTATGTGAGGCTGCATTATAATGCTGTGTTATGTGGAGCTGTGTTATTTGAAGCTGTGTTATGTGAGGCTGTGGTACGTGGAGCTGTGCGATGTGAGGCTGTGTTATGTGGAGCTGTTTTGGGAGAATATATTATGGTGTTATGTAGTAGCTCTGTTAAGTGAGCTGTGTTATGTGAGGCTATGTTATGTGGAGCTCTTTTATGTGGTGCTGTGTAATGTGAGGCTATGTTATGTGGAGCTGTGTTAGACTGTTATGGGAGGCTGTGTTATATGGAGCTGTGTTATATGGAGCTGTGTTATGTGTGGCTGTGCTATGTGAGGCTGTGTTATGTGGAGCTGTGTTATGTGGAGCTATGTTATGTGAGGTTATGTTATGAGGCAGTATTATGTGGAGCAGTGTTATGTGAGGCTGTGTTATGTGAGGCTGTTTTATGTGGAGCTGTGTTATGTGAGTCTGTGTTCCGTGGGTCTGTGTTATGTGAGGCTTCAATATGTGGAATTGTGTAAGACTGTGTTGTGTAAGACTGTTTTATGTGCGGCAGTGTTATGTGGAGCTCTGTTATGTGAGGCTGTGTTATATGAGGATTTGTTATGTGAGGGCGTGTTATGTGCAGCTGTGTTATGTGAGGCTGTGTTACGTGGAGCTGTGTTATCTGCGGCTGTGTTATGTGGAGCTGTGTTAGACTGTGTTATGTGTGGCTGTTATATGTGAGGTTGTGTTATGTGGAGCTGTGCTATGTGAGATTGTGTTATGGTGTAATGAGGAGTTATTTTATATGGAGATTTGTTATGTGGAACTGTTATGTGAGGTTGTGTTATGTGGAACTGTGCTATGCGACACTGTTTATGTGAGGTTGTGTTATGTGGAGCTGTGTTATGTCAAGCGGTTTCTTGACGTTGTGTTATGTGAAGCTGTTTTTGTGGAGCTGTGTTATGTGAGGCTGTGTTATGTGTAACTGTGTTATGTGAGGCTGTTTTATGTGAGGCTGTGTTATATGGAGCTTTTTTATGTGAATCTGTGTTATGGTAGGCCGTGTTATGTGGAGCTGTGTTATGTGAAACTGTGTTATGTGAAACTTTGTTAAGTTAAGCTGTTTTATATGGAGCTGTGTCAAGAGGAACTGTGTTATGAGAGATTGTGTTATGTGGAATTGTGTTAACATTTATGTTGTAATTTGAGTGATTTTGCTGGGAAATGTTTATAATTTCGTGAATATGAACTTAAGAATTTGTCACCTGAAAAGATAAAAGTAATTATGAAACAATGTACTATAATTAATAATTTTTAACTACGTCTACCTCATATTAAAACAATGTAAATTTCTGGGTTTTATTCGAGTTTTAATTTAAAATGGGGCTCCCAAATATTTATAAACTTTATAATTAAATATTCTTTACTGTATTTGGCGACCATAACCATCCACTCTAACCGTTTTCCGGCTGGTTTTACAGATCATCCAAGATTGTGTATCTCTCAGGGGTCCCAGTTTTTTTTTTTTATTCATCCATCCGAGTCTCTGCCTTCCCCTGGCCTTCCTACCCTCAACTTTGCCCATTTATATTTCTGTTATATCCCCTATTCCCTATTTATATGACCAAAGTTTCTCATTTTTATTTTTCTGTGCACTCCAATTATTTATTTTTTTAAGTGTTGCCCAAGCTTCTAAGCCATACAACAGGTCTTTTCATTGGGTTATTTAGCTTATAATGCTGATGTTGCTGAATTATTCTTGTTAAAATTTTTTCTCACATCTACTATCACAGCTAATATTTCTCCCCAAATTAAAAGAAATCATGTTTTAGCTCACTGTTTTTCTACCATTATTTAACGTCATGATTTATCTAAACTTTGAAAACAACCATTACTTTCGTCTTGACAGTATTAACTCTTAGCCCATATTTTTCACCCTTTTCCACAAATCCGTTAATCAGTTTTTAACACTTCTTCACTATCCATGATAAGAGCAGTATCATCTGCACAGCGTATAATATTTGATATTACTTTCACTGTCACAAGACTTCTCTCATTAAGAATTCTGAATATATATTATATAATGTTGGAGATAGAATACAGCCTTGTCTTACTCCCTGTCTAACTTTGAACCAATTAGTAAGTTCATTATTTATTAACAATGCAACTTCCAGTTGTCAGAAGAAAAAAAAATCGAAATCTACTTAATCAATGTCTCGATGGGTTTATTATGTGTTACCTCATCAAAAGTTTTGTTTTTTAAATCAGCGAAACAGGTTTACAAATTTCATTGGATCTCAAAAACCATTTCACTTAAAATTCTCTAAACAAATATACAGCAGCTTCTCTAGTTCCTTTTCCCTTTATATATCTGGTTTGATCTTCAGATAACTCAATACGTTTTCTCAAATTTATTCTACTTAAAACTATGTTTAAATAAAACTTTGCAGTCATGACTTATTAAGCTAATTGTTCTAAACTTGGTGCACTCGAAGGTTCCTAGCTTTTTAGATAAAAATACAATTACTGATTTTTTTTAAATCACTGGGAAGGTCTCCATTAAAGTATATAGAATTACATATTTTAATCAAACATTTGATCCCACTCTTGCCCATTCGTTTTATAAATTCTTTTGTAAGCTGATATATTTTAATTTTGGTCACAACTGCCTCAACTTCTGTGTCTAGAAATGGAGTTCGATCTTTATTTCCTTTTCATTTCTTACCTTATCATTGAATGGTTTTTCTACATACTCTGCCCACCTCTCTTTTACTTCTTCTGCCTCAAAAAAGATCTTAATATCTTTGCCTTTAATAGTCCCACCTCATTTATTTCCTTTTTTCCGAGTCATTTGTTCAATCTTTCTGCGTATTTTCCTACAGATATGCCCTCTGGCATCATCTGTCTCCTTGCATTTCCTCTCTAGATCATCTTCCCTGGTCTGTCTACATACTCGGAGATTTTTTTTTAATTTCTTCTTTATTTTTTTTGAAAGCCTCAGTTCGATTTGTCATATTTCTTCGTCTATCTATTATATTTAGAATTTCATTTAGCCTCTTTCCTCCTATGTCCTATAAGTTTTCCCCTGTCCCTAACACTATATATCACAGAAATTATTAAATTGTTGTACTGATTCTTGTTCACCAAAGCTACAGTACTTTCTAGCAATACGAAAATCTTTTTCGGTTTGAATTAAAAATTTTATCCCTGCCCCCGTTTATGAACTTCCTTAAATCCCATTTGATTCTCTCCTTTGTTTTTCTTTTTAATTTTTTTTTATTTTAGCCCCACTAAACTCATTATTGGGACGTGATCTGACCCACAATTTGCCTCTAGACAGGCCTTGGTTCGGGTTATTGAATGTCTGAGTCTTTTCTGAGTTACAATGTAGAATAATCTATTTGAATCCTGACAATGTTATTTACATTGTCCTGGGGTGAGATCCATATATAACAATGCCTCGGGTGTTGTTCAAACCATGCATCTGCAATTATCATCTTGCTTTCCTTACATAAATCAATTAATATTTCTCCTCTCTCATGCTGATTACCTACCACCATGTGGTCCTACTTCTGGTTCATATTTCCCTTTCTCAATCACTCATTATTATCGCACATTCATTAAACTTCATGGTAAATCTTGCTTTCTTTAAATCTCCATAAAAATTTTCTAAGACTTCATCCTCACTAGCATTTGTTGGTGCGTAAATCTGTATTATTACCAAGTCCCTGGGTTTAGTATTAAACTTGACTAGCAAAACTATAATGACACTGTCCAATATCCCTTTACAATACTGCTCTACTTCTGGTTTACAAGAATACCAACACCTCTCTCATGATTTTCACCATCTGCATATATGAAGTAAAAATCTTCACCACTAACGCTATTTGCAACCTGTCCACTTTACTTCACCTGTGGGGGACTGTATTTTAACTTATGCTTATTTTTCCAATTTTAATGATTTAGAATATACTGATAGCTTTTCACCATCTGAATTCATGAAGACATCTAATGATTTCTAATAAATTATAATGACTTCTAAACCTAATGTTGAATTTTCATTTCCTTCCTTGAAGACAATGGATTAATGTTCACAGTTCTCGCGAAGAAAATATTAGTTTGTGTAAACTGACTCAGTGACATTCGACCAGTCATACGGCGTAAACCATTTATCAGCCGTTACCGTCTTACCTGTCTTCGATAATTATTGTGCAAGCTGAAACCCTTTTTGGAAACGACGGCATTTTCGGCTTAGTTTTTATCTTACACCTTTTCGTTTCTCTTTAATTTGTGGTGTTGAATTAGAGGATAACATCATTTCTCGTCTTCTTACAGAGGGAGTAGATATTGAATGAAGTTTGCTTCTCGCTGTTCTGTTTTCTTATAGATCTTTAATAACGATGCAGATTTCAGTCAATGAACAAGCTAACTGTGTGACACTGTAATGTATTTATAGAAACTTGAACAGAATTCTTTCATTAAGTAGTGTCTTCAAATTGCCTCATAGTTTTAATACCAAAAGGTCATAAAAAACTCAAACTAGCAACTTACCTAGATTAAATATTAAATCACCGTGAAGGATTTCCTGTATGTCGCAAGATTAAACACTGGGCCGAGTGACTGAAGCGAAAATGGCGCTACAGCACGTTCTTTCAAAACAGTAATGGAAGACCAGCATCAGATGGTAATAAGAATGGAGGTGGTAACAACAATAAAAACAGTGGAGGTGATAAAGGAAGTGATAACAGTGGCAGTGATAACGGTGGTGATAACAGTGGCGGTAATAACGGTGATGATAACAGTGGCAGTGATAACGGTGGTGATAACAGTGGCGGTAATAACGGTGATGATAACAGTGACAGTGATAACGGTGATGATAACAGTGGAGGTAATAACGGTGATGATAACAGTGGCAGTGATAACGGTGGTGATAACAGTGATAGTAATAACGGTGATAATAACAGTGACAGTGATAACGGTGATGATAACACTGACAGTAATAACGGTGATGATAACAGTAACAGTGATAACGGTGATGATAACAGTAACAGTAATAACGGTGATGACAACAGTGGCGGTGATAACGGTGATGATAACAATGGTGGTGATAACGGTAATGATCACGATGGACATATCGTGCCTCGTAGGCCCTCCTTCCCTCTCTTCCTCCTCCCCCTCTTCCTCCCAATTTCCCTTCCTTCTTCCTTTTCTCCCTTCATCCTTACCTCCCCTATCTCTCCCTCTCCTTAAACCGAGAAGACAAGCTTCCAGAAGAAGATTCTGTCCTTCGACCCTCCCTCCCTCCCTCCCTTCCTCTCTTCCTTCATTACTCGAATCATCCCTCCTTTCCTCCCTCCCCCTCGCCTACTTTCCCATCCTCGTTCTCGATGGTCTCGAGTAACTCTTTACTACCTCTCCTCCTTCCCAAGTGTTAATGTTTTAACTGATAATAAATACTTCCCCCAAAACCAGTATTAACCACCATCTCTCCCTCATCAATAGTTTCCCACTCAACAACCATCTCTCCCTCATCAACAGTTTCCCACTCAGCAACCATCTCTCCCTCATCTACAGTTTCTCACTCAACAACCATCTCTCCCTCATCTACAGTTTCTCACTCAACAACCATCTCTCCCTCATCTACAGTTTCCCACTCAACAACCATCTCTCCCTCATCTACAGTCTCCCATTTAACCACCATCTCTCCCTCATCTACAGTTTCTCACTCAACCACCATCTCTCCCTCATCTACAGTTTCCCACTCAACAACCATCTCTCCCTCATCTACAGTTTCCCACTCAACCATCATCTCTATCTAATCTACAGTTTCCCACTCAACCACCATCTCTCCCTCCTCTGTAGAGTCCCAATTAGCCACCATCTGTCCCTCATCTACAGTTTCCCACTCAACCACCATCTCCCCCTCATCTACAGTTCCCACTCAACCAACATATCTTCCTCATCTACAGTTTCCCTCTCAACCACCATCTCTCCCTTATTTGTAGTCTCCCCCTCAACCACCATCTCTCCCTCATCTGCAGTCCCCCTCAACCATAGAACACCACATTCAAGGAGGGGGGAGGTTGTGATTGAGGTGATGAGTCATGGCTGGGAACTAGTTGGTGGTTGTTTTTGAGTGAGGAGTTGGTAATTGAAAGAATGGTGGTTGAGTCTATCTTTAGTCTTTCCGTTGAATTAAGAGCAAATATCATCAAGACTGAGTTCATGTTAAAAACATTCCTCTAGCTAGATCCCTTGTCAAACTTTCAGTAATATTTACCTTAATATTTGTACCTGTTATTGTTTTTAGTTTCTGAGGGGAGCGAGAATTAAAAAAACATATTTGATATTTACAATAAAATTAATCTTTTACAAAAACATATATGCACCTACCACTCGTAAAAAAAATAAAAAAAAAATATAAATATATAAGCGTATTCATATATTCATCAACATCTATCTTAAAAACTAATAATTTTCTAAAAAAAAAAAAAAAAAAAACACCATATTACTCATTTGAAGACAGTAAGTCCTCGATGATAATTCAGTCAGCCTGGCCCCATCGTGACCTCGTTCTCAACATTAGGGATGCAACACGACACAGATATGCTCTCCAGGGTGGTAAACTTTACTCGGAAGCGGTAATTAGCTCCCTCGTGATGAAGAGGAGGAATTCCAGCCCCTGTGTGGAAGTGACACTGGGTTGCCGATGTAAGGGAGTTAAGGCTCCATAATTATGTTGGCAGCACTGATGACCTATCTCATTGGGATAGTGAAGATGATTAATGTTGTATTTAACCTCAAGCAACTAACACGTCACTTCTTCCCGTGTTATTTACTTTTTCAAACTAAGTACTTTAAAATTCACCTTTAACAAACTTGATCGTATTCTGTATCTGCATGGATATTACCTTTTGACCGTGTTCCTTCAACAGATAACTGTTTGTGACCAAAATCGGATTATTCGAATATAAATTTTTCATGTTCTTTTCTTTTATTTGTATAAAAATTCATTTTTCATAGCGAGATTACAACAAAATCAACCGAAAAAAAAGATAATATCTTTACACTTTATCTAAAAATAAAAATCCTTCTAACTCAGTTATGAAACACGGCCGCGTCCCGAGGACCCAGCACACATTAGCCAAAACTTGTGAAAGTCTTCCTCACTCAGAAGTTAGTAAGGACAGTGAGTGACTTCCGCCTCTTGTGTGTCGTGAGAGTCGGAGACCTCCATCACAAGTGTCTTCTTACACCTGAAATTCTCTATTAGGAACCATTTCGCCTACCTGCCATATATCTCTATTTATTGCGACAAACACACATATACTCCATGTAGCAAATGTAATGGTAATTATGTAGGACAGACAGGAAACACATTGCAGCTCAGAATCAAACAACATTACTACAATATCAGAACAGCATCTGAAAGCAGTGCCCTGTTCGTTCATGTTAGGAGTAATAATAAGAACATAAGAACATAAGAAAATAAGGAGTCTGCAATAGGCCGGTTGGCCTGTGCATGGCAGCTCCTGTCGAGAGTTACTACCACTCTCTATCATCCATGAATCTATCTAGCCTCCTTTTGAAACTTTCCAGAGTTCCAGCACTTACTACAAGGTTGCTAAGCTTGTTCCACTCGTCCACCACTCTATTTGTGAACCAGTTTCTTCCTATTTCCCTCCTAAACCTAAACTTATCCAACTTAAATCCGTTGCTCCGAGTCCTATCCTGCTCGGATATTATAAGAACTTTATCTATATCCCCTTTATTGATTCCTTTCACTCACTTGAATACTTCTATCATATCTCCCCGCACTCTTCGTCTTTCTAGGGAATGCAAGTTAAGTTTCTTTAACCTATCTTGATATGGAAGGTTTCTAAGTCCCGGAATCATTTTCGTCATTCTTCGCTGCACCGACTCTAGTGAATTGATATCCATTCTATAATAAGGGCACCAGAACTGAACCGCATAATCGAGGTGCGGCCTGACTAGCGCAAGATATAGGTGCAATAAGACCTCTGCACTCTTATTACTTACATTTCTAGATATAAAACCCAATACTCTGTTTGCCTTATTTCGAACATTAACGCACTGTTTTCTAGGCCGTAGGTCCGGGTTTACAAGTACCCCTAGGTCTCTTTCACAAGTCGACTTCTCTAGGTTGATAATGTTAAGGCTGTATACATTATCAGTATTTGTTCTTCCAATATTAAGTACGCTGCACTTGCTGGTTTGAATTTCATTTGCCATTTTTCAGACCACCCCTGCAGTTTATTTAGATCCTCCTGTAATGCATTTGCATCCTGCCCTGAATTAATCTGTCGCCCTATTTTCGTGTCATCCGCAAACTTGCTTATGTCACTGCTGATCCCAGTATCTAGATCGTTTATGTTGATTATGAACAAGAGTGGGCCTAGTACTGACCCCTGGGGAACCCCACTGAGTACACGGCCCCACTCAGATTTAACACCATCTACGCTGACCCTCTGCGTTCTGTCGGTGAGCCATGATTTTATCCAATTTAAAACTTTCCCCTCGATACCATGAGCCTTATTTTTTCTCAGAAGCCTCTGATGCGGTACTCTGTCAAATGCTTTGCTAAGGTCTAAGTAAATAGCATGGTAATTTTCGTCATTATCTACTACCTCGAAGACTTTCCTAAAAAACGTCAGCAGATTTGTTAGACAAGATTTTCCCTTTGTAAACCCATGTTGCGAGTCGTAGATTAATTTGCTTTTCTCTAGATGCGATCGCATGCTGTCTGCTATAATTGATTCAAGAAATTTCCCCACTACTGACGTCAAACTGATCGGCCGGTAATTTGACGCTGATGCTCTGTCTCCCTTTTTGAATATGGGTACTACATTTGCCTGTTTCCACAAGTCTGGCACAACTCCGGTGTCTAATGATTTTGAAAATAAATTTACAAGGGGTCCGCTAATCTGTTCCCTACACTCTTTCAAAACTCGAGGGAAAATTTCATCCGCCCCTGGGGACTGACGTGACTGTTCCCAGGTGACCTCACCTACTGTAGGTACCTTCTTAATCCCTGATAATCCGCCAACCGAAAGTTTGGGACTCTGACCATATTGTCATTGTTTTTTGTTTCCCAATTTAGGGTGAACCTGATTTCTCTGTGATCACTGTTACTTAGTTCTTCCCCTACTGTGATATTTCTGATAATATTTTCTTTATTTGTTATTACTAGGTCTAATATATTGTCACCTCTAGTAGGTTCTGTAATTAGTTGTTTCAAAAAATTGTCCTGTACTGCGTCTAGGAAGTCTTCAGATTCAAAGTCACCTACAATGTTGTCCCAGTCAATATTTCTGAAGTTGAACATAAAAACATAAGAAAATAAGGAGTCTGCAATAGGCCGGTTGGCCTGTGCATGGCAGCTCCTGTCGAGAGTTACTACCACTCTCTATCATCCATGAATCTATGTAGCCTCCTTTTGAAACTTTCCAGAGTTCCCGCACTTACTACAAAGTTGCTAAGCTTGTTCCACTCGTCCACCACCCTATTTGTGAACCAGTTTCTTCCTATCTCCCTCCTAAACCTTGAAAGTTGAAATCCCCCATAATGCACAGGTTGTTATATTTTGCTGCCCTACCTATTTCCTGCCATATGGGCTGAGCTGCTTCCTTCCCAAAACTTGGGGGCCTGTAAATCACTCCCATAATTAGTTTTTCTCTTCCTTCCGTGATTTCTACCCATACAGACTCGGTTCCCATTTCACCCTTTATTGAGTTATTAATACAACATTTTAATGTATCCTTGACGAAGAGTGCGACCCCTCCCCCCTTCCTACCTTCCCTGTCCTTGTGAAAAAGGTTGTACCCTTCTATGTGGTACTCTGATAACAAATTTTTGCTCGCCAGATTCATCCAAGTTTCGGTGATTGCTATGACGTCTACATTCTCGGTACATACAACCACTCTCAGCAAGTCTATTTTATTTCTAACGCTCCTACTGTTTGTATAGTATACATTTAAGCCTACCCTTCCCTGGTCCTGTTTTACCCCTTGTCCTGAGTAACTAATTTTACTTCCCAGGACCTGCTTGTTTTTTGACTCCCACTTTCCCCGACCTCTCTCTAGTGGCGAAACCCCCCCCCACCTTTGAAGTGACAATTTCTCACTCCAGGGATGCAGACAACGTCTTTACCCCCGCACGAGACAAGTGTACTCCGTCACGACTGTACAGGTTAGTCGTTGCGATAAAATTGTTGCCAGCTATCAATGAATGCCCAACCATTGTTTGCACAAT
This sequence comes from Homarus americanus, assembly GCF_018991925.1. NCBI lineage: Eukaryota > Metazoa > Arthropoda > Malacostraca > Decapoda > Nephropidae > Homarus > Homarus americanus. Next base: position 1,517,819 of record NW_024733734.1, on the reverse strand, counting down.
CTTTTTCCAGTCGGCAATTTATAGGAATTGCCCTGGACAGCCATTCACGACCAACCCCTCTTCTAGGCAAGACACCACATACTATCGGGATCCCTCCCCTATCTCTAATCTTCCCCAGCGCCTCCCTATACCTCTTGAAAAGTTCCTCACTCCTAACCTTTCCTATGTCGTTTCCTCCCACACTAAGACACACTAATGGATTGGTACCCTCCCCTGACAAAACCCTGTCTAACCTCTCAGCTACATGCCCTATCCCAGTCCCAGGAAAATACACCCTAGTCCTACGTTTCCTATCTCTTGTACAAAAAGTCCAATCTAATCATCCCATTGATTGGGAAAAAAGCTTAGAAGTATTAAAATCATCTTGTGTCACAGAAAGACTTCTGGTTGAAGCTAGTTTGATTAAGGAATTAAAATCAATAAACCTTACTGATGGTCAGTTCAAAACTGATAATATGTTACATAAATATATTTGTCAGTGGCGCAAGGTTAAAAATGCTTTGAAAACCTTGGATCTAGATGTAGGATAGTTATTTAGTGGGTCCCTTATTTTTGACCTGTCCAGACTAGTCACGTCGCCCCCTTCTCTTTAGCTCCTCCATGTGTGTTGGTGATGGTGTGTGGATTAGTGGATGACATCATTATGACCTGACCTCATGTTTTATAAGGTCACCCTGTATATTTAAGCCTCTCTCTGTCCATGTAAACCAGTTGCCTATGAAGATGTCTTGAATAAAGACGAAAGCTAAGGTGCTCCGTTGATACCCTTTTCCCGTGCGATTTTATCAAGATTTATCTTATCCACGTTTTCATTGTGGATCTACATGATATATAAATATATATATATATATATATATATATATATATATATATATATATATATATATATATATATATATATATATATATATATATATATATATATATATATATATATATATATATATATATATATATATATATATATATATATATACATATAGGAGTAATATATAAACCTCCCAATCTTGATAGAGTTAATGAGCGACTTATCTGGGACGAAATGCGCAGGGCTTCCATACACAACAAAGTCTGTATAGTAGGCGATTTTAACCTTGGCCAAATAGACGGGTAACTCAGTATCAGAGGAATTCCTCGAAACGATCCAGAATTGTTTCCTAAGTCAACATATAACCGAACCCACCCGGGGTAATTATATACTCGATTTAGTTCTGTCGAACAGAGAAAACCTCATTAGCAATGTCGAGGTAGGGAACGAACTTGCAAACAGCGATCACAAAGAAATTAGATTACAGTTAGATTTTCAGGTCAGACGTAAAGGGAATTCCATTAAAGTCCCAGATTTCAGAAGGGCAAACTTTAATAGTTTAAAAAGGCAGCTGAGAGAGGGGGTGTCTCGCTTGGATGTGAACTAAGATGACACCGACCTGATAACGAGATCTGAGATTGCCGAGTTCCACGACAATTTAAATAACGAGTTACTTAATGCACAAAGGCAGAACATACCATACAAAAAACTCAGATCAGACAACAACGACCCTAAATGGATAAATAATTATTTAAAGAAAATTATTGGCCAAAGGAAGGCTATAGGTAGAAGGATAAATCGTGGCGAATTTTACCTCCTGGAGTATTATAAGGCATTGGCCGGTAGGGTTAGGACCGAGATAAGAAAAGCCAAGAGGAACTATGAACTGAAGGTGGCAGGGGAGGCGAAAACAAACCCCAAAGGATTCTACCAAATGTATCAAACTAAAACACGAGATAAGATTGGACCAATACGTTCAGATACCGGCGGGCTAACTGATAACGACGGAGAAATGAACAATAATCTGAAAAAATATTTTTCAACAGTTTTCACCACCGAAAATTTAAACATGATACCCGAGGCACCGACTCTATTCAGAGATAGTGAAGAAAACAAATTAAGCGAGATAGTAGTGACTAGTAACGATGTGAATAAGCAAATAGACAAACTGAAGCCTAATAAGTCACCTGGTCCCGATGAGATATTTGCCAGAGTATTAAAGGAATGTAAGGATGAGCTTAGTATGAGATATTTGCCAGAGTATTAAAGGAATGTAAGGATGAGCTTAGTATGCCCTCAGCAAAGTTTTTTAACATGTCATTAAAAACAGGTGTAGTACCAGAATCCTGGAGGATAGCGAATGTAATACCAATTTTCAAGAAGGGGGATAGATCACTATCCTCTAACTACCGCCCAATCAGTCTAACATCAATAGTAGGTAAATTACTAGAATCAATTATTTCAAACTCTATTCGAAACCACCTGGAGAAGCACAAGTTGATCAATGATTCCCAACATGGCTTCACAAGCGGACGTTCATGTCTAACTAATCTATTAACATTCTTTTCATCAGATTTCGAATCAGTGGACGAGGGGCACTTTAGCAAAGTCTTCGACAGAGTCCCCCACGAAAGACTAATTAGAAAGGTAGAAGCGCATGGCATCAAAGGTAACATCCTCAAATGGATTAGGGCGTGGTTACGGGACAGGAAACAGCGAGTGAGCATAAACGGCACTAAATCGCATTGGAGCAACGTCACTAGTGGAGTTCCCCAAGGCTTAGTACTTGGACCATTATTATTTATTATATACATAAACGACATAGATATCGGCATAGACAGCAACATAAGTAAATTTGCAGATGACACTAAATTAGAACGTGTAATTAAATCTGACGAGGACTCTGCAAAACTACAGGAAGATCTAAACAAATTTTTGTTCTAATGGTTCATCACAACGATGCCATTGTGGAACCCGACTGCGAGAGAGATTTAGGAGTAATGATAAGTAGAAATCTTAAGCCAAGTAAACAATGTGTTTTTGCTCGTAACAAGGCTAATAAAGTACTTGGGTTCATACAAAGGAGTGTTAGTTACAAGACTAGCGAGGTCATCTTAAATTATATCTAGCGCTTGTGAGACCTCACCTGGATTACGCAGTTCAGTTCTGGTCACAGTATTACAGAATGGATATAGAGTCATTGGAAAGAATCCAGAGGAGAATGACGAGACTAATCCCGGGCATTAGGAACCTTGAATACAGAGACAGGTTAAAGCATCTTAATTTGCACTCCCTCGAGAGACGTAGAGTGAGGGGCGACATGATAGAGGTGTATAAATGGAAGTCAGGGTTAAACAAAGGGGACATTAGGAAGGTACTCAAACTATCCAACCAGGAGCGAACTCGTAACAATGGTTTTAAATTAGTCAAATTTAGATTTCGGCATGAAATAGGTAAACACTGGTTTGGAAACAGAGTAGTGGATGAATGGAACAAGTTATCAAATATCATCATTAACTCGAATACGCTGGATAGTTTCAAACATAGGTTGGATGCTTATATGAGCAATAGGGGTTGGGTATAAACGGGACTGCCCAGTATGGGTCAATAGGCCCGCTGCAGTTTCCTCTATTCTTATGTTCTTATATATATATATATATATATATATATATATATATATATATATATATATATATATATATATATATATATATATATATATATATATATATATATATATATATATATATATATATAATGCCTACCTAAAAGTTAACACTAGACTTATGATGTGTATTAAATTGTTATTCAGTACGTGGATATTTAGTGAAAAAATTATCAATTTATAAGAAAGTGTTATTGATTTTTATTAATAGTTATGGAATATGTAAATGTAAAATGAGCTTTTATTTAATCCCATCTTTTTCGAAATGTTTTTTCTTAATTTAATAACTTTAATTTAAATAAGATAGGTTTAACTAAAGATTTAACCCTTACTGTTCTGGTGATACTAAAACTTATCAATTGCAAATTTATTTGTCAGTGGCCCAAGGTAAAAACTGCTTTGAAAGCATGTAAGGTAGTTGTATGATAGATGAATAGTGGGTCTCATTTTTTTTTACCTGACGTGAGATGATTAGTGATATCGCCTGTTTGCTGTGTGGTTGGTTGTGGATTAGTGGATTTCGTGTTTTTTGACCTGACCGCATGTTATGTAAGGTCACCCTGTGTACATAAGCTCTCCCTCAGTCGTTGTAATTCAGTTGCCTCTGAAGATGTCTTGAAGAAAGACGAAAGCTAAGGTTCTCCATTATTTCCCTTTTCCCTGTGTGATTTTGTCAAGATTTATCTTACCCACGTTTCCATTGTGGATGTACATGGTAGATATATATATATATATATATATATATATATATATATATATATATATATATATATATATATATATATATATATATATATATATATATATATATATATATATATATATATATATATATATATATATATATATATATATATATATATATATATATATATATATATATATATATATATATATATATATATATATATATATATATATATATATATATATATATATACCGGTCGGAATTACTGGACTTTAATTTCTCACTTGACTTGGGGTTTATTAAAGATTATTAGATGGTAATTGCAGTGGAAGCGCCCCTTTGAGAAAAATCCCGAACCATCACAGGAACTCTTAAATTTACTAAACAAAATGAATTGTCCGTGACCCATGGAAGGATAGCATCTGTGACTGGGATGAATGAGACACACTGTAAAATTTAGACACTTATAGGGGAATAAGGTACATACATGATATTGAAATTCTTAGAAACTCCAGACAATGCCTCATTAGACAACAATAAATTTAAAGAGTATTAAGAAATGTTGCTTGCACACATGTAACAGGCCTTAAAGAGCTCCAACAAAATAATATCAACACATGAAAATAATTTATAAAATAGTAATTAGCGCTCTACAATAGACCAGGCCTTAAGGGCGCTCAACAGGAGTAGCCAAACCCACCCAACAGATGCACTTCCTAGCCTCGCTTTTACTCTGAGGAACAAAAAGGTTATATACCTGAGATCAGGAATATAAAAAAATTAAATGCATTAAAATTAAATCACAGTATCCTCTGGTTTCATAGTGACACAACATTTAAAAAATAAGACTATCAAAAATCATTTAAAACATTACTACTGCGATCCGAATAATATCAGTAACTGAAAAAAAATGGGTACTAACTGCAAAATATTGTCACTATTATTGAGATATTTACTGGGTCCACCAATACGTGAACCATGCTCACAACTCAACAGCATCCATAACAAGGAAATAAAATGGTTCTCTAGGTATCTCCTAGACTCCTGGTCTCAGTGGGTGACCTTTAATTTACTCAAGATAGCCTCAGTGTACTCTCAGTGCGTCCATGGGCGGGAAAAGAACATAACCGGTGGAGTATGGCAGCAGGTATACTTCTGGCTGACCGAGGACGCGTGGTGTTGTACTGCGTGGAAGAACTGATCACCCAATGCTGATGCTGGTCCGTGTCGTTTTAGTTGTAAGGAGCACTTTCGTTCACTCAAGAATCCTTTGCTACCCGGCTAACCAGTGACAAGCCTACACTGATCGTTCAATGGCGACAATCGGTAATCCTCAATCATCAGCGGCCAGTCAATCTCTAACGGTCGAGTGGGTTCTGGCCAGGGAACCTTGTTGTACTGCAATAGAATCTTTACAGGTGACTAGACCACATGACTGTTTTTGTGGAAGGACGTGCAGGGACGTCCTGTCTGTCCGATCGCTTTTGCATGACTGAGGACCAACCAGCCTCGCGTCTCCCCAAGGCGTTAGCTTAGGCCTACGTGACATATTTTCCGCCTAACTAATAACTTTCTTGGGACACCCGTAACAATCATTCAGACTGATAAACGATCTATAACAATTTCAAATTCAATAATAGTCCCTTAGAATTCATAGATCGCATCATTATTCATTCAGTAAACTACATTTAATATCGTATAGGCCCTAGTTCGAAACCTCTCACTACGTGCAGAATCGCTCTCTTGCCTCAGACGACCTTGAACTCCATCGCCAATACGTATGACGTTTGAACTTACACTGAAATTTCTGAATATATATATATATATATATATATATATATATGCAATAAACATATATTCATTCTAATTATATATATATATATATATATATATATATATATATATATATATATATATATATATATATATATATATTGTGTTACGAGTTGGGGATTTAGAATATAGATAAAAGTCTACCCAGATCCCAACAGGCAACAACAATAAAAAACAAACACAATCGGACTATAAAAGGGTAGACAAAGGATGCGAGTTTTTGTTGTGTATAATAAAGTACCATAAATTCCTTAACAAAATATTCAGCTTTCTATAATTTACCCTTAACCATACTTAACCTAAACATTAACAGTATATACATATTTATGCAACATACAATAATTTGAAGCAAGGTGGAGGCGGGGAGGCAATATAAGATTACAAATACTTAAGTGCGGAGCTGAGATGGCTGACGAGTAAAGCTGAGTATTGTAGAAGACGGTAGGTAGTCACTGTGCCGTAGGTTTCCAGGATAGGTGATCCTGTGGTCACTTCCCAGAGTGAACTGCACTCTCATCGACCTGGAGCTGATGAAGAAGACTTGTAGGAGGTGACGCAACAACCAGGATATGGAGAAGGGAAACCCCAGAGTGGTAACTAAGACTAGTCATACTCGTGTTTCGTCCCTAGATGGCGTTGCTCGTGGTGCTGGGTAGGTAGATGAGGACAGTACATGGCGTGGTTTGTAGTGCTGGGTAGGTAGATGATGACAATTGATGGCGTGGTTCGTAACACACACCCCCCTCCAAAGACTTCCGTAGCGCGGGCGTGTAGGAGGTGATCACCTGGTGCGTCTGGAGAGTAGCTGCTGCATTTCCACTGGAGCTCGGGATAAGGAGTCCGCAATCAGGTTGTCCACCCCCTTTATGTGCCGGACTTGTAGATTATAGGGCTGGGTGAGGAGAGCCCAGCGGAGGATTCGCTGGTTGGAGGTCTTGTTGGTTTGGATGAACGTGAGTGGGTTGTGGTCAGTGAAGCCTAGGGTTGTTTGTGGGCAAGACTGGAGGTAACATTCAAACTTCTTTATTGCCAACACCAGAGCCAGGGCCTCCTTCTTTATGGTCGAGTAGTTGGTCTGATGTTTTTTCAAATTGGCGGAGTAGTATACTACAGGGTGAAGGACATCAGTGGTTGGGTCGGGTTGTAGGAGCACAGCCCCCACTCCGACACAGCATGCGTCGATTTGCAGATGGAAGGGCAAGGTGTAGTCAGGTGGGTGGACTACAGGCTTGGAGGCAAGGAAGGCTTTGAGGCGGTGGAAAGACTGGTCGCACCTCTGGTTCCAGATGTAAGTGACCGCAGAGCTGGTAAGGTCTGTGAGGGGTCCGGCCACGCTGGAGAAGTTACTGCAGAACCGACGATAGTAGCCGCACATCCCCAGGAAGCACATGAGTTCCTTCCTCGTCCTTGGAGTAGGGAAGGACAAGATGGCTTTAACGTTTGCGTCCATGGGTCTGACCATACCATGCCCAAAGATATGTCCCAGGTAAGTCACAGAGGCTCGGCCAAAAGCAGATTTAGCCAGGTTTATGGTGGATCCAGTCTCTTGCAGTCGTGAGAACAGTATCTCCAAACGCACCAGATGTTCGTCCCAGCCGTCCGACACCACCACCAGGTCATCCAGGTAGGCGAACGTCCCACCTAGGTCCTGAATTGGGTGATTGATTGCCCTCTGGAATGTGGCCGGAGCATTAGAAAAGCCAAACGCCATAACCAAATATTGAAAAAGACCAATTGGAGTTATAAACGCCGAGATTATTTTTGCCCAATCCGTGAGTCCCACTTGATAATATACTTTCAACAGGTCCACGGTAGATATAAATTTGGCACAGCCTATGCTGTCTATTATATCTTCAATCAAAGGTAAAGGGTAGGAGTCTGAGACAGTGACCTGGTTCACTTTACGATAATCGGTACAGAAACGAAAGGTTCTATCGGGTTTTGGAATGAGAAGGCAAGGTGAAGCCCAGGGGGAGGTACTAGGCTCAGCTAAGTTATGTTTTAACAAAAAAATCTACCTCCTTTTTCATAATCTCTCTTTTTTGTGGATTTAGTCGATATGCAGATTGCCTAATGGGTTGTACATCATCTGAGATTAGCTTAATATCATGTTTAAGTATATTGCAAAACCCTGGGAGGTCTGACGTGACTTTAGGAAATGTTGATAATAACTTAGTGAGATCTTTTGCTTGAGATGGACTCAGAGCAGAAAAATACTCATCCAAGTTGTTGAGTATGTGACTGTTAGCAGGGTTTTCTTTAGGTAGAGGGAAGTCTATATTCTCCAATAGGTCCATGTCATCTGTCTCCGGCTCCGGCCCTGACAAAACCGTATGCAATACAGGTAGGCTTATAGCCTCTGGGATGTCTTCCTCTGACTGCCTGGAATGGTAAAGTTTCATGAGATTAATGTGAACAAGATGTGAATCTTTTCTGCGATCAGGAGTATGGGCTATATAGTTGAGGGGAGATAGTTTATTAGCATTGATTTGAAAGTTTTGATGGAACCGTTCCAAGCAACCTTGGGATTGTGGGTGGTAAACCGAAGATGTACAATGGTCCACACTGAGGTCTTTCATCACCTGTTTGAACAAAGATGGAGCAGATTGTTGGGCTTTAATGAGCTCATCCTTACTAATGGTCTTATTGTCAAGATCTTCTGTGGGTAGTAAGATATTGGAGGTGGTTTTTGATGAAGAGGGCCCATTTCGCACACTCTGTGACCGGGTGACAGCACAAGATGGGAAAAGGTGAGGAGTAGTTTCTTCAAGGTCAGTGGTGGAGTTGACAGGTAAGGTAGAGTCGACTGTCTTTATGTTGGGAACCACTAGATCTCCTACCAAGTCATTACCCAATAATAAATGAATGCCGCTCATAGGCATTGGATCTTTCCTAATGGCTAATTGCACTTCCCCAGTAATCAAAGGACATTGGAGGTGCACTTTAGCTAAGGGATAGGAAGAATGGGATGAGAGATCTGAAATTAGAACACTCTCATTAGTAAATGCGGTAGATATATCAGGAATGACGTTAAACAGGAGGATAGATTGTGCTGCGCCCGTATCACGTAGTATACGAATAGGGAAAGAACGAGACCCCTCTATGATTGAAATTTTTCCCTCATAGGTGAATGAAGAGAAGAGATCCTGATGGGGCCTTTCCACATTGGTGGTTGCCATTGGTTTGGATTTGGGATCCAGGGAACTACTTTTAGCAGTTCGACACTTTGGGTGTTACAAGACTGGATTGTATGGCCTGGTTTCTTACAGTAAGAACAATAAATCTTGGTTGCATCAGGGGGGGTATGGGTGGGACCTTTCGACCTACCACTCACGTCCCCAAGGTTATCATCAGAGGAGGACCTAACATGCCGGAAAGTACCACGTTCCCTACGGCACAGTGACTCCACCAGCAAGGCGTCCGCATCAGCCAGCTCAGCCGCACGTCCTAAATTAACCTCTCCACGCTCCTCCACATGCTTCAAGATGTGAAATGGTATCTTGCTCTTCCACTCCTCCAGGACTATCAAGTTTAACAAATCCTGAGGTGGCCATTAAGGAAACCTAGGTAAATTAATTGATGGTCAAAAAGATAAGATAAGTGGATTACCCTAGAAAATATCACGGCAGTGGATAGCCAGAAAGTCCAAGAAACTACCCAAGTTATACCTAAGGAAATTACACTTATGAATATTGTTCTTCTGATAAGATCCTTAAATAAGGATAAGAGACTTGAAAGAGGAAGGGCGTATTACGGCATTAATATAAAGATCCGGATTAACAACCCTTGAGTAAACAGGAAGGGCGTATTACGGCATTAATATAAAGATCCGGATTAACAACCCTTAGATTCTTGAAACAGGAAGGGCGTATTACGGCATTTATATAAAGATCCGGATTAACAACCCTTGAGTAAGCAGGAAGGGCGTATTACGGCATTAATATAAAGATCCGGATTAACAACCCTTGAGTTACTTGATTATTGACCCCGAATGAGATAATGAGAAGAACAATAATGGAGGCTTTATAATTATGGGGTCCTGGTAGAGAGGGGCATCCCAAGATATCACGTCACCCTAAACTAGTGACTATGGAACAGCCTACTCTGGAGTGAGGGTACGGCATTAAACAGATCTGGATTCTTTCCTACACTCGATAAGACTTAATACACGACTGCCACGTGTAATAACAGGTAAGCCTTATGACACTTGGAACCTAATATCCTACGTCTGTCACTCTTACTGTACGATAATACCAATATATGCACACACATATGAAGGAAACTTTAAACCACCGTAAAGCAATTGTGAACAGAAGTGACTGGGAGGAATAATTAACAAGGAGTAACAAAGGGGGGAGAAATACGGTACTTAAGGTCGTGTCCTGTCACGGTCGCCATTTATTACGAGTTGGGGATTTAGAATATAGTTTAAAGTCTACCCAGATCCCAACAGGCAACAACAATAAAAAAACAAAGACAATCGGACTATAAAAGGGTAGACAAAGGATGCGAGTTTTTGTTGTGTATAATAAAGTACCATAAATTCCTTAACAAAATATTCAGCTTTCTATAATTTACCCTTAACCATACTTAACCTAAACATTAACAGTATATACATATTTATGCAACATACAATAATTTGAAGCAAGGTGGAGGCGGGGAGGCAATATAAGATTACAAATACTTAAGTGCGGAGCTGAGATGGCTGACGAGTAAAGCTGAGTATTGTAGAAGACGGTAGGTAGTCACTGTGCCGTAGGTTTCCAGGATAGGTGATCCTGTGGTCACTTCCCAGAGTGAACTGAACTCTCATCGAACTGGAGCTGATGAAGAAGACTTGTGAGGAGGTGATGCAACAACCAGGATATGGAGAAGGGAAACCCCGGAGTGGTAACTAAGACTAGTCATACTCGGGTTTCGTCCTTTAGATGGCGTTGCTCGTGGTGCTGGGTAGGTAGATCAGGACAATAGATGGCGTGGTTGTAGTGCTGGGTAGGTAGATCATGACAATTGATGGCGTGGTTCGTAACAATATATATATATATATATATATATATATATATATATATATATATATATATATATATATATATATATATATATATATATATATATATATATATAGATATAGATATATTGTGTAAATAAAATTTTCGAACATGGGAGATACCGCCTAACTCAACCTCGGAAAGTTGCCAGATTCCTTATGGAGCAGAGTGAAGAGAGTTTTGACCTCCAACCAGCATGCAGAAAATACCGTCAACATACCTATTGTTCACCCTTCATCGAACCCCGGGGACTCTATTGACCCATCCCGTAGCTCTACCATACAGAATATTTAGCACAATACAATTTTTCCGTCAGGTCGCCACGTTTTTACCTGATGCTGGGTAGGTAGAGTTGACAGTTCATATTGTGCTCTCCACCCTCAGTAATCGACGATCTAAGTTTTATAATGTTTTTCACTCTCTCTGTGTGTGTATATATATATATATATATATATATATATATATATATATATATATATATATATATATATATATATATATATATATATATATATATATATATATATATTTATTTATATATATACATATATATATATATATATATAAAGTATTCTTAAGTGAAGGAATATTTTGACTCTGCCCTATCGTAGTGAATTTGTCCCGTGTCTAATCATCACTACATATAACACCATCCATCATCACTACATATAACATCATCCATCATCACTTCATAAAACACCATCCATCATCACTACATATAACACCATCCATCATCACTACATATAACACCATCCATCATCACTACAGGTCGGTAAAGTAGTTTCCGAGAGACAAACATAAGGATAAATGATTCCATGATCATAGTGTCACTCCACCATAGTTTCGGAATTATACCATAAAATTGAGTAGGGGAAGACAGCAACAAGTCTATGCACATAAAACATAAAATATCAAGTCTTATGTAAAGTAAGTGGTAACATTCGAGTGGGCCTGTTGACAATCCACACGCATTGATACAGTACATATATATCATCAAAGTCTAATTATACCAAGTCAACCCACTTCAAGTCGAAAATTCATCCTTCACAGCACATGATGTCATCTGGCCGGCAGACCTGGGGCGGGGGGTGGTTTGGGACCTCAGTAACTCAGTTTCCAGCTGGCCGTCGCGTATGCAGAAAATATATAAGGTGCAACAGGAGAAAGGGCAATACTTGAAAGCTGTCGGCAGGTTCAAATTTAAATTCCCTAAAATCTAACTTTCGGCCAGGAAACCAGATGTAGAGAGACAAATACTTATTTGTTGCTTGAAACTTTTGTTTAGACTAGTCGTCTGTAATATATCTAGTGGCCATACCAATAAATTGAAAACCTCTACACATATATACTTGTATTCACTGATTTACTATAATAGCTTTGGGAAAGAGAATGACGATAATTGAAATCATTAACAATTTGTATTATTTTCTTTAACTATTTTATTCAATTCTTGTATTCCTTCTGTCCTTCTCCCCAGTAAATAGCTAGCTCATATGCCAGTGTTTACTTATTTGCTTTTACACTGACAGTGGCATCAAAATCATAGGAGTATAAATAATAATAAAGAGAGGAAGAAGAGGACTGTTAGTAATAACAATAATACATTTCTAATAATAAGAATAGGAATATCATAAAAATAATGACTACATGAGAAGTTCAAGTGGCTAACTGAAAGACTGTGCTAGGGGATGAGAAAATCAGGATATATGGCAAGAATATCTTCTAATACAGTGGGGTGGTTTTATATTTTTTTATCTTTTTTTTTAGGTTACGGTGGGGAAAGGATGGAAGGCATGCTGGGGCTCAAGGCACAGCCAGACATGAGGGATAGAGAAGTCACGACAGATAGTCGTAGGGGGAAAGGTTGGAAAAGAAGTTTAATGAGTTAAACAGAGGGGGACGACACCCCTTGTTTTGCATATGACAGAGTTTGTTGGCTAACTAAGCTAACCTAGGATTTAGAATGAGGTTGCACAATGGTTACTTTGGTAGACAATGGATAGTATGATTTTACAATTACATGTTTATTAAAATCTTATACTGTATTACGCTATGGACTCACTACATTGTGACTTGTTCAATGTGAACTTATATCATCTCAGTTTTAATCTAAGGTGGATCACTGTGGCGGACATAGATGGAACCTGATGTTGAGTGCCTCTGTTTTATTTCTCAGGTGGATGGTTTCCACTGTCCCCTGGTAGGGTGGCACTTGGCCACTAGCTGACCTCAAACACTTGTTTTGGAAGCTCTGTAGTTGTTGTAGTCTAGTCTTCCCGAGTGTGACGAGTGGTATATGTGGGTACTCCAACACAGGCCTCACCAGCGCCTTGTGGAGGTGGACTTGTATCTTCTAAGGCATCAGTTTAAAACGTTTTAATTTGGCTGAGGCGACTTTGGCTTTCTTTAGTCTGTCCTTCACGTGAGAAATGATGAACGTCCGAGAGATGATGAGGCCGAGCAACCTGCCTTGTTCAGAGTACTCAATCTCTTCTTTGTCGATCATCAATGGCGCCGGGTTGTATTTGGCTATGGGTATGACCTCGAATTTCGTTTTGTTTATTTTTATTTTCCATGTATCTTCATACTCCGAGATATCCTCTATTGCCCGGGCAGTGAGTCGCGCCATCCTTGCCGTGGACCTTCCTGGGCAGGTGACGATCTGTGTTACATCGTCGGCATACATGACGTACTCGCTGCCGACGGTTGGGGTGGCAGGTCAGCCGTGTAGAGCGTGTTGTAAAGGGTTGGTGAGAGACAAGTGCCCTGAGACACGCCGCTCGAGAGTGAGAATTTTTCTTCACAGTGTTCTTGCTTCTTGATTTTGGCTCTGCGGTCCGTAATGAAGTTGCACAGCAGGCGCGTCAGGTTTTCAGGTAGCCCCAGTTGTATGATATTATACTGCAGCCCTGCGTGCCAAACTTGTCAAACGCCTTGCTGACGTCCCTCAGTGCTACGTTGCACTGCAGGAGGCCAGTCATAGCGTTGGCGATCTGCTCGTAGGTCTGGTCTATGGCGGTGGATGTGCCTCGATACTAGCGGAAGCCGAACTGGCGGGGATTATGCACGTCTTCGTCCTCCAGATACATCCGCAACCGCTTGTTTACTATGTTTTCGAAGATTTTTGCAGGTACCTCTAGCAGCGATATTGGTCGAAAGTGTTCGACTTTGTTTGGAGGTTCCATGCTTTTGGTATGAGGCGGATAACGGTGATTTTGAACTTCTTAGGGAAATATCCAGAGGCGAGGCAGGCATTGCATATATGAGCAAGCCTCTCTATCATGTTGTCGGGGAGTTGGTCCAGGATCTTCTTGCTAATATGGCTTTGCCCAGGTGATTTGTTTTTAAACCCTTTTATGACGGCTGTCACATCAGCAGGAACTATACGCACCCTCAGGTAGCTTTCGTCCACAAGTGAAGTCAGTCCGTGGGAGTGACTGGAGCAGGTGCTGATGGTCCTGCAACTGACCTAAAATGTCCTCCTCAAACTCCCTGTCGAAGTCCTCGTTCTCCTGTTCACTAATGGTAAAGATCTTTCGCAAATATTGCTGATGTAATTGTTCTTGGTTTTCCTCCTCGAATATTTTCACGTTGTTTTGGTCGAGCAGGTAAGGGACCGTGCTAGAGGTGGATCCCATCAGTCGCTTGATCCCCTTCCAGAAGGCAGCAGAATCGCGGTAATTGTTGGTTGCCTCCCACACCAAGGTGGCCCACTTTTGTTCATGTAGACGTTTGGTCTCGTGGTGGATGCCCGTCTGTAGCTCTCGGTACTGGTCTCTCAGCTCTTGCGTCCACCCGCGGATACTGGTTAGCTGTCTCACCTGATCGGATTGGACACTAAGCTGCCTCCGCTGGTGACTAGTGTGAGGATGGGGAATGGTCCTGTGAGTGGTGATCGGGATGTTGTTGTCTATCTCCGTCGTCACATCCGTGTACCATTGTTCGACCGCGTCGTCGATGTCATTGTGGCTGGCTTCTTCCAGGTTCCTCCCCTGCTTGAGACTGAGAGACTCCTTGAAGGAGTCCCAGTCTATCCGTTTGAGGTTTGACCTGATGTTGG
Organism: Homarus americanus; assembly: GCF_018991925.1. Lineage (NCBI taxonomy): Eukaryota > Metazoa > Arthropoda > Malacostraca > Decapoda > Nephropidae > Homarus > Homarus americanus. The sequence continues at coordinate 1,502,717 of NW_024733734.1, read as the reverse complement.
CGGGGATCATAATGGGATTGGATGAGAGCGTCACGACGACTGGCAGGTGATTGCTAGTATTGTTGGGTCTGGTGATAATGTGCCTGTTCAGGACGGCCTCGTTGTTAGAGAGGATTATGTCGGGTATTGTGGCACTGGCACGTCTTATCAATATCGAGAAATCTGGCCCGAGGTGGTGCAGTTTTCCCCTTCTGATGCTGTAATACAGCGCCACACCGTCGTAGTTCTCATTACGGTGTCCGAGTATGGCGTGGCGCACATTTAAATCCCTATGGTGTATGTTGGTTTTCTGTGGCGCAGCAACTGGTTGAGGTCTTGTTCGGGTAAATAAGGACGTCTGGGAGGTAGGTACATTGTGCATATGATAACAGGTCCCCTAGTTGTTTCCACCTGCACTCCCACAACTGAATCCGCGAAGTCTAGCAACACTCTGTGACTCAGCCGTGATCTGATGGCCACAGCGACACCATCGTTCAGCTCACCCGTCATGTTCCTCTGGTATACAGTTTAGCCAAAAAATTTCAGATTACTTTCGTCCTTTATGCTAGTACTGTTTAACAGAATGATGTCTGGTTCTAATCGAGAGTATAAGTTAGACAGCTCGTTACGTCTATTAAGGGACCAGTGTAGGACATTACACGTATGTTGGACAATCTTTATCCTGCTAACGACTGCCATTTCAGAGACAGTAGCTTTGGGCGTCGCTTGGATTTCTTCCTCGGCTTCTGCCATTTCTAGGGGGCCGGAACTTCTTAGCAGAACATTCGAACATCTGCTTGTCAGTTAATGAAGGGTCCTCGAACTTCTCGTCACCCGTGTACAGGAAGGTGTTCAGGGCCTGGGCCTGCGTGTCGAAGTAATCTACTGACGCTGCAGCTCGAGGGTCTTGTTCTTCTGTGGAGTAAGTCACCACAATCTGGTCACAACCAGTGACTGTGGTTGCAGTCCGATGGTCACTGTCGTCGCTGGGAGTACATGTCTTAGGGTCACGGATATTTACGGTGTTGTTGGAGCTGTGATCCCAGGGGGACTGACTGGCCACGTCGGGGCTACGGTTATATTGACTTTTACCTAAGTCAGGGAGGACATGGTCCATTTCTGGCGTGGGTTAAGGTCGTCGATAAGTCGTTGAGTGGGTTACTGCCTTCAGGATTTCTTTTGAAGGGACGTCGTCGCTTATTTCAACAGGTGCAATGTTGTTCCTGGTTAGTGTCTCGTTGAGTGTGTTTCGAGAATGAACCTGGATGAACCATGTTCATGTGATGGGCATTCAAGTAAGACAAGTATATAGTGGTGACTTTGGACTCGTCCAGCTGTGGAGAGGAGACGCTCCTGATGCTCTCCACTGCTGCGTCCCTCATGGCGCCCAGTGACTAAGTAACTGCCTGTTTTATTGAGTCCTTGATGGTTCTTATCTCTCATTGCAGGACTTCCATGGTCTCGCTAACATTGTTGAGTTTTTGTGAGTCTGTTTGAGTTTCTTTCAGAGCGTCTTTTAGGGGTTGGCTGTAAGCCATGATCGTTGACTGAGTGGTCTTTTCTATTGTGTTAGAAATTTCCCCGGTTTCTTTTTGCTTGGTTATTTCGGTCAGTTTCTTCTCTGTTTCTTGAGTTTCCTGTTTCCTGACCAAGCAGGTGGCAGAGAAGGTCCTGTGGCCACCCTCGCAGACGACACAATTTTTGATGGTGCTACGGCAGTCTTTGTAGAAGTGCTGATCAGAGGAACACTCAGAGCATATGACCCCTTGCAGGGGCAGTTCTTGGTCATGTGGTCATTGTATGGGCGTATACTTTTCATATTCTATTTGGTGTGATGAGTGGAAGTGTCATATGCATAGAGCTCCTTCTCCTTCATTCTTTTTGCATCCGTTGAGTCTGCAAAGAAAACCTTTATGTATTATGGGCATACATAGGATACACCTCCACAATCTTGAATTGTTTTGCTTTTCTATTTCATCTTTTATTTCTTCTGCGTTATTTTCCACTACATCTTTGTCCAACTTCTTACTTACAAGGGTGAGCTTGGCGCCGTATTCCCGTGGGACAATGACCTCGTAACCGTTAGTTTTCATTTTATCCATGGGACTAGACTTAAGTAGTTTATCAGCATCTTCATCTGTCTCTGTGAGGATGATGTATTCATCTCTCAGATCCACAAGTCTATTTCATCCTCACCCTTAGGTCGCTTAATAGCTTTTTTAGCCCTATCCGAAACCCCTGGGTCGGTGTACCCGAGATCTTCACTCTCACTTTGGCCATGGTCAGCAACATACATGAAAATCCTACCTAATCTATCCACCTCAGCTAAACTCCATGGATTCCGCTCCTTCTGTCCGCTTGATCGGCGAGTAAAGACGGGTCTAGGAGAAGGGTGAACAGACAATCCCCTGACGGGGGCCTAGCCAAGCCCTAACATCCAACAGTGACAGGTTATGAAACACTGCCAAATCCCTAACAGAAAATGTTGCCACCCTTACTGTTTCCACTCAGCAGCCCTCTGAAGCCCACCTTGTGGCTCTGCCTGCAGGGTTCGTGTCGTTACCAAACAGCAGGGACTCTAGACGAGAGGATAGGATAGGGAAGAAGAGCAGTGTACAAGAATGATAATATCCATGTACAGCTACTTTTTAGTTTAACAAATTTATTGACCAATCCTGGACTACAGTTTGCCTATTCCGAGTAATTCAGACAGGTCTTGACACCTCTTACTGCCACGCAGGACAGAGGTTCATACAAGATAAAGCAGCCAGAGCGAGCCCAACGTGAAAAACAAGGCTGACAGTAGTAATGGTCAACAATTTGAACGTGAGCTAGGAGCAACGCGCAGCAAGTCCGCTCCCTGTGAAGGTTGGGTGCGCTCTGAGTGGGGTGGTCTCACCAGGGATCCACTACACCATCGACATCAAATAAGCTCCGTCCATGCGCGTGGCTTAACTTGGTTTATTTAGACTTTGCAAAACATCAGGTACGATTCGCTATCAATGTTTGGGCAGGCATTATTGGTGACCACCTTATTGGCCTCTATCTGCTACCCCAGATACATACACTTTTTTTTTATGGGCACCTATCGATTTACGTCACAACTATGGTACATGCATGATGTTGCACCAGCTGATTTTGCTCGGGCAACGACGTAATTCCTAAATGGTTGATAGGGCTTGGCGGCCCTGTTCCAGGGGCACATCATTTGCCTGACATAAATCCCCTTGACTTCTACTTGTGAGGTCACATTAAGAGGTAGGTGTTTACAACAGAATTACCGAATCGTGGGGAATTGTGGCGCCGATTGAAAGACAGTGCCACGATAGTCACTTTTGCGACTGGCTGAAGCCTGCTTTCAGGTAAAGGGCCAGGACTCTGAACATTTACTGTAAAATCCCATTCTTATATCAAACATATATTATGTGCAAGCGTCATAAGATACTGAAGTGCATTATTTTTTCATTTGCTTAGTTGAAAACAAAGCTTGAATAATTACTCTTTCAAATGCAAAAAATTACATTTCAATATTTTATGCCGTTTGCACATGATAAACGTTAGAAATCAGAACGGGACTTTATGGACACCCTGTACAGAATATGAATTGAATTGAATTGAATTGAAACAGTATATTTAGCCAGGAAAACACAGATACACAGTGGATAATGTATAGATGTGTGGGTACCAAGATATGTGAACACGCCTGACGGCAGGACTCTGTTACCATTCAGTGTACCATTTATTCACATGTCTGTATTGCTACATATTATTATAGCATGTCTGATATCTATGCTTATGTCTAATGCCTATGTCCACTTACTATGTCCCGATATACTATGTCTGTACCGCGCTAGTCGAGTAATTAGAGGACCTCATTTATTGTCCTAGTGATGTCTAGCAACTCTCCTTGCCCAGCTAGACAACTTCCATCAGATCAGCCTCGGCCTACATACGGCCCGGGGTCCCTTGTGCTCACTTCTGTATCGGTCGGCTATCCCGCCGAGTCTTGTACCACTTATTGAATATATCTACTGCTCGTGCTCTGGAGTTTGAAGAACCTTGTCTAGGATTGCATTCCACCACATGGCGCAGTTGAGTAGCTCCAACACGACAGTTCACAAGTTGCAAAAGCCGGCCTAGTCTGTTTCCCGGCCCCCTCTGTTTCCCGCCCAGAAGATATACTCCACAGTGCCCCTGGATTTAAAGTGCTTTGTGACCTTGTGAAGTGCCCTAAGTGAAGTGCAGTGCCTTTCATGTCTGTTTGCTATGTCTCTGCGGCCCTACAGGTAGCAGAAACGCCTTCAGCCCAGTCTCCAAGACAGCACCTCCGGCATACACCCCCCGTCCGCACAGGCCCACAAGCCACTGACTGCCTCCCCTACACTGAGTCACCACCAGCCTCGCCCGGGCGCCGGAGGAATACACCACTGCCAGCCGCCTCCCCTCACTTCACAAATATTACAGTCAATACTCTTTTACTTGCCCGCCAGTTCCTGCACTTAGGCAAGTACATTGACGAAAACATAGCACCCCACCTTATTCTCCTCGTCTTTCCCATCGCAACCATACCAAACACGAGATGTCTGACCACGACGATTTGCTGGGAAATTTAGATGAGGATTATGAGGAAGACGAAGCCTCACAGACCCTCCCACCCCCCCTCACGCCTCACACGCCGGGCGCGCCAAATTCAAAGGATGGGAGCCAGGATATACGTCAGTTAATTCACTTCCTACAAGTTTCCCAAGAGAAGGAAGCCCAAAGACGTCAATTAGAGGAGACAAAAACGACGTCAAGAGGAATGGTCAAGACGTCAAGAGGAATTGTCAAGACAGTCAGAGGAATCAGCTTACCGTCTTCAACTTCAACAACAACACCAAGCTGATAACCACAAATTCCTGGGACTATTGGAATTGCTGGCAACGAGGACGACTTCACCAGCTGCCACAACCAATTCGCCAGCTTCAGCCTCTTCATCTATCCTTCAGACAACGCCTCCTCACACGTCACCTATCCCCCTTGGGTATACCTCAGTGCCTTCTCAACCACCTGCTCCAGTCTCAACTCTCGTCGACCTCTCCGTGCCTCCTCCATCACCTGCCGTCTCGAGTACACCCCTGCACAGCAAGTCTTCAGTTCCCAGCCCCCCACCTCTTCAATCTGATGCAACATATCAAGTATACCGTCAATGGCGACGTCGTTTCGAAGACTTTGCTGTCATGTCTGACCTCAACCGAATGCCCCCTCATAAACAACTCATCCAATTAAGATCGTGCATTTCCCTCGATGTTCAACGCCTCCTAGAGCACACGCTAGCCATTCCCCCTGACTCCTCCATGTCAGTGAAAGAGATCTTAGACGCCTTGCAGAGTCATTTCCGTGGCCTCCGCAATGAAGCTTTGCGTTGTAGGGAACTGCTATCCTGCAAACAAGCCTCTGGGGAATCATTCTCAGACTTCTACGCACGACTTAAGGACCTAGCAGCCGAGGTGGACCTATGTACAGGCGATCCTGTAACCTGTGCTGAGATCCAGCTCAAGATGATTTTGCTGATGGGCGTACGTGACGAGGACCTGCTTCAGAAACTCCTCACCCTCGACGCCGCCTCTCCCCTCACCGACTTCGTCACCCGTTGCAGGTCGTATGAGGCCACAAGAGAGGCTGCCTCAGCTATACACTCATCGCCATCTCAAGTTCACGCCGCCTCCACCTACAAGAGGAATCAACGCCAGATGCAGACGGCGTCCTCTCCACAGCCCCCGTCACAGTCACCAGTTTTTTCTCCCGAATCCTGCAGAAGCTGTCAGCGCCAGCACGGTCCAGGAAAGTGCCCTGCGGGTGATAGCACATGTCGAAACTGCGGGTTTCAAGGCCATTGGCCCCGCACACCTCGATGTCCCGCCAACAAGGTTTCATGCAACGCTTGCAACAAGCAAGGACACTTCGCCAAGTGTTGTGGGTCCACCAAGAAGCCTCCATCTCCAGGTCAAAATGTCTCTTCACCGTCTCCCAAGAACAACAAAGGATGCCTACGCGTGAATGATGCCTCGAGTGACAGGTCCCCCAAGCCCGTCAATGTTCGTCTGTCCTACGGCACCAACTCTTCCAACCTCCTGATGATACCCGACACGGGCGCGGACATCACGGTGATTGGACCAACACACCTGGACGCCCTCAACATTCCCAGGAGTAGCCTGTCACCCACAGCCATGAACGACGTGCTCACAGCGGACGGGTCCCCGATGTCTCCACCTTTGGGGTGCTTCAAGGCAACATTACAGCTTGGTCCCAAGTCTTGCCTTGCCACAGTCCACGTCCACGAGGGCATCCAAACCCCTCTCTTGTCATGTGGTTATTGTCAGGACTTGGCCATCGTCTCATCCGAGTTCCCAAAGCCCATCCTCGCCGTGACACACCTCAACAGGTGTGCAGAGATACCTGTTTCAACCATGACCACACCTGCTGCCGCCCGGGAGTTCTTTTTTCGTCAGTTCAGCGACGTCCTTGTCTTCAAGTCCGACCTCCAGAAGACGCCGCTCAAGAAGATGACAGGCCCCCCGATGAGAATCCACCTCAAGCCTGGCGCGACGCCTTTCGCCATCCACACACCCAGGCCTATCCCCTTTGCCATACGGGACAAGGTGAAGGCGGAGCTCGATTCTCTGGTGCAGCAGGGGATCATCAGACACGCCGGCGAGGAGCCCTCCGAGTGGTGCCACCCTATGGTCTTGGCACCCAAGCCTGTAGGTGTTCGCATCACAGTGGACCTCACCCATCTCAACTCGCAGGTCTCCCGTCCCGCCCATCCATCGCCTACGCCCATTCAAGCAGTCCGCAGCGTCACCCCGTCTGCAAAGTTCTTTACCACGGCGGATGCACTACATGGGTACTGGCAAGTCGACCTGGCGGAAGAAGATCGCCACCTCACTACATTCATCACGCCCTACGGCCGCTTCCAACACTGCCGCGGACCCATGGGCTTCGCAGCAACGGGGGATGCGTACTGCCTCCGTGGGGATATGGCTCTGCAGGGTGTCACCAACTGCGTGAAGGTCGTAGATGACATCCTGCTCTTCGACGATGATCTCCCGGCCCACTTGAACCGAGTTCATCTGATGCTCACAAGATGTCGTGCCCATGGTATCACCCTGAATAAAGATAAATTTGTGGTCGCCGCCTCCCAAGTTAACTACTGCGGCTACAACATCTCGCCAGAGGGGATCTCAGCTGATGAGGAGAAGGTCAAGGCCATCAGGGACTTCCCTACTCCAGCAAACCTGACCGACCTCCGCTCGTTTATGGGCCTGGTAAATCAGCTGGCAGACTTCTCCCCTAAACTCGCCACATCAGCCCAACCTCTACGCCCCCTCATGAGCCCCAAGCGCTCTTTCCTCTGGACTCCTGACCACGACCTAGCGTTCAGGAATGTTAAGAAGGCGTTGCTGTCACCACCAGTCTTGGCACCCTTCGACCCGTCCTTACCAGTGGTCCTCCAGACCGACGCCTCCCGTCTATACGGCCTCGGATATGCCCTCCTTCAAGATCACGGCCAGGGTAGACTGCGCTTAGTTCAGTGTGGCTCCAGGTTTTTGACGGACACGGAGACCAGATACGCCACCATCGAACTAGAGATGCTGGCAGTCGCCTGGGCTATGGCCAAGTGCCGCCTTTACCTGTCCGGCCTTGGGCATTTCACCCTCATGACGGACCATCGCCCGCTCATACCCATCCTCAATCACTACACGTTGGACGCCATCGAAAATCCTCGCCTCCAACGTCTCAAAGAGAAGACCGCCCCTTACGTCTTTACAGCTGTGTGGCACGCCGGGAAGCTTCTGTGCATACCAGACGCCCTCTCCCGAGCCCCTGTTAGTCGCCCCACACCTGAAGATGAAGTCGACTGTACCACAGCCGCGGCTCACGTTCGGTCTTTAGTGACACACACAGCCACTTCTCTTGCTGACAAGACGACGACGACGCCCTCCATCGAAGACGATAGGACCCTCCAGGAGCTTCGCATCGCCGCCGCTCAAGACCCGGCATACGTCCAACTCCTCGCCTACGTCTCCGCTGGATTCCCCACCAACCGCTACGACATTCACGCCTCCGCCCTCCCCTTCTGGAAGCTAAGGGATAGCCTCTATGCGGACGGAGAGCTGGTGTTGTACGGCCCCAGGATCGTCGTTCCCGCTGCCCTCCGCCGGCGCACCTTATCCCGCCTCCATGACAGCCACCGCGGCGTTGAAGCCACCAGGCGCAGAGCCCGTCAGACCGTCTTCTGGCCTGGTATTGACGCCGATATTAAGAGCACGGTTGAGGCCTGTGAGCCTTGCCAGCAACTCCAGCCCAGCCAGCAACAAGAGCCGTACCTGTGCAATGACCTCCCAAAGCGGCCCTTTGAGTCCGTGTCCGCCGACTTCTTTAATGTGGCCGGAAAGTCTTTCCTGGTGGTCGCCGACAGGCTCTCTGGATGGCCCGTGGTAGTTCCCTGTGGTCGGGACACCACCTCTTCCAGGGTCATCCGGATGTTTTGTTGCTTCTTCCGGGAAGTCGGAGTGCCTCTCCGCCTCCGAACCGACGGTGGGCCCCCGTTCAATAGCCACGAGTTCAAGAGCTTCGCCGAACGCTGGGGCGTCCACCACATCGTCACCTCCCCTCATTACCCGCAGGCGAATGGCCACGCCGAGGCAGCGGTAAAGTCCGTAAAATACCTCATCCTCAAGACAGCACCAATGGGGAACCTGGACTGCGAGGAGTTCGACAGGGGCCTACTAGAACTCCGTAACACCCCTACCCCTGCCGGACGCTCTCCTGCCCAGGTGTTGTATGGCCGCCCCCTTTGTACTTGTGTGCCTGCCCACCCCCAGTCCTTCTTAGATGAATGGCAGATCAAGGCGGACGAGTGTGACCGCCGTGAGGCTGCCTGGATGGCCCAAGTGACAAGCCACTATGACGCCCACGCCCGCCCCCTTCCCAGGTTGACCGTCGGCCAGCAAGTACGAATCCAGGAGCCGACGTCACACCGCTGGGATAAGGTCGGGGTCGTCATGGGCCGTGGCGAGTCTCGTTCGTACCAAGTCCGCCTCCCCAGTGGTCGTGTGTGGTGGCGAAACAGACGCCATCTCCACCCAGTGCCATCCTCCAGTGACGAACCTTCCTCCCCGTCCCCTGTGTCCCCTTGACCAGACCAGGAACGAAGGTCGTCAGTTGATCCTCCCATTGTCCCTCGCCGCTCCCCCCGACTCATGGGAAAAGAGTCCGTAGCCGCTCGAGATTGCACTACGAGCGTAAAGGGGGAGGGAGGTGTATAGATGTGTGGGTACCAAGATATGTGAACACGCCTGACGGCAGGGCTCTGTTACCATTCATTGTACCATTTATTCACATGTCTGTATTGCTACATATTATTATAGCATGTCTGATATCTATGCTTATGTCTAATGCCTATGTTCACTTACTATGTCCCGATATACTATGTCTGTACCGCGCTAGTCGAGTAATTAGAGGACCTCATTTATTGTCCTAGTGATGTCTAGCAACTCTCCTTGCCCAGCTAGACAACTTCCATCAGATCAGCCTCGGCCTACATACGGCCCGGGGTCCCTTGTGCTCGCTTCTGTATCGGTCGGCTATCCCGCCGAGTCTTGTACCACTTATTGAATATATCTACTGCTCGTGCTCTGGAGTTTGAAGAACCTTGTCTAGGATTGCATTCCACCACAGATAATAATAACAATATTAACATGGCTGAGCCAGTTGAGAACCTGAGCTCTCTTTTAGGCACCTGATATATACTATACATTTATCTCAAGGAAGTATTATGTAACATTTAGTAACATCTGGAATAGTACAATAGCATGGTGGTAATAAGAACATCTCATAATGTTACCACGGTTATCACTTCAATATTGTTTTTTTATTAGTTTATTTTATTTTTTTATATTATAAGCATATACATAAAATACAGTGGAATTGAAAAAGATAAGTATAATGGGGGAGCAATACAACTTAGGTTGTACAGTATTAAGGTTGAACAAGAAGACAGAGCTGTCAGGATTATGTCTAGTTGGCAAATATGTTTATTGCAATGGTAATTTCTTCTCTATTTACATAATAATTTCCGATAAAACGTTTTTGATGGTACAATAAAAGCAGGTACTATAAATATGGTAGATATTACAAGAAATGTTAATAATTAGACAATAGATATTTTTTAAGAGATGATTTAAAGGAAGGGAGTGTAGTCTTTCCTCAGATGGGTGGGGGCAAGTTGTTCCACACCTTCACACTGTGATATTTTATGGAAGTCTGGGACTGAGAGGAGCGCATGGGGAGTGGTCTTAGTAGCTCTGGGTGCCTTAAGTTGTATCTCTCATTATTCCGGAACTAGAAATAATTGTTGTTAAGCAAGTGATTGATAGATTTGTAAACAAAGAGGGCACAGCAGTAGATGTTAATATCTTCGAATTGTAACATTTTCAATTTAGCAAATTTTTCATGTGTGTGATCTGTGTTACGAGTTGGGGATTTAGAATATAGTTAAAAGTCTACCCAGATCCCAACAGGTAACAACAATAAAAAAACAAAGACAATCGGACTATAAAAGGGTAGACAAAAGATGCGAGTTTTCGTTGTGTATAATAAAGTACCATAAATCCCTTAACAAAATATTCAGCTTATAAATTACCCTTAACCAAACTTCACCTAAACATTAACAGTATATACATATTAATACAACATAAACAATTTTGAAGCAAGTGGACGCGGGGGAGGCAATACAAGATTACAAATACTTAAGTGCGGAGCTGAGATGGCCGACGAGTAAGGCTGAGTATTGAAGACGGTGGTAGGTAGTCACTGTGCCGTAGGTTTCCAGGATAGGTGATCCTGTGGTCACTTCCCAGAGTGTAGTGCTCTCTCCTCGAATTGGAGCTCACAAAGAAGACTTGGAGGAAGTGACGTAACAACCAGGATATGGAGAAAGGAAACCCCGGAGTGGTAACTAAGACGAGTCATACTCGTGTCTCGTCCCTAGATGGCGTTGCTCGTGGTGCTGGGTAGGTAGATCAAGACAATAGATGGCGTGGTTCGTAGTGCTGGGTGGAGGGGTTCGTAACACACCCCCCCTCCAAAGACCTCCGTAGCGCGGGCGCGAAGGAGGTGATCACCTGGTGCGTCTGGAGAGTAGCTGCTGCATTTCCACTGGAGCTCGGGATAAGGAGTCTGCAATCAGGTTGTCCACCCCCTTTATGTGCCGGACTTGTAGATTATAGGGCTGGGTGAGGAGAGCCCAGCGGAGGATTCGCTGGTTGGAGGTCTTGTTGGTTTGGCTGAACGTGAGTGGGTTATGGTCGGTGAAGACTAGGGTTGTTTGTGGGCAAGACTGGAGGTAACATTCAAACTTCTTTATTGCCAACACCAGAGCCAGGGCCTCCTTCTCTATGGTCGAGTAGTTGGTCTGATGTTTTTCAACTTGGCGGAGTAGTATGCCACAGGGTGAAGGACATCAGTGGTTGGGTCGGGTTGTAGGAGCACAGCCCCACTCCGACACCACTAGCGTCGATTTGCAGATGGAAGGGCGAGGTGTAGTCAGGGGGGTGGACTACAGGCTTGGAGGCAAGGAAGGCTTTGAGGCGGTGGAAAGACTGGTCGCACCTCTGGTTCCAGATGTAAGGGACCGCAGAACTGGTAAGGTCTGTGAGGGGTCCGGCCACGCTGGAGAAGTTACTGCAGAACCGACGGTAGTAGCCGCACATCCCCAGGAAGCGCATGAGTTCCTTCCTCGTCCTTGGAGTGGGGAAGGACAAGATGGCTCTAACGTTTGCGTCCTTGGGTCTCACCATACCATGCCCAACGATATGTCCCAGGTAAGTCACTGAAGCCCGGCCAAAAGCAGATTTAGCCAGGTTTATGGTGAATCCAGTCTCTTGCAGTCGTGCAAACAGTATCTCCAAACGCACCAGTTGTTCGTCCCAGCTGTCCGACACCACCACCAGGTCATCCAGGTAGGTGAACGTCCCACCTAGGTCCTGAATAAGGTAGTTGATGGCCCTCTGGAATGTGGCCGGAGCATTAGAAAAGCCAAACGCCATAACCAAATATTGAAAAAGACCAAATGGAGTTATAAATGCCGAGATTATTTTTGCCCTATCCGTGAGTCCCACTTGATAATATCCTTTCAATAGGTCCACGGTACTGATAAATTTGGCACAGCCTATGCTGTCTATTATATCTTCAATCAAAGGTAAAGGGTAGGAGTCTGAGACAGTGACCTGGTTCACTTTACGATAATCGGTACAGAAACGAAAAGTGCCATCGGGTTTTGGAATGAGAAGGCAAGGTGAAGCCCAGGGGGAGGTACTAGGCTCAGCTAAGTTATGTTTTAACAAAAAATCTACCTCCTTTTTCATAATCTCTTTTTTGTGGATTTAGTCGATAGGCTGATTGCCTAATGGGTTGTACATCATCTGAGATTAGCTTAATATCATGTTTAAGTATATTGCAAAACCCTGGGAGGTCTGACGTGACTTTAGGAAATGTTGATAATAACTTAGTGAGATCTTTTGCTTGAGATGGATTCAGAACAGAAAAATACTCATCCAAGTTGTTGAGTATGTGACTGTTAGCAGGGTTTTCTTTAGGTAGAGGGAAGTCTAAATTCTCCAATAGATCCATGTCATCTGTCTCCGGCTCCGGCCCTGACAAAACCATATGCAATACAGGTTGGCTTATAGCCTCTGGGATGCCTTCCTCTGACTGCCTGGAATGGTAAAGTTTCATGAGATTAATGTGAACAAGTTGTGAATCTTTTCTGCGATCAGGAGTATGGACTATTGGACTATATAGTTGAGGGGAGATAGTTTATTAGCATTGATTTGAAAGTTTTGATGGAACCGTTCCAAGCAACCTTGGGACGGTGGGTGGTAAGCAGAAGATGTACAATGGTCCACACTGAGGTCTTTCATCACCTGTTTGAACAAAGATGGATCAGATTGTTGGGCTGTAATGAGCTCATCCTTACTAATGGTCTTATTGTACAGATTTTCTGTGGGTAGTAAGATATTGGAGGTGGTTTCACATGAAGAGGGCCCATTACGCACACTCTGTGACCGGGTGACAGCACAAGATGGGAAAAGATGAGGAATAGTTTCTTTAAGGTCAGTGGTGGAGTTGACAGGTAAGGGAGAGTCGACTGTCTTTATGTTAGGAACCACTAGATCTCCTACCAAGTCATTACCCAATAATAAATGAATGCCGCACACAGGCATTGGGTCTTTCCTTATGGCTATTTGCACTTCCCCAGTAATCAAGGGACATTGGAGGTGCACTTTAGCTAAAGGATAGGAAGAATGGGATGAGAGATCTGAAATTAGGACACTCTCATTAGTAAATGCGGTAGATATATCAGGAATGACGTTAAACAGGAGGATAGATTGTGCTGCGCCCGTATCACGTAGTATACGAATAGGGAAAGAACGAGACCCCCCTATGATTGAAATTTTTCCCTCATAGGTGAATGAAGAGAAGAGATCCTGATGGGGCCTTTCTACATTGGTATTTGCTATTGGTTTGGATTTGGGATCCAGGTAACTACTTTTAGCAATTCGACACTTTGGGTGTTTACAACTCTGGATTGTATGGCCTGGGTTTTTACAGTAAGAACAAGTAAGCTTGGTTGCATCGGGGGGAGTAGGTGTGGGACCTTTCGACCTACCACTCACGCCCCAAAGGTTATCATCAGAGGAGGACCTAACATGTCGGGAAGTACCACGTTCTCTACTGCCCAGTGACTCCACCAACAAAGCGTACGCATCAGCCAGCTCAGCAGCAAGCCCTAAATTAACCTCTCCACGCTCCTCCACATGCTTCAAGATGTGAAATGGTATCTTGCTCTTCCACTCCTCCAGGACTACCAAATTTAACAAATCCTGAAATGTGGAGGTCTCTGTAGCCTCTAACCACTTCTTAAAAACCTAAGCTTTTCTTGAGCAAACTCAACAAAGGTGTGTGGAAAATGGTTTGTTAGTTACGAAACTTCTGCCGGTATCCATCTGGCGTGATAGCATAAGAGGTGAGGATATTCTTTTTTACGTTATCATAGTCATCAGTCTGGTCTAAACAGTTATAAACTCTACGAGCCTTACCATATAATTTAGGAACTAACACCGACACCCACTGGTCCTTTGGCCACTCATTCTTCCCGGCTATTTTCTCAAAAGTCCTAAATGACCCGTCCATATCGGATTCATCAAACCCGGGAACAAGGGAAGAAGCAGTAGCAGGGTTAAAAGCAGCTAGTTTCTCTTTTAATGCCACTTCTTTTGATTTAAACTCCGATGTTAAGGTGACTTCTATCTCTCTTACCTGTAGTTCTTTCAGCTCCAACTTGGCCTGTTCCAGTTCTTTCATTTTGATTTGGAACTCGAACCTTGCTCGTTCTAGTTCTAAGGCGTCTACTCTGTGTTTTTTCTTGAGGGCTAGCCAGACCTGAAGCAACTTCTGAGTGAGGAGGGGTGGTGGATAGTGGTTGAAGTTTCTTGGACATGGGCGTTAATCTGTCAACAGCGGATTCTTTTAAAACTTCATGTTGAACCAGCACTTCAATCACATGATTTTTTAACATTTCCTTAGTCAGTTGCTGTGAAAACGGGATATTGTAATAGTTGGCTATTTCTTTCCATTCTTTCTTCAGGATATTAACACGTAATTTAGCTACGGAAGGATTTTCAATAAAATCCAGGAGATCAAAACCTGAGGTGGCCATTGTTAAGAAAAATAGGATAAATTAACTAATGGTCAAAAGATAAGATAAGTGGATAACCCTAGAAAATATCACGGCAGTGGATAACCAGAAAGTCCCAGAAACTAACCAAGTTATACCTAGGGAAATTACACTTATGATTATTGTTCTTCTGAGAAGATCCTTAGATAAGGATAAGAGACTTGAAAGAGGTAGGGCGTATTACGGCATTAATATAAAGATCCGGATTAACAACCCTGATATACTTGAAAGAGGAAGGGCGTATTACGGCATTAATATAAAGATCCGGATTAACAACCCTGATATACTTGAAAGAGGAAGGGCGTATTACGGCATTTATATAAAGATCCGGATTAACAACCCTGATAAATGGTATGATTGACCCTGAATGAGATAATGAGAAGAACAATAATTGAGGCTTTATAATTATGGGGTCCTGGTAGAGCGGGGCGTCCCAAGATATCACTTCACCCTAAACTAGTGACTATGGAACAGCCTACTCTGGAGTGAGGGTACGGCATTAAACAGATCCGGATTCTTCCCTACACTCGATAAGACTTACTACACGACTGCCACGTGTAATAACAGGTAAGCCTTATGACACTTGGAACCTAATATCCTACGGCTGTCACTCTTACTGTACGATAATACCAATATATGCACACACATATGAAGGAAACTTTAAACCACCGTAAAGCAATTGTGAACAGAAGTGACTGGGAGGAATAATTAACACTGAGTAACAAGGGAGGAAGGAATATGGTACTTAAGGTCGTGTCCTGTCACGGTCGCCATTTGTTACGAGTTGGGGATTTAGAATATAGTTAAAAGTCTACCCAGATCCCAACAGGTAACAACAATAAAAAAACAAAGACAATCGGACTATAAAAGGGTAGACAAAGGATGCGAGTTTTCGTTGTGTATAATAAAGTACCTTAAATCCCTTAACAAAATATTCAGCTTATAAATTACCCTTAACCAAACTTAACCTAAACATTAACAGTATATACATATTAATACAACATAAACAATTTTGAAGCAAGTGGACGCGGGGGAGGCAATACAAGATTACAAATACTTAAGTGCGGAGCTGAGATGGCCGACGAGTAAGGCTGAGTATTGAAGACGGTGGTAGGTAGTCACTGTGCCGTAGGTTTCCAGGATAGGTGATCCTGTGGTCACTTCCCAGAGTGTAGTGCTCTCTCCTCGAATTGGAGCTCACAAAGAAGACTTGGAGGAAGTGACGTAACAACCAGGATATGGAGAAAGGAAACCCCGGAGTGGTAACTAAGACGAGTCATACTCGTGTCTCGTCCCTAGATGGCGTTGCTCGTGTTGCTGGGTAGGTAGATTAAGACAATAGATGGCGTGGTTCGTAGTGCTGGGTGGAGGGGTTCGTAACATCTGTTTTTTTCAAGTAGGTCCATTGTTCGTACAACTCTCTTTTGTGCAGTAACCAAGGATTGTGTTTTTGAAGAGCCAGAGGCCCCCTATAGTGTGTGACATTGAATTCGGTGTTGGTAAACAAGATCATGATAGATTTCTTTCAATACTGTGAGAGTGAGTGACTGTCGAGTGTGATGCATGATACCGCACTCTTTATTGATTTTACTGTGAATGGCTTGTATGTGGTTTCTCCAGTTAAGTTTCTCGTCAACATTAACTCCGAGGAATTTAGTATTTTGTTCGCGTTTGAGGACTGTATTACCAAGGTACAGGGGGTCCAAGTCTGGGGGTAAGTTTTTCCTTCTGTGAAAGATTGTGTAGGGGGTTTTCTCAAGTTTAAGGTCAGTTTATTACGTATTACCCAGGTCCTAACTTTAGTCAATTCAGTGTTCATAGTTCTCGTGAAGGAATGGAGGTCTGAGTTGCTGGCAGAGAGATTACTAACGTCTGCAAATAAGTTGTATTTTATGAGTGTCCTAGCGTGGACTATGTCATTTATGTACAACAAAAACAGTACTGAACAGAGAATGGAAACTTGGGGGACGCCATACAAGATTGGTGAGGTATCAGATTGGTGATTATTATAGCAGACATACTGCATCCTGTTGGACAGATATGAGGTAAACCAATTGTGGGAACCGCTCTTAACGCCGTAATGTTCAAGCTTTGAATGGAGGATGGTATAGTCGACGGTATCGAATGCTTTAGAAACGTCCAAGAATATTCCGACTGTGAACTGTCTGTCATCAAAGGAATTTAAGATGTCATGAGTAAAGGATAGCAGAGCACTCTCAGTCGAACTTCTAGCTCTAAATCCAAACTGGGAGTCTGTAAAGATGTTATTGGCATTGCAGAAGGAATTTAGTCTACTACATGCTAGCTTTTCCAGTATCTTACTCAAGACTGGGAGGACTGATATGGGGCGGAAATTCTTGAAGAGACCTTTGTCTCCAGATTTTTTATATGCTGGGTGAACTTTAGCAATTTTCAGTTTATCCGGAAAGATACCACTAGTGAAGGAGGTGTTACAGATGTATAGGAGAACAGGTAATAATAATTGGGCTACTTTCTTAATGATGTTCATTGGTATATTGTCTTCGCCTGCTGCTGCATCTTTGAACATTTTTATGATGGCCAGTAATTCATTTGCTGAGACAGGGGATAAGAACAGCTCGTTTTGTTGTATGTTTTGCAGGTAGGCTCTAAATTCCTCATGGTGATCAAGGATGCTCTCTGCAAGATTTTTGCCAAGATTAATAAAATATTCATTGAAGTGTTTGGCAAAGAAGGTGGGTTCCGTTACAACTGAATCATTTATCATAAAAGCTGAGTGGGGGGGCGAAGGATTAGTGCTCCTGTTCCGAATAGAATTTATGACATTCCAGGTTTTCTTACCGTCGCCTGGTGCTGACTGGAGCTTATTTGTATAATAGCTACGTCTGGCATTTCTAACTGCTTGAGTTACTCTATTTCTGATACTTCGGTAAGCATCACAGAAAGATATGGGTTTTTCTTTTAACATTCATTTTCTTAATTTCGCTTGTGATATAGGGTTTGGAAATTGATACAGTTTTCACTGACTTAGTCTTGAGCAGGAAGCATTTATCAAAGCAAGCATTGAAGATGCAAGAGAAATTGCAGCTGTTCACGTTAGGGTTGTCGGAGGCATAGACAAGATCCCAGTTAGCATTCATAAGGTTGTTTTATAATAAGGAGGATGTTGTCGGTGCAGTAGTCTTTGTATTGTATTGAGACTACTAGACCTTTCAGGTCTTGTGGCTGTTTTATACATTGCAAAAACTGGGAATTGATCTGAGATATTGTTATAAATAATTCCACTTGCAAGAAAGTTAGGAGTGTTATTAGTCCAGATATGATCTATCACAGTAGCAGAGGTGGTAGTTACTCTAGTGGGTTTGGTTATAGTGTTGAAGAAGAATTTAGAATGACAGGTAGCAAGAAGGTCTAATACTGAGGTGTCGGTTTCTGATTTTAAAAGATCAAGGTTGAAATCTCCTGTAATGTAGCAACTTTTCCTCTCTGATCTTATTATAGTGATAGTCTCCGAAAATGTATCAAGAAAATTCCTTACACCTGTGTGGGGTTTTCTGTAGATTACTCCTACTAGGATATTTCGTGTGTCGTTAAGTATTTCAATGAAGACACTCTCTATGTACTCCTCCTGAACCTTGAAATCATCTCTTACAGAAGTGTTATACTTGATATCAACATATAGGGCGATACCACCACTGTGTTGAGACGTGTTGACGCAGTGTCTAATATAATTAGGAATGTTATACAAATGGTCAATATCGTTCGTGAGTTTGGTCTCACAGAACCCAAGTACATCAAATTTCAGGGCAATAGAAGATAAACACTAATCTAAAAAGGTATCTAGATGAAGGGGAATACTGCTGATGTTATGGCTAATCAAGGAGAAGGAATGAGGTAGTAGAAGACAAGAACTAAACTCGGGAGAGTCAGGAAAGAAATAGTTACAGTTGGGGTTGGTGTAACCCAGTGAGTTTTGTAGAAAGGCATCAGGATCGACATAAGGGAGTATTGTGTCGAAACCATGGGTAAATTAGGTGTAACACATACGATCTAGCACATCTAACTCAGGGTCACTGAGGTGTGAAAAAGGAAAATCTATGAAAATTATAATAGTGGGGGGAGGGGGGGGAGGTAACGTACTCACAAGTGCTACAACCAACAGAATTGGAATGACCGGTACTGTTGAGGGTGATTCTCAGATAGAATTTGAGGTGCGCCTGTCACTCGGTTTTGGGGGTTGCTGGTTTGCACCACAGAGGGTAGACGTGTAGTAGTGGAGTTGGCCGGCAGGTGATAGCGACAGTGGCTGGTTCCTCCTCAGTGGGGAGGGGGTTCTTGAGGGGCTTGGGGGCGTTGGTACTGCGGGTGGGTGAGTTGGCGGGTGTCCACTTGCCCGATCCCTCACAACAAGGGTTTTATGACTAAACGTGACGTGTTTCGCTTGTTTCCTGGCTTCTTTAAACTGGTCCATTTGCTGTAGACGGGTTTTAGTCGTACCTGGGCAGAGATCCTCGTTGACAAAGATAGTGGTGCCTTTCAGCTTACTCCGGTCATAAAACACTTTGTCACGGTCAGAGGGGGAAGAGAATTTTGTTATGATGACGCGGGGGCGGGAGGAGTTGGGTTTCTCGACGAGTTGAACACGGTCAAACTTTACTTCAGGAAGTTTAAAATGTTCATTGAGCAGGCGTGAAATTTTGTTTTGGGATGACTCCCAGTTTACGTGGATATTTTCAGGGATTCCGGCAATCCTGAGGTTGTTTTGCCGTCCTATGTCATCCACTCAGCTGTTGAACTTGGGTCTTGAGTGTTCGGTTCTCTTTAGCTTCAACGTACAACTTTGCTTGTTAGTCACTTATTTCACCTTGCGAGAATTCCAAGCTTCTTTTAAGCTCACTTAGCTGGTCAGTGAGATGCCGGTCAGATTTTTCTAGCTTCCTGGTGGTCTCTTTATTCATTTGTTGTATGATGTCCTGTATGAGAGTCCGTTGGACTCCCATTATCACATCAGTCAGCTGTTGTTTCGTGAAATTTGAATTTTTGATACTAGCAGCCAACTTAGACATATTGGAGCTAGTGAGGGCTGGCATTAGGGATATGGTCTAGTTGTGTGGTCAGCTGGGTGGCCTGGTGGGACGGTGGGGGTGGACAGGACTCAGATTACAAGTCGTGGCACTAAGGGGAGCTTGGTGGGCCTACATCCCACTTCGTAGACCGAGATTCACCAGTAAATTGACAAATATATCTACTTAGGGGGATGACCGATATATATTGTACTGGTCACGACACTCACTAGTCACTCACGAATCAGATTTCCTAGAAATCAGACTGGGTACTCCTGGAAAGACCCTGTTTTTCGACGAAAAACACGGAGCTCCCACACACACGTCCCACCACCACACAACTTTCCACCCTGACTTAACAACCCGACTACGTAGCCCTCAGTCTGCCCAGGCAGGAATTCCCGACTAAGTAACCACTCCCAATTTAATTTACTGGTAAAGAAATTCCGTCCTGACGAATAAGAAAAATTTTGGTTCCTCACTGTGGAATCATGGGAGCCGATAGCTTCAGCACATTTCCTGGTGTACAAAAGTAATGCTCATTCATTTCGAATCGTTCATACCCAATTAAATTGTAATTATTTCTCAAATAGAAGTCTAGTATAGTACTCATAAATTGCACCTAAAAGCATCTATAAATTGTCTTCAAGCAGCAAAAAATAATCTGATTGTTCCAATAGAAGAGTTGTAAACGAAATCGCTGCAATAAGTGAGATAGTAGTGACTAGTAACGATGTTAGTAAGCAAATAGACAAACTAAAGCCTAATAAGTCACCTGGTCCCGATGAGATATTTGCCAGAGTATTAAAGGAATGCAAGGAAGAGCTTAGTATGCCCTTAGCAAAGTTGTTTAACATGTCCTTAAAAACAGGTGTAGTACCAGAATCCTGGAGGATAGCGAATGTAATACCGATTTTCAAGAAGGGGGATAGATCACTATCCTCTAACTACCGCCCAATTAGTCTAACATCAATAGTAGGCAAATTACTGGAAGCAATCATTTCAAACTCTATTCGAAATCACCTGGAGAAGCACCAATTGATCAATGATTCCCAGCATGGCTTCACAAGCGGACGTTCTTGCCTAACTAATCTATTAACATTCTTTTCATCAGTTTTCGAATCGGTGGACGAGGGGCACAATTATGATGTGGTATATCTCGACTTTAGCAAAGCCTTCGACAGAGTCCCCCACGAAAGACTAATTAGAAAGGTAGAAGTCATCAAAGGTGACATCCTTAAATGGATTAGGGCGTGGTTACAGGACAGAAAAACAGCGAGTGAGCATTAACGGCACTAAGTCCCATTGGAGCAACGTCACAAGTGGAGTTCCCCAAGGCTCAGTACTTGGACCATTATTGTTTATTATATACATAAACGACATAGATATCGGCATAGACAGCAACATAAGTAAATTTGCTGATGACACTAAAATAGGACGTGTTATCAAATCTGACGAGGACTCGCAAAACTACAGGAAGATCTAAACAAATTTTTCGAATGGTCTGAAAAATGGCAGATGAAATTCAACGTGGACAAATGTAAAGTACTCAGTATAGGAGATGTAAACAGGGAAACCAGATACCAGATGAACAACGATGCCATAGAGAAATCCGACTGCGAGAGAGATTTAGGAGTAATGATAAGTAGGAACCTTAAGCCAAGTAAACAATGTGTTTTTGCTCGTAACAAGGCTAATAAAGTACTTGGGTTCATACAAAGGAGTGTTAGTTACAAGACTAGCGAGGTCATCCTAAAACTGTATCTTGCTCTTGTGAGACCACACCTGGATTATGCAGTTCAGTTCTGGTCACCGTATTACAGAATGGATATAGAATCCTTGGAAAGAATTCAGAGGAGAATGACAAGACTAATCCCGGGCATTAGGAACCTTGAGTATAGAGACAGGTTAAAGCATCTTAATTTGCACTCCCTTGAGAGACGTAGAGCGAGGGGCGACCTGATAGAGGTGTATAAGTGGAAGGCAGGGCTAAACAAAGGGGACATTACAAAGGTACTCAAACTATCCAACCAGGAACGAACTCGTAACAATGGTTTTAAATTAGACAAATTTAGATTTAGGCGTGAAATAGGTAAACACTGGTTTGGAAACAGAGTAGTGGATGAATGGAACAAGTTACCAAATATCATCATTAACTCGAATACGCTGAATTGCTTCAAACATAGGTTGGATGCTTATATGAGCAATAGGGGTTGGGTGTAAACGGGACTGCCCAGTATGGGCCAATAGGCCCGCTGCAGTTTCCTCCATTCTTATGTTCTTATATATATGTACCTCGCGTTTCATACCAGCTGGATTCGGTAAAATGCTACTGACACCACATAAGAGGCACGGGCAGTTTCCCATTGATGTTCACGGCGCCATCAGCTCGATGAACAGGCTTTGTGTGAAATATAACAGAGTCTAGAACTGCTTTTAGTGTCCTTGTGGCCTAGCCGGTAAGCGTTCCCTAGTGACACCCAGTAGGTCGAGGGTTCGATTCCTTGCTGGTGAGGTCGTTGATTATATATATATATATACATATATATATATGCAAGTAAATCACTGTACATAAGAACATAAGAAAGTGGGATATTGCAGGAGGCCGACTGTCCCATACAGGGCAGATCCCTTTCACATCCATCCCAGCACTTCCATGTGCCTATCCAACTTCGTCTTGAAGCTCCCCAGCGTCCCCGATCCTACTATAGCACTCGGTAGCCTATTCCACATATACACAACTGTATTACCAAACCAGTGCTTGCCTATATCCTTTCTGAATCGGAATTTATCTAATTTAAAGCCATTTGTTCTAGTTATTTCGTTATTACTGAGCTTCAGAACATCTTCCATTTTACCCTTGTTAATCCCACTTACCCACTTGAACACCTCTATCATATCTCCCCTAACTCTACGCCTCTCTAATGAATGCAAGCCTAAGCTTTTCAGTCTCTCTTCATATGGAAGGTTTCTAATATTATGGATCATTTTTGTCATTCTTCTTTGTATTCTCTCCAAAGAATCTATGTCCATTCTATAATAAGGACACCAGAACTGAACCGCATAATCCATGTGTGGCCTCACTAATGCTAGGTAAAGTTTCAAAATAACGTCAGCAGTTCTGTTACTCACACTCCTAGATATGAACCCAAGAATCCTCTTTGCCTTGTTGCGAACGCTAATACATTATTTTCTAGGTTTCAAGTCGTTGCTAACAAATACACCTAGATACACCTAGATACACCAAATACACCTGTAGGTGCGCGTGATCTAGGTAATGGTGATAACCACAAGGAAAGAAGAAAACACGAAGTTCCCAAGTGCTTTCGTGTAATTCACATCTTCAGGGGTGAGTACAGACTAGAGAGAGAAATACAAATCAAGGTGTATATATACAGAGGAGGGTGAGACCAGGTCCACAATGGTCAGGTATTAGGTAATGAAACTACTAATCTTTAAAGAGCACACAACGGTTTGTGGTCAGGTCAGATGGTCAGATGACCCGGCCTTCTCACCCGGTCACAAATCTTCTTAATTACAAAATTGTCCAGCTTGTACATGCCGTTACTCAAATTCATGTTGAATGCTTCGGTATGTTTAATAAGACTAGATTTTATGATGTTCCTACTATCAATTGAATTACATGGTAATATTGAGGAGGCATTATCCCAGTCAATGCAATGCTTGTTATCCCTCAAATGAACAAACAGAGCATTGGATTCTTGGCCTGTCCTAACACTGTATTTGTGTTGTTTAATTCTAGTTGCAAGATCTTTTCCTGTCTGGCCTAAGTAAAACATATTACATTCCTTGCAAGGAACTTTATAAATGCAACCATTTGTGTTGTTGGGGGAGTTCTTGATTAACATTTGTTTAACAGTGCATGAGTTTTTAAATGCCACATTGACGTTCCAGGTTTTTAGTTGTGAAGGAATGTGAGAAATTTTTGTGAAATGGTAATATTAAGATATTCTTATGGTCATGGGTGGGCTTGGGATCAGTTCTCTAAAAAGTTTTCTTTGTAATGTTTAGGCATTTGTCTATGAAAGATCTAGGGTATTTAAGGTTTGATCCAATATTATATATATATATATATATATATATATATGTTGTTGTTATATATATATATATATATATATATATATATATATATATATATATATATATATATATATATATATATATATATATATATATATATATATATATATATATATATATATATATATATACAGTATTTGTATTCCTCATCAATGAATTCCGGACTGCAAATTCTCAAAGCACGTAAAAACATTGTTGAAAATACTGATTGTTTGACTTTTTTATGGTGGGCAGAATAATAATGAATGTATGAACACACATTAGTTGGTTTTCTATAAATACTGAACTTAAAAGTGTTACCTATTCTGTGTATCAGACAGTCTAGGAATGGCAATTTACAGTCTTGCTCTAATTCCACAGTGAATTTGATCGAGGGGGCTAAGTTGTTAAGTTGCGGCAGGAAAGCTTTTAGGTCCTCATTACATGGCCAGAGACATAATACATCATCAACATATCTAAACCAGACTGCTGAGGGTGATAAAATATTACTTAATAGTTTCTTTTCAAAGAATTCCATATATAGGTTGCTTAATACAGGTGAGAGTGGATTACCCATTGCCATACCAAATTTTTGAGCATAATATTCTCCATTGAATTCGAATTTGCAATCCTTAATACATAGTTTGATGAGTTCGATGAAGTCGTCTTTCGAGACGGGCAGCGAAATATCATCCAGGGAATCTATGAGGAACTCTAGTAAATCATCAACTGGGACCTTGATTTGTATTTCTCTCTCTAGTCTGTACTCACCCCTGAAGATGTGAATTACACGAAAGCGCTTGGGAACTTCGTGTTTTCTTCTTTCCTTGTGGTTATCAGCATATATATATATATATATGTTATTACATATATATATATATGTTATTAAGATATATATATATATATATATATATATATATATATATATATATGTTACAGGCATATTATATATATATATATATATACATATATATATGGCATATATATATTTTTTTTTTTTTTTTTTAACACCAGGTACCCCTTCTTTCATTATTATATATATATATATATATATATATATATATATATATATATATATATATATATATATATATTTTTTTTTTTTTTTTTTTTTTTTTTTTTTTTTTTATTCAAATACCTATAACATAGAGACGTACTTTTTCTAAGGGCGCCTTCTCCTTTCTCATAAATATTCCAGTTATTCATTGGGAATCCCTTACAAATATCCGAAGGCATTCACCATGATGTGAGTTTTCACTACGGTTCTTGAATACCAATTGTATGCCTTGCCTATGGGGATACCCTACGTTCTATGTTCAGGAATACGGCCCCATGTGTAACATGCATTGAATTTGTCATTTGTAAATGCAACGAAAATGTATTATTTCATTAAAAACAAATCATGAACTTTTTTTATCTAAGTACTTGTGATACCAGCTGTAAGTCATTCGTCGATTTTCATATGAATTTTAGTGTTCTGTTTTTTATTACGATATTATTATTATCAGATTATAGTGAACCCAATTTATTCTCTTACATGTTCGGTCAACAAGAGCTGTCTATTCCTCTAGTGGGTCGGTGATGCACAGCATTACACACATGAAATATTGCATAACATTACAAGTTAGAGAACAAAAGTTGTTTGAAAGATCTGATCAAATTTTAATGGCGATCGTTGAGTAGAATAAAACTTTACAAATAAGTGAAACAATATCTCTGCGGTAGTCAACATGGTGGCACTGTTTACTAAAATTCATCCTCTAGAAGCTTTTTTTGACGTGGCTTTGGCCTCGAAACTTTCTAAAGGCTTCGGGTTCGGCTTCGAAGTTAAAGGCAAAACATCGGCTTCGACTTCGAGACCAAGGGCCTGACTTGATATGTTCTTCCTTATAAGACACATTGATCATATTGTGATGTCACAGCTGAGCTGATCCCTGACTTTTATTCACACAATAACCTGGCCAGCTAAGAAACCCCAGGTGCCTGCTACAGCCTCAATGATGTCCAAGTTAATCCCTCCTCTATTTTTTTCTCCATTCTCACAATGATCTGACCTGAACCTAGGACAAGTACCATCTCTACCTCCCTGCCTCCTCAGCCCAGGCGATGTTGGGTAACCGATGGCACCTTCGAAAATGCTAAGATGATTCATTGCAATGCTTGTCTGTGATTTGTGAATGTAAATTAATATGTTTATATGTTACCATGTATATTTACTTTTTTTTTGCATTTTTTATGTTTTAATTAATTAATAAAATAAATGAATGAATGAATGAAATGAATGATGATGAATGATAAATAAAAGAAATGAATCAATGTAAAAACTAACATTAAAGATGGTGAATATTTAATGAAATAAAGCAACGAATAGAGTAAAATAGTTAATAAAGTAAAATTTATAAAGTTATGTTGTTACTACAAGCAACTTACTCCAAGAACAATCAACTTAAATTAAAGTCAACTTACCTTAAAGTCTTTCTTACTGCGACTTAGAATATATTATGTATTTCCATCATCATGTAAGATATTACAATATTTTATGCACAGGAAGTAATGATTTCAAAGATTTATGTTGCTTTGAAAAGCCATGGCTCCGATTCCGGCTCCGGCTTCGGCATCATTACTGTATAAATGACTGGCTTCGGCTTCAGTTTTTTACTTTCCGATAGTTTTGCTTTGGCCCATGTCTGCTGTCTAAAAGTGGAAAAGACATTACTATAACACAAGCATTAAACTTTAATATACTGTAGGTGATGATGATGTTCCCAAAGATACTAAAAATAAGAATGTGGATATATATCTATTATAATAAAAGGAAGTGTCTGTCTGTAAATCTGCTTGTCTGTCTGTTCCAGCCACAGCTCCAAAACGGATGTAGTTAGAGACCTGAAACTTTACACACATATTACATGGGTCCCAAGGTTGTGCACCAAAAATATTCCCCGACTGAGATATCGCCACTGCGAAGACAAACCGTGACATTTTAGTTAAGGTTAGGTTAAGTTAGGTAAGTTAGGTTAGGTTAACCATCAAGAAATTTATAAATATACATGCATATCCATATAACATACTGAATTAAACTCTACCACTAGGAAAAGGACCCTCGGGCCCCACGTCGTGTATCGACGGTTCGATTCCCGCTGGAGTAGTTTAGTAAGATGTATTTATACAGTTTCATCTCTTGTTGCGATTCACAATCCATAATCTGAGAGAAAGTAAACTCAAGTCTGCCACAGTAAAGAGACTATATCTCCCTTATTACACAACGCATTAATTTCTTCTATCACTCCTCTCTAATTTTAATTTCAATGTTAGTTTGCATCTTGTGAGGTTTAAAAGTTACAGGGATCGCCGAAGTAATTTTCTTTGTGATTGGCAGGTCTCTGAGTGTCACTGTGTTCTTGCTCACCAGTTGAGTCTTTTAGATGTGCGCGACGGATATTCAACAATCTTAAAGGTCTGTATGGATATTCAGAATGGGAGATAATCAGCGAGAGGTTGATGGATCTGTCATACACAGGTTTAAGATCGCGATACTCATTTAATCTGGGAACTTTGAGAGATAAGCACCTAAACACTTACTGTAAGTTAGCTGGCGAGGAGGTAAAGAATATACGAGGACCTATTTATGTTCTCTAGGCTGCTTTGGTTAGTCGAGGAATTATTTGCCTTAGGTGTTTATAATACCTGTGGTGTTGTAAATATGAGTAGCAGCAAGTTGAGTGCTGTCTGTAGGATCAACCAAGTAAAGTAGGTGGGACCTGGGTTACAATTTGACAGTATGACATTTTTCAGTCAAGATCCTGAGGATTCAGCTAGAGTATCGTCGCTTAAGCATAGTATGCTAAACGCCCTAGAAACTGGCCGTTAATCAACTCAGCCACCAGATAACAGTGAAGGAGTATAAGGCTCATCCTAAGAAACACATACGTTTGAGGTAATTACGTGTTTTCCGACGCATCTGAAAATAGTAGAAGATATGGGTGCAGGAATCGCGGAGAGTTAAGTTGAACTTCTTTAATAACTTCACATATTTTGACCTACTTGAAGAACTTCTAGTAATCAAGCTTCAATAAGGCTTCCTCGTATATGAGCTTGGTGAATACTCGTACCTTGTGCGGTGACGCCTCACAATATCTCAAGCCCGAGTTATCATGTCCTCCGAATGAGGAGGTTACTCAACCGACCCTCTGTATAGCTACTTTGACAACAGGACGATGAGGATAGTTGCCAACGACGGTCTTATTCCTCCGTCCGTCATCCCACATCTGCAAAATAAACTCAGCATTATTATTGTCGAGGTTGCGATGTAATATAACGTTTTAAAAACTTTGATCTTTCAGTGTATTCTCTAGAATCGTACTCTTAAGTCCTGCACTTATAACTCACACTCTGAGGAATTTTATATAACCACGGATGCTGCACCACCACACAACCGACAACACAAAATCAGCGTTGCTTCACCTAAGAGGCTGCTGTTATAATCAGTTGATCTTCAGGGGGAAAGTTCTTTGAAATAAAGGCTCTAAATTTTATCTTGCCAGTTAGGTTTTATAATTAGCCTGGAGACGACGCTTCACCGCCTGATGAAAGAGACTAATTTGCCTCTTATCAACTCTGCCCTACACGGAAACCTGACGAGGTTAATGAAGATCTCTGGAGTAATTAGGGATTACCTTCATGGGCAAATTACTTATAGTGAAAGGCTGTTTTGGTAATTTTCATGCATTATTATACTAGTTAATGATAAATATAATCAGGTTAAGTCAATGTAACCGCCCAATGAGAGACTGTGGGATAATGAGACCCTTGCACGTAGGACTCGATTGTTCTTTACCGGGTCAAAACCTGCAGAGTACAAATTACGTATGTTACATTTGAGGTAATTCATTCATTCGTTCGTTCATTCACTATTAACAACTACATATTATATATTTGAGTAGAGTGGGGTGTTAAACCACATAAAAACTTACTTGTTTCGGGTCTAATGTAGGACTTATTAGCTCCCTGACCTGTTAGCTCACTGGACTGCTAGAGACTATCTTCTGAATCCCACAGGGAGCGAGTCAGCCGGAGGCGAGGACCATCTGTTTCACATTTAACACCTCAGCAAAGTTCGTTGTCAACACTCTGTCTCTCTTTCTCTCTCTCTCTATACCTCTCTTTCTCTCTCTCTTCTAGTTTATCCTACTGTGGCGGTAACAGTCAATGTTAGGTTAGGATTGACTAAGTCCGGTTAAGTTTTGATTGAATTTGCTCAAGATAATCAGGCCAACATTCACCTTGATACTTGAGGCAACAGGAAGGGGAAAAATGACGTCTTGAGTAACTGGATGTCCAAGATTTTGCCTTTTCCTTCTAATATTAATTTCTGTGATCATCCAAAAAACTGTTATTCCCAATATTGACACATATCGTTATTTACGCCAATATATCCAACCATGTGTATTAATCTGAGGTATCGGAATATATAATTTAAAGCTCATTTTTATATACAAAATTTTTCATTGAGTCGCAAACATTATTCGATTGTTTTTAACAAATCCAGAGAAAGAAAAAAAGAACACTTCTCTACTGGTATCACCTGGAGCTTTATCAGTCACAGGCTATTTTGGGAGAAGTCAAACAAAGATATGGGAACTATGGAACCCCTAGTTTCTGCCTAACCTAACCTAACCTAAGAAGACTTGACTCGATAAGAATCTCTAGAAATGACTGAACACCGTTTTATCGACTTACGAGTACAGCTCCAGTTGGCAGGAACTAGACATTGTAATTGGAAAAAACTGGAATGTCCTGTCCTGTCCCGTTTTACATAATATGAGAAAACCAAGGAATAAATGTTTAGGCGAGCCATGGCTTTATGATTTTCACTTAGTTTAAAAAAAAGGTCAATGTACGAAATATGTGAAGCAGCACGAAAAAAAATACCAACAACAACAAGAATAACAAAACAAAATTAAGACGACATTCGAAAAAAAGAATGGAAGAACAGCGTTAGTAAGAAACGGAAAATAATTTTTTTGATTTTTTTTCTTATTCAGAAATGCGGATAATAAACACACCCAATAATTACACTTTATCATTCTCTCTCTCTCTCTCTCTCTCTCTCTCTCTCTCTCTCTCTCTCTCTCTCTCGTTTGTCGCCTCTTTACTCTTTCAACCCTCGCCTCTTTCGTTTCCCGTCTCATCTCTCTCAATCTCCTTTTCCGTATCCCATTTACTTACCTGTCTCTCTCCATCTCTCGTCTGTCTCACTTATTCACCAGTCTCTCTTCTTCCTCTCTCGTCTCTTTCTCTCACGTCTTTCATGTCTCTCACTCTCGTCTGTCGTCTTTCTCACACCCCTAACTCCTCCCTGTTCCCTTTACATTACCACTCACAACCCTCTTATTCTTTCTCTCTTTCTCTCTTCCTTATCCACCCTTTCAGTCCATTACCTTATGCCTCATCCTGCACTTCTAAGTATCAATATCCCTCCCTTAGTGTGTGTTACACAGATATTGCTTGTTATTGTAGAGCTTGGAATAGGCTTCTGTAATGTTTATCCGTCCAGAAACTTGTCTAAGGATGCTCTAACTTCCCTGGTTTATTTTCAAGTGAAATTTAATGCAGTGATAAGGTGTATCTTTGGTTGTAAAGAGATAGGAAAAAGGAGATAGTGCAGTAAGAAGAGAGAGAGACAGAGGAAGAGAGAGAGAGAGAATTCGCTAATCATATAATGAGAAAACTTTGTCAACAAACTATCATGTCTGGAAGTAACTTATTCAATTTAGAACTTGTAACGTAATTCTTGTAATCCCGCAAAATGTTAAACACAGGACTGTTACAAGCATATGCCAATCACAGCCTACTGCCGACAGCCTAATGAATTTATACTTCAAAAGACCTAGTTCCCAGCGTTGTTTTATGTTGAGGGAAGTGAAACATTTACTAGACGAGAGAACAGCCTTTAGTTTCAACGAAGCTTAGAGATCAAGGGATTATTTTATGGTGATATATTTTAAGTGGATAAAGTGCCCCCCTACTATGTCCTTAGGATCACTGGTTCGATCCTAGGGCACTCCCATTCCACCTAGCAGTAAATGGTTACTTACCTTGACAGTTTAAGGGTGAAGGCGGTAAAATGCAGTGACCTCCACCTAACACCCTTTCTTATCGTAGATTTAGTAAACAGTGCGCGGTATCCACACTGTCCCTAATGGGGAATCATACCTATGGACCTTCTGTCACTCACACTATATGAATCTTAACTTAGCCCATATACCTAACCTTCCCAGACCTAATCAGTACGAATATAACTTACCAAGATCTAACTTAGCCAAAAGTTTACCTAAGCTAAACTTGCCTTATCTGATCTAACTAATATCTAGTCAAGATTTATATCTACTCAGCCAAAACATAGCCTAACCCAAACTTAATCTAAACTAAATTTACCTACCTTAACCGTAACCTAACCTGTCCTGGGCAAGAGTAAAGTTAACCTGGGTGATAAAAAGACGGGAGGCACAGAAAGTGTAAGATTTATGAATGTCTGGTGAAGGTGTTAGGTTCTTAAGATGTGTTTGTCAAAGAGAAAGACTATGGCGCAGACAACAACGAAAACTTCATGTTAATACAAAAAATCCAATCTCCAAGTACACATTTTCTAATCTGAACTCTGCTATACTTGGGTCATCAACTTATGTAACCTATACCTCATACCCCTTGTACTTGCACCATTTACTCTCACGCATGCACCATCTATTGCTGTACCTGTATCATCCATTCCTGTACGTTCACCATATACTGCTATACTAGGTAGTAGGTAGCAGGCACCTATCAAACAGGGAGGTACCTACCGCCTGGGAAGATATTGGAAGCATAATGTGTTGTCTAATGGTAGACCCTGCTGCCATATGGCATCACGAAAATTGTGACCAAGTCTCAGGTTGCTGATCTGACTTTCTGCCTCATTTACACACAATTGCAGGGTCTCAATTGTTTCTCATACTTTGACAACACAACATACATACAGTACAGTATATCTTTTCTCACTCTTGATTAGTTTTTTTTTATTATTATTATTTATTATTATTATTATTATTATTATTATTATTATTATTATTATTATTATTATTATTATTATTATTATTATTATTATTATTATTATTATTATTATTATTATTATTATTATTATTATTATTATTATTATTATTATTATTATTATTATTATTATTATTATTATTATTATTATTATATTTTCAACCCCAGGCCCCTATGTGGCCAAATGACCTGTGCCCTGGTGGGCTAATCATATAAAACAAATAAAAAATAAATAAATAAAAATCACCATTTGTACCGTAGATCACCTGGTCTTCTCCCTGCTTCATCTTACCGTCTCTCACCACCATATTACCGCCTCTCACCACCACATTACCGTCTCTCATCGCCATCTTACCGTCTCTCACCACCATCTTTCCCTTTCTCACCACCATCTTATCCTTTCTTACCACCATCTTACCGTCTCTCACCATCTTACCGTCTCTCACCACCATCCTACCGTCTCTCACCACCATTTTACCCCCTCTCACCACCATGTCTTTTATTTGACCAATATATTATTATATGAAATGTGTCATTCTCTTAAAAATCTCTTATATAATATAATATTAATTCATATTTTTGAGGGATGTTTTTGATTTAACGGTTATCGAGGAGGAATGATCTTACACCTCGAGGGTTGGTTCATTTGGATGCCAAAGATAGAATAATTAATTAAACTCCACGAAAGCCTCAGGGAAAGTGTTGTAATGGATAATGTTTACGAAGCTGAGTAATATATATATATATATATATATATATATATACAAAGAAGTATGTTTGTGTGTTTGTTTGTTTGTGTGTGTGTCCGGAGGAGAATCTCGGAAACTACTTTAACGATCTATAGTGATGATGGATGGTGTTATATGTAGTGATGATGGATGGTGTTATATGTAGTGTTGATGGATGATGTTATATGTAGTGGTGGTGGATGGTGTTATATGTGGTGATGATGGATGGTGTTATATGTAGTGGTGGTAGTGACAGTGGTAGTGGTGGTGATGGTGATAGTGGTGGTGGTAAAGACTGGTTAATAGTAGTGGTAATGATGATGGTGGTAATGATGATGGTGGCAGTAGTGATGGAAGTGATGGTGTAGCTATATGTAGTGATGATGGATGGTGTTATATGTAGTGATGATGGATGGTGTTATATGTAGTGATGAGGGATGGTGTTATTCGTGGTGATGATGGATGGTGTTATTCGTGGTGATGATGGATGGTGTTATATGTAGTGATGATGGATGATGTTATATGTAGTGATGATGGATGGTGTTATATGTAGTGATGATGGATGATGTTATATGTAGTGATGATGGATGGTGTTATATGTAGTGATGATGGATGGTGTTATATGTAGTGATGAGGGATGGTGTTATTCGTGGTGATGATGGATGGAGTTATTCGTGGTGATGATGGATGGTGTTATATGTAGTGATGATGGATGATGTTATATGTAGTGATAATGGATGGTGTTATATGTAGTGATGATGGATGATGTTATATGTAGTGATGATGGATGGTGTTATATGTAGTGATGATGGATGGTGTTATATGTAGTGATGATGGATGATGTTATATGTAGTGATGATGGATGTTATATATTGATGATGGGTAATTGTTGTAGTGATGGTTAGTCGATGTTGCTCGTAGTGTGATGAATTGGGTTATATGTAGTGATGATGGATGATGTTGCCTTAATAGTGATGGTGGGTGGTGTTATATGTAGTGATGATTGAACAATCAAAATAATATGATTTAATACTAAAATATAATTTTGCCTTCATTTAGTAAAAACATTGAACACATACGTTAATAACTATTGATGAAGGAAAGAAGTTTTAAGGACTGAACATGGTAAAGACAAATGTGTAACCTCCGGAGAACAAGCGTCATTATATATATATATATATATATATATATATATATATATATATATATATATATATATATATATATATATATATATATATATATATATATATATATATATACTGTATATGTAACCGGTCGGAATTTACTGGACTTTAATTTCTCACTTGACTTGGGGTTTATTAAAGATTAATAGATGGTAATGGCAGTGGAAGCGCCCCTTTGAGAAAAATCCCGAACCAGCACAAGAACACTTAAATCTACTAAACAAAATGAATTGTCCGTTACCCGTGGAAGGATAGTGTCTGTGACTGGGATGAATGAGACACACTGTAAAATTTAGACACTTATATTCCCTCCAACACTATAAACACAATCAAACAATGGTACACCAATATGCTCACCTCTTAACTTGAACTTAAAACACTACTCTGGGGAATAAAAGTTATACATGATATAGAAATTATTAGAAACTCAGGCAACAATAAATTTGAAGTATTAAGCAATGTTGCTTGCACACATGAAACAGGCCTTAAGGGCTTTCAACAGAATAATATCCAGCACTGAGAAAATGGTATTCAAAAATAAGAAATTAATAACTCCACAGTGAATAGGCCTTAAGGGCACTCAATATAATATCAGTCACTGAGGAAATGGTATTAAAAAATAAGAAATTAAATACTCTACAATGAATAGGCCTTAAGGGCTTTTAACAAAATAATATCAGTCACTGAGGAAATGCTAATAAAAAATAAGAAATTAAATACTCTACAATGAATAGGCCTTAAGGGCTTTCAACAAAATAATATCAGTCACTGAGGAAATGGTAATAAAAAATAAGAAATTAAATACTCTACAATGAATAGGCCTTAAGGGCTTTCATCAAAATAATATCAGTCACTGAGGAAATGGTAATAAAAAATAAGAAATTAAATACTCTACAATGAATAGGCCTTAAGGGCTTTCAACAAAATAATATCAGTCACTCAGGAAATGGTAATAAAAAATAAGAAATTAAATACTCTACAATGAATAGGCCTTAAGGGCACTCAACAAAATTATATCACCCCAACAGATGCACACTTCCTAACCCAACTTAACCACTACTCTGGGGAACAAAGGTTATACCTGAGATCGGAATTATGAAGAAAAATTAGATGCATTAAAAGAATCAAATCACAGTATCACTCTGGTTCCACTTATTGACACAAACATTCAAAAAACAATATTATCAAAATTATTTAAGAAATATTAAACTACACACGTCAAGATAATATCAGTAACTGAGCAATGGTATTAACTACACCCAAATATTTTGTCTCTATTATTGGTTTGTTACTGGGTCCACCAATACCCGTGAACCATGCTCCACCCAACTCAACATACACCCGTAATAAGGGGGATAAAAGGTTCCTCTAGGTATCCCCTAGACTCATGGTCTCAGTGTGCGACCCTTTATCACTCAGCTGGCCTCACTTTACCCCCAGTACATCCATAAAGCGGAAGGGAGTGAGCCAATCAGACCTTGTATAGTTGAGAGAAGCTTTAGCTTCCCGTTAGCAAGAGGGTTTCACTAAGCTGCTCGAGACATGTGGTGTTGTGAGCCGAGGTAGAGGAGAAACTGATGACCCCAACGATCGTCCCGTCGTCAGCTGGGCACCCAGACGGCTAGATTCCCTCAAGAGATCCTTTGATACCCCGCTAAACAGTGACAGGCCTACACTGATCGGTCCAATGGCGACAATCGCCACCCTCAATCATCAACGGCAGTCTCAAACGGCATTCAATCTCTCGCGGTCATCATTCTAACAGTCAAATCCGGTCAAGTGGGTTCTGACGGAAACCCTGAAATGAACTCACTGTTAGCTCTTGTTAACTTTACCACTGCCCTATCTAACCCTGTCTGAGATCGAATGAAACTTACTTGTTATACTGCAATAGTGCAACACAGGTGACTAGGCCACGTGACTATTTCTGTGACGGACGCGCAGGGACGTCTTGTTTGTCTGAATGCTCCCCGTGACTGAGAGAGAGCCCGCCTCGTGTCCTCTCAAGGCGTTAGCT
The DNA here is from genome assembly GCF_018991925.1 of Homarus americanus. Taxonomy (NCBI): domain Eukaryota; kingdom Metazoa; phylum Arthropoda; class Malacostraca; order Decapoda; family Nephropidae; genus Homarus; species Homarus americanus. The sequence continues at coordinate 1,466,817 of NW_024733734.1, read as the reverse complement.
TAGGCCTACGTGACATATTTTCCGCCTAACTAATAACTCCTTGGGACACCCGTAACATTATTCAGACTGATAAACGATCTATAATAATTTCAAATTCCATAATAGTCCCTTAACTTCATGAATCGCATCATTATTAATTCGGCAAATTACATTTAATATCATATAGGCCTAGTTCCACAACCTCCCACTATGTGCGGGGAGCGCTCTCTTCCCTCAGACGACCTTGAACGCTCAGTATCGCTAATGGCGGGGCATTTGAAATTTCTGAATATTATATATATATATATATATATATATATATATATATATATATATATATATATATATATATATATATATATATATATATATATATATATATATATATATATATATATATATATATATATGTTGTGTGTGTGTGTGTTTGTGTGTTTAATAGTAAAGATTATTAGTGTTTTAAGGAAAAATACAGCAGCCACAAGCTAAAAATATTGAGATGACAGAAGTGGTACATACAGTAGATAATATAAAATTACATGGGCAGAAGATAACTTAACACAAAATTTCCATACAGTTACAGTACAAAGGTGAGGTTAGCAAGGTATGAAAACAAAAGGTATCTGCGAATTTGTTTTTCCTTTTTCCGTTGGTAGGAGTGGGGCTATTCTTAAAGTGATTAATATGTGATCTTGTGGGCTGGATAATTCGGAGACAGTGGATCTCAGGTGGTAGCTGGACACGGTGGTAAGCACGGTGTAGTAGCTTCGTTCCAGACTGACAGATGAGGCCATGATGATGATCAGAGAGAGTTGAGAGGGTTATTACAGTATACTGAGCGCTTCTTGATATGTGGTGTAGGACGCCATCTTATTGTGTAGCGCTTAATTAAGGTAGAAGACCAGGTGAGTTTAGGAAGTATGAATATTGTGTAAACTCAGCGGAAACTCAGTGGGACTTAAGACAACGGAGGACGTGGAGACGATAGTAGGAAGATTTGACGGTTGTCCTGACATGAACTATCCAGTTCAGTTTGTTATCTATAGTGACGCCAAGGAGCTTGGTAGGATTCACAACCTAAGGTGTGATGGGCGCCAGTATGATGGTTGGAGGTGGGACATGGTCGGAAGAGAGGTTAATGTGCATAACCACAGTTTTGGTAAGGCAGATGGCGACATGGTTGGTGGTGGCCCAATCTTGGAGACTGTTCAATGTATTCTGGAGGGCGCTGTTGTCAGGAGACCGGTTAATCACACTGTTGCAAATGGTGGAGTCAACGATATATTTACAACGACCCGGAGATCTTTCTGGGCATCGTTGATGAGGATGAAGCAGAGCGGTCCCTTCCTAGTGTCTTAAGGGGATACCATTGGTGAGTGACTGAAAGGTAGATACAACTCCTTGGAAGTGTACAGAAGTTAAAGAAGTAGGTTAAACAGGGAATGAGACTTTTCTGAAAACCAAGGTCGATGACCGTGTTGATAATAATGCTATGATTGATTAAGTCAAACGCTTCGGTGAAGTCTATGAAAGCGGCAACCACAGATGTCTTACGGGTTTTTCTTAAGTTGCGGTAGAAGAAATCTAGAAGTTGATCAGACAGTTGGTGGTGGAGGAGGTTTTCGTGTTGCCGAATTGCTGAGAATCTATTTGGCTTCTACAATGTCAGCAGAAGCCCAGTCAATACAACACCCTCACAGAATAGGCTAGGTATTGAGGTAATGGCAATGTATCGTAACTCGTTTAAAGAGTGTGGGCTCGTTGACTAAGGTACTGGTGAAACATATGAAGCCTTCCAGTCAGCTGAGCATTTTGCCTCTCTGAGAGAAGCATTAATGGTGAAGAAGAGAGGTTTGAAAATTTCTGGGGAGAACTTCTTGTTGAGCTTCATTTATGGGTTAATAGGAGTGATGGAGCGCTTGACCTTGAGTTTTTCTAATCGTTTGGCGACTTCAAATTCTTGTACTAAGTCAGTGGGTAAAGAGGCTGGTTGGTGTGCGTGGAGACAGGTTGCGTCTGGGAAATGATTTTTTGCTTGTTAAGATGAGTTATTGTCCCATTAGTTTTCCTTAAGCTTACCATACCAATGATAGCCGTTAGCCTGATTCTGGCGCAGCTTGCTTGAGTAGTAAGACATCTTTTCGGTGCATATTTTGCTGATGACTCTATTACAAATAACCCTGTACAGGTTGTTGTCACTGATAAAAATAAGTTTAATAACTTTATTGACGATTGAGGTGTGATTTTGCCTACTCTGAGTTATTTAGTCCGGTCTTGAGACGCAGGGTAGAGGTTCAACACACAAGAGAGGATTAAAGAGTAAGTCATATTTATTAGTGACATATTATAATTGAAGGTTAATCAGTGCGGACCAGCAAATTTACGATAAATTGCAAGAATATCTTCAAGAACTTGGACAGTGTTACAATACATAATGTAATGTTCAAAAGTGTGTTTTAAAGGTTTATCGCAAAGTTTACGTTACTGAGTGTTTCGGTATGAGTACAACCTCACTAATTTACCAGTTGTGCCTGTATCCAAAGGTAATTGTGGCTACGGCTACATCACACTTGTGCTGGCTATACCAATATCTCTTGTCACAAAATTTTTTATATTTGTTAATTTTACAACTATCACGTGTCTGTGCATTTCTCAGTTCTTGTAGATCAAAGTTCCAGATTTTAATTTGTATGTTTTTAAGTAAAACATTGGATAGACCAAGGTCACATTGGCTCATTGGCTAATGATCAACAAATTAAACTTGAAGGTTGTTCTCCTTAGCAGTTATCGAAAAAACTAATACCACATGCCATAGACTTAAGGCCCATTCATTGATTGTAAAGCACTTTGACAGTCACAGAATATCAAATCGCCTCCATTGCCCTTAAGGTAGTCAGTGGCTAGGTAGATTCCCATAAGTACACATTGTGTTGTGCCGGCCCAGTTCTTCAGCACTGTTTCGCTATTGCATAAGTATTTTGATTCAAGATGTGATCCAGGGCAGGTCAGATGGGTGTAGCCTGACGGACTTCTCAAGGAAGAATTGGAGGTGAGCTTCCTTGATAGTGTTGATATAATTTGTCCATATGACGTTTACGGCTTCTACACAAAATACCTCAGTTCTGGGATACTGAATAATCCACTGTCCGAAAAGACGTATTACAGATTCAGGAACTGGCCTGTATGTCTTGATGTATGTGCCCCTTATATGGTTGGTCTTGGGAGCTGGTGTACTATATTCGATAGGTGGCACAGGTTGAGGTGGTAGGTATGTAGTGGGTGGTTGGCAGCTATCAAACAGGGAGGTACTATCGCCTAGGATGATATTGGAAGCATAATGTGCTGTGTAATGGTAGACCCTGCAGCCGTTTGGCACCACAAAAATTATGACCAAGTCCCAGGTTGTTGATCTGGCTTCCTGCCTCAAATACACACAACTACAGGGTTTCAATTGTTTCTCTTACTTTGACAAGACAACTTACAATATAATTTCTCACTCTTGATTTTTTTAGCTTTTTATTATTATTTTTTTTATTTATTTATTTTTATTAGTATTATTAATATTTTCTTTATCATAATTTTTATTTTTATTAACTTTTATTATTATTATTATTATTATTATTATTATTATTATTATTATTATTATTATTATTATTATTATTATTATTATTATTATTATTATTATTATTATTATTATTATTATTATTATTATTATTATTATTATTATTATTATTATTATTATTATTATTATTATTATTATTATTATTATTATTATTATTATTATTATTATTATTATTATTATTATTATTATTATTATTATTATTATTATCATTTTTTTTTCGTCCCTCCCCCCACCCCCCCAGGACTTGATGTGGGTCATTACAAAATAACCTGTGCCGGGTGGGCTAATGCCCGTAAAAAAAAAAAGTACTGGTCTGCTAAGTCTGTTATGATAAGATCAAGAGTGTTTTGACCGTGTGCGGGATAGTTCACAGCTTGTGATAGTCGCAGTTTCATTAAGGTAATTTGAGGTGGTAATGGGGTGACATGTCTTACTCGGAGGTAATGTGAGGTGGTAATGAGGTGACTCATTAGAGTGGTAAGTGAGCAAGGCAGGATCTATATAGGTCATCGTGACAGAAGAGAACAACGTCTCCACCATATCCATTTGTTTGATGGTTGCGAACTTAATTTGAATTTTGTCGCGGACAGCAACTAGTTTACTAAGTTTACCAAGAGAGCACAGGCTCTCAATCGGCTAAGCCATGTCGATATTGTTATTAGTGGTTATTATTGTCCACTCTGTATCTGTATTTTTCTGGCTAAATAAACTTTTCAATATCAATATCAATGCTCTTTCTTGGGCGGTAGCGCAAAAAAGGATTACAGAGCAGAGGTCACACAGGGTGTTTAGCAGACCCCAGTGGTCAGAATATTCTGGCGTTCAGTACGTCCAGTACACTGTTTCTATAGTTCAGTACATAATAGTTCCTCAACTACTAGAAATGTGGACACAGGTTTCGTATATCAGCTACCTTGCCAACAGTATGCTTGAACCTGTCCCGAAAAGGTTCTACTTTTTCACAGTCTAAGACGTAGTGTTCGAGTGTATGGATGGCCATATGTCTGGTCACACACTCTACATTTAGTTTTGGTCACATGTGCTTGACGAGCATATAGCCAGAGGTACTTATACCCTAACCTTAGTCTAATGGTTACAACATCTTGTAGTCTAGTGATCTTGTTACTTGCTTCATAAGCATGTAACATGTAAGGCAATGGATTGACTAGTGCCTGTTTACACGCGTCTATTTGCTTCAAAGTTCATTCCTGATTACAGTTTTTAAGGTTTTGTTTGAAAATCCTAGATTGTATTCAACAATGTCTTTACTGGATGCAGCATCTTTGCCAACTCTGACATTGAAGTCACCGATAAGAAAAACCTTATCCTTTCTGGGGATAGAAATAGTACTCTCTCTTTATTACGGTGGGTATAAAACACCTCCTTAATTTTATCCTTTTCATTCAGCGTTAAGGCATATGCACTGAGGAAGAAGGCATAACGTGAGTCATTCACTGAGACTAGGATCCTCATGAGGCGATCGTTGACCCCTGCAGTTAGCCTGTGCAATATGGATAGGTGAATAGCGAAACTAACTCCGTAAATGCGATTTCGCTCCATAACGGGAATAAAGCGGAGTGGCTAAGTGTCAATTTTTTAGGGAATTTTGAAAATGGTGATACAATATGAAAATTGGCATGAAGATTCAATATGGGGTAAATATCAAATTTATCTGATTCCAAGATAGTGGTAATTTTTCAAGATGGATACTAAATGTGGATGTCAGATTTTCTTTTTTGGCATAAAATTTATTGTGTTCATCAATTCAGGTGATTTCAGTGTTGAGTGACATCTGATTTTTTTGAAAGCTCTGAAATGGATAGCATTCAAAGGAAAGATGCTTATAAGAGTGAATGTCAATGTACTACCAGGGCACATTGGTGACCATACTGTTGTGAAAATCATCATGGGGTTCGGTGTCAGCAAAGTACGAAACTCATAGTAAAGATCAATATATATATATATATATATATATATATATATATATATATATATATATATATATATATATATATATATATATATATATATATATATATATATATATATATATATATATATATATATATAGTAATTAGTGTCCTAAATGTTATCTAATCAGCCCCAAATAAGGTTAGGTAACCAGACCTGGATTGACAGGATGTGCCAGCGCAGGAGAACTGTGCCAAGGATAATGGGGTTAAAGTTATCCAAGTTATCCTGATGGTGTACAGATCGCACGGGACTTATATAATGCAGGATGAACGATCGGACTAGGTGTAGGGCAAACAATTGTTTGAACCTAGTTGCATCCCATACAGGAACATACATAAGCTACAGAGTGTTAAAAGGATAAGCCCTCGGCTCTGTACCACAATGCCGATGAATATTGGTCCTAAAAGTAATCCTGATAGAAAAAAAAAACTGGACCAAGTGCTGTCTATGTCAAGATGATAGGAAGGAAGAACTTAAATCTCAAAAGACTAACCCTACTAGAAGAGAAGAAGACAGCGACAGCGAATTAGCCAAGAATATTCCCTTTTCAACTCAATCACTGCCCTTCCAATAAGGCTTGATATGGAAAAACTGGATGATGGAGATGGTATTCCAGAGACATTGAGGAAAAATAATGCAAAATATTATGAGAGCTGTAGACTTAGGTTTAACAACACAATGTGCAAAGAGCCCAAAAAAAGAGCAACTGCCCCCATATTGACAGTGATGAAGGTTGCAGAAGTAAGGTACCACGAAAGCCAAGTGACCCAACAGAATGCTTTTTGTGACAAGCCAGCACCAGAGAGTGCTCTCAGACAAGCAATGACAATGAAACTCAATGATAGAGTCAATGAATGTGCAAAGACACTCAGTGACAAAAGACTCCTGCTGAACTTAGTGCAGGAGTTGTAGTGGCACAAGTGATGAAATGTCACCCTGCTTGCTTAGCTGTACTGTGCAATAGAAAAAAAGCTTATTTTAGTGCAAAGGAATATGAGAAAACACAAAGAACCTTGACAAAAAAGATGCATAGCCACTGACTTTCTCTGAATTGGTGACATACATAAATGAGGCAAAAGCTGCATGTGAAGGTTGTAATTGATTTTTTTTTAGACAAGCAGGCTTAGTCTTACTGTACAAGCAAAGACTCGAACAACTTGGTGTCGAATCACCTGAAGTTCATTCTACTAGACTTAAGGACCAATTGGTTTCACATGTTCCTCAAATGGAAGCTCACATTCAAGGAAGAGATGTTTTGCTAGCATTCCATGCGGGTGTAGACTCCATCCTGGCTGAGGTTGGCAAATATAGTGAAGATGTTCATTTGGCCAAGGCTGCAACAATAAAACGGCAGAATATACTTAAACACAAGTCAAAATTCCTATCCATACTTGATGATCAAAATAATGAAGACGCAGCTCCTTCATCACTTTTCCAATTCATATATATGACTGAACATGGCGCAGACATAAATCACAAATTCAGCATAGAGCATCCAAGTCAGGTCTTGCTATAGCTATTGCAGTACATCACTTTTGCTAAGTAAAAGGAATGAGCACAATATCACAGACACACTAAGGATTGCGAGGATCCATTTGCTGTGTTTGCAAAGACTTGGAAAAGATTGCTTAATGACATGCTCCATGAGCATGCTATTTGCATTTCCTATGATAGAGTTCTAGAAATATCTGCTCAACTTGGTTATGCTGTTGTTTCCCAGTGTGTAGAAGATGGAGTTGTGTGCCTACCTGTTTTGAGAAAGCATAATTTTACAACATCTACAGTAGACAGCATTGGTCATTACTACAGCTGGAAAAAGAAAGGAAATATTTCCCAAATACACTGGACAGACCTTCCACAAATAGCAGCGAGCTGCCAAGAACTGACCAAGTGTTCTTGCAAGAAAGGCTGTGGACAGCGATGTAAATGCATCTACTCTGTAAATATGAAATAATTCTTATAAAAACACCTCCCAAGGATATGAGCAAGATATAAACATGTTTCTCTTTATTTAACTAGGAATCGCCTACACTTATTTTTTTATGAAAAAAGGTAAAAGTATGTGCAGAACCGTCACTTTACGCATAAATGACATATCTGAGGATTTCCAAAAGAATCATAATCTGTTCCAGCATGCCTTAACACCTAGGAATAGACACTGTATATGCACAGATTTTCCAATTATAAGTCTTTATATGTAAAAAAATATTTCGGTTAGGCAGCTTTGGCGGCCATATTGGAAAATGGCCGCTATCTTGGAATTTTGAATGTCCAATCGGATATATTTGATAAGTAACCCACACTGAATATTCACACCAAATTTCATGCTTGTATGATCATTTGCATGATTGTACTTGTTATCAGCTCTGCTAATACCCTTCCAGAAGAAGGTGTAGCCTGACCCTTGTTCTGTTAGTCGACCCTCGTCTGGGAGCCGGGACTAACTAATGGTTGCTATGCTATTTATATTGAAACAGTATATTTGGTCAGAAAATACAGATACAGGGAGGACAATAATAACAATATTGACATGGTTGAGCCAATTGAAGGCCTGAGGTTGCTTAGTGGCACTTGATATATACAGTACATTTATCTCGGGGAATTATTATATAACATTTAGTATCATTGAGATTTATACCGGTGACATGATGTTAGCAAATACATATAAGAATCTTACCACGATTATAATTTTTATTTATTTATTTATTTATTTATTTATTTATTTTTACATTTATTTTTACATTTATTTATTTACTTATTTATTTATTTATTTTTGCATTTATATTATAATTATATGCATATTTTATAGTAGAGCTGATGTACAGTAATTTGATAGGTGGGGGAGGCAATACAACAAGGGGACAGACACAGTCGGGATAATGACTTGACGGTTAATATATAATTATTGCAATGATAATTTCTATCTACGTGACAATATGATATTATGGATACGGTGGTAAGATAAGTGTTACAAAAATATAATATTTGGACAATACTGTAGATATTTTTTTAAGGGACGATTTAAATTTTAAAGGAAGAGAGCATCGATGTTGCATGTAGACAGATGTTTTGCTACAAGGACTGTTCTTTCAGAACACTCATGAACTTGTGGTAGTATCCAGAATTGCTCTGACATTACATGCTGTGACCATAAAGTGTTGCATTCTTTTCGTTTTTGTTTAATATTTTGTAATCTCTTTGACCGCATTGGGGATGGCCATCTTATGTGTGCCGCCCATGTGCAGAGATGTGACTAGGGACTCCGGTCAGTCATATCTGCCTGTCCCCGTTTCCACTCGTCTTTCACTATAGGACTTTTTGCTGGCTTGTGGTTGCTGATGATAATGGAGATTGTGGTGAAATGGATGATGGCTGCTCGTGAGTTGAAGGACCACACATCTTGGTTCTCTCTTTACCTAATCCAATAATGCAATTAGCTACAGCAAATGGCGAGAGGTAGAGTTGCAATGGTCTTCCAATAGCCCAGGTTACTGAGTTTCGCCTCAGTAGCCAATACATCTTGCATTGCCTTCATCTGCTGATGTAGTCATTGGGTTCAAATGTTGGTCACCTGTCGCATCTATTCCATTGTTGGGTTCTTATTCTATAGACAGACAGACAGAGAGACAGACAGACATACAGACAGACGGACAGACAGACACGCACACACACACACACACTCTAGGTCCGAACACACTCCAGGTTGTAGATTCCACGAAGCTCCTCGGCGTCACCATAGACAACAAACTAAATTGGAAACCACACGTCAGTGAAGTTGTCAAATCCTCCAGTTTCCGTCTCCACCTCCTCCGCCGACTCAAGTCCCTCGGAGTTCCTGCACACGAGCTCCTCAGTGTTTACACAACATTCATACTTCCCAAGCTCACCTATGCCTCCCCACCTGGTCTTCCTCCCTAAATGCCACACAACGTAAACACCTAGAAAAAGTGCAAAAGAGGGCATGCAAGATTATTCTCTCCCCTTCCTACTCCACATATCAAGAAGCGCTCAACACACTGACCCTTTCGACTCTCACTGACCATCACCACGAACCTCATCTGCAAATTTGGTAAGAAGCTTCTACACCATCCTCGACACCGGCTCCTACTACCACCTGAGTCCGAGAATTGCTGTTCGACACCACAACCGCATCCAGCCCATACGTGCACGAACTGATCGCTATAAGAACAGCCCAGTCCCAACCATTGTAAAAATTATCAATAACTTGTAATAAATCAGTGTATTCACTCCCAGTAAACACTGCTCCTTACACTGTCACTATGTTGAAATGAACTGTAGTTTGAGCTTTTCCCCATCTAGTTATTATATGTCTCATGTGTGTCACTTATGTTACTTGTATATTATTTGTAATTCGTAACCCATTCCCCAAATATGTAACTGTATATTTTCAGCCTTCTGGCTGCCAAGCTCTTTCAATAAACCGTTAATTATTATTATTATTATTATTTATTATTACATACACACACACACACACACTCACATCCACCGGAGAGTCAAGACCTATCAGGTGCTGTTCCTGCTGCGCAGCTGCCCCCTTTGAGCAGTGATGAAAAGTGTTTAAGCCAGTGAATTTAGCACTAGACAGTACCAGCGAGAGCAGTGACCCATCAGTGAGATAAGCACCCCTGGGAACTGACCACCATCTTCTGACTAGGTGGTGTTAATCTGTCCACCCTGGGAACAACAGCGGGTCGGCTTTACACCTGACTACGAGATAACACAACACCACCAAACAGAGAGTTAGGTACTGTGACACCACCCCACACCATACCATGTATCCATGACCACATGAGGTCCCTCATATCAACATCCGAGGACTAATCACTACACCACCCGAAGTCCCCATGACCCCGTGAGGTCTTTCATATCAACACCCATGGACAAGTTACTGCACCACGTTGCCTACGTGACCTCACGCAATATGGCAAGAGACCACCCAGGCCATCAGCTGCAAACTACAAAAATTTGTATGTTCAATTCATGTTCCTTCTCCTTTTAGTAATGAAAGTTTTCGTTAAACGACCCACCTACCCCATGTCTTTGTATGTATTAAGTCATCTTTGTTAGGGGTGCAGAACTTTTTCAATAAACCGTTAATTATTATTATTGTTATTATTATTATTATTATTATTATTATTATTATTAGTATTATTATTATTAGTATTACTACTACTATTATTATTATTATTATTAGTATTATTATTATTATTATTATTATTATTATTATTATTATTATTATTACACACACACACACACACACACACACAGAAAACGACATGTATTTTCAATAAAATTACCAGTGCTTCTAAGGTTGTAGAAGATTGTAGAACAATCGGAAATTAATCATCTTTTTATGCCAAAACATGTAGTCGGTATGAAAAAAACATGACCAGCTGAAAGACCACCGTGAGAGCACTTTCCCCTTTAAGTGTAGCCAAGAGGTTATAGTCACTATTTCTTGTTCTCGCCCAGGCTTCGACACGGCCAATAATTCATCACCTACGTATACCATTACAATGACTCAGTTCTCTCTCTCTCTCTCTAATATGCAGACCCCAAGATCGATACCCCGTAAGAAAAAACAAAACAAAAACCTTCCAGATATGTGGCTTAACCCTTCAATCATCTCGTCAATAGATATTATGAAACTTCTAATCTTGCTCCTGATATTAAAACATTAAGAACAGAATGGTTGAGAGGTGGAGCTGAGGGAGAGTGTAAGTGAGTAGGGATTAGAGGGAGTGTGTATGAGTGGAAAAACAAAAGAGAGAGTAATGAGACTTTGGGTGGGCGAAGGGTTGGAGGGAATGTGTATGAGAGGAGAGAGAGAGAAAATGTGGGTGAAAGGAGGGGTGGAAGGAGAGAGTGTAGGTGAGTGGATGGTTGCAGGGAATATGTGTGTGTGTGAGCAGAGAGAGAGAGAGAGAGAGAGTGTGGCTGATATGAGAAAGTGAAGTTATAAATACATAGGGATTTAAAGTATGTTTTTCTACGACACGTTGGGTAAATGTTATGTAGGTGGATGGAGGTGGATGGGGATCTCGTGTCTACCTTGTATATCTAAAGGGAATCTCGGCCTGAATTTCTGTATATCTGTTTCTCTGTATCTAGGACACGACACCACGAAAATGGCAGAGCGTCTATCTCTCCACAACACCTTCTCCTTTCCCTCTCTGAGTTTACACACAAGCGTAAACATTAATGAAATGTGGTGAGCCTACTAATGCTGTTTACATTACATATTTTTATTAGATCTAGTACAGAGTCTAGGTAGAATATATAAAAATAGATTAACATATCGTTACACTTGGACTGGCTAACTTAGTAAATGGTGGTGTAAACGACCGTGTACTGATTTAGCTGAGTCTCAGATGATTCTATCATTTCGACTGAGTGTTTCACTCTGACAAAGGAAATCACAGACATGGAGGCAATAGCAGGTAGCAGAAACGTTGGCCAGCTTCCAGGGCAGAGATAGAAAGAGAAAATAAAATCAGATTCATTGAATATAAATGTCTTATTCGAACAAGCGGTGTAATATTTCTTGGTGTAATTTTTCCTTGGAGGCGTAAACACCAAGAATGAAAGTAATATAATGGAGTGGGAAAGAGAGTCTATGAATATATAAAATTCATCCTTTATGTTAGTTTTGCCTTTCAGAAATATACCATGAAAATTTTTTTTTAGTTTTATAGTAATATTTTTGTTTTTTACTCGTTTTTGTTCATTGAAAATTATCGTAAAAAGTATAATCTGTTTTGTCTTCACGGAAAATACAATTTCAAGTTGACCTTCTTACAAATTAAAAGGAGAAAAAAATTTGACTACTCTTTTCTCCAAGAAAAATGTCATAAGAAATATCAGTCTTATCTTCATGAGATACATTAATATGATTATTGTACTTAAAATCATAAAATATGAACCACGACCGTAATATTATACAATACTATTATACATTACTTACTTCATGAATTGCACATAACCTATGATCCTCACACAGCCTGTGATCCTCACACACCCTGTGATCCTTAGTACCCTGTGATTCTCACACACTCGATAATCCTCAGACAACCAATGATCCTTACACACCTTGTGATCCTCACACACCCTGTGATCCTCACACACCCTGCGACGCTCACACGCCTTGTGACAGTCACACACTCTGTGATCCTCACACAACCTGTGATCCTCACACACTATGTGATCCTCACACACCTTGTAACACTCGCACACCATGTGATCCTCACACACCTTGTAACACTCGCACACCCTGTGATCCAAACACATCTTGTGATCCTTACATAACCTGTGATTTTCACACAACTTGAGATCATCACACACCACTTTGATCCTCACACAACCTGTGATCTTCACACAATCTGCGATTCTCACACAACCTATGATCATCACACAAGCTGTGATCCTCACACAACACGTGATCCTCACACACCATGTAACACTCAGAAACCCTGTTATCCTCACACAGCCTGTAATCCTCACACACTCTGTGATCCTCGCACACCCTGTGATCCTCACACAAACTGCGATCCTCACTCGCACTGTGTTCCTTACACACCTTGTAACACTCACACCTCATGTGATGCTCACACACCCTGTAATCCTTACCTAACCTGTGATCCTCACACACTGTGTGATAATTTACGAAATATTATTTTTTGTCGGGCATACGATTGTGTGTGATAATAATAATAATAATAATAATAATAATAATAATAATAATAATAATAATAATAATAATATTATTATTATTGTATGTATATTATGTATGTGCTCCATTTATATACATTATTTATTCAGCCTAGCTAGCAGCACGTGGCAATGTATTTACCATGTCCCACACGCTTAATTAATGTGCCTGGCAGCATATGGAAGCTGCTAATGTATCACTTGCCACATGTCGCCTGAGAGGCCAGTTGACCCCCAGACAGATTAGGGAGAGCCACCGCGCTTGTGTATCTCTGTTTGTCCAGTAAATAGAACCTATGAAAACTCTACAGGTGTTTGTGTTCTCTCCTGTAGATAGAACTTGGTACCCAGAACATATACAATTATTATTATTATTATTATTATTATTATTATTATTAATATTATTATTATTAATATTAGTAGTAGTAGTAGTAGTAGTATTAAAAATTAAGGGTTTATTGAAAGAACATGGCCTAAAAAGGATGCCAAATAATATACAAGTAACATAAAGTGAAACAATTATGATTAATAGTGTAATAACCAAGGGGTCGAAGGCCATACAACGGGGAATTTTAACATAGTAACAGTGCAAAAGTAAGATTAGCATGGAGTTAACTACGAGTAGTTGGATGAGGTTGTAGTGTCGTGCAAGCAAGAGCCGGTGTTGAGGATGGTGCAGAAGCTACTTGCATGCCTTATTCTACACTGTTTCTAGGAGTTTCTGTTAAGTGGCATTTAAGAAAAGGGACAAGGCAGGGGAATCATAGGTTCGCTTGAAAGTATGAAAGTTGAGAAGCACTACCGAGCTCGGGTGAGGAAACTCCGAAGAACTTGAGATGATGGAGGAGGTGGAGGCGAAAACTGGAGGATTTGATAATTGCAATGACGTGTGCTTTCTAATTAAGTTTGTTATCTGTAATGACGCCAAGGACTTCGTGGAGTCCCCACCCTGGGGTGTGTAGGGTTCATAGTAATGGAGGGAGGTGGGACAAGGTCAGAGGAGAGGTTGATGTCCAGAATGACTGAAAAGTGGAAGTGATCCGCTTGGCGTCGGTCAATAAAGAAATCCGTAAGCTTTGTTGACAATTAAATGGTGGTCGACTAGGTCGAATGCCTTGGTGAAGACAATGAAGGTGACTGCCACAGACGCTTTTCGTTTTTGCAGATGCGGGTATATATAGTCGATAAAGCTGACAAGACAGTGAATGGGAGAGAAAGTTTTCATATTGCCAAATCTCTGAAGATCTAGGACTCCTGGAATATCATCATAGGTCCAGTCAAAAACATATCTTTTGCAGATTAAGCTGGGCATTGGGGTGACGGTAATAGGTCCTAACTCATATAAGGATTGTGGGCTCTTTGACTTGGACACTGGTGACACATAATGAGGATTACCAATCAGCTGGGCATCTTGCTTGGCTGAAGGAAGTATTGATGATGGAGCATAGGAGTTTAGCTAGTTCTGCGGAGAACTCCTTGTAGAGTTTCACTGGTAAGTAAATGGAGCACTTTAATTTCAGTTTGTCCAAACGTCTTGCTAATTCAAATTATTCCACTAAGTAAGTGGGAGTAGGGACTGGCAAGTAAGCAGGGAGACTGGTTGTGTCAAACCAGGGAAGCGTCTGGCATATAGTTGAGAAATGATTGTTAGATTGCTTAGCTGCGTCACCATTAGTGAGATGGCTAAGTAAGTGGAGGTATTGTGTCTAATTGCAAATCCACAGAGTTTTTAAGCTTAACCATACCACTGACTGATGATGGCCTGCTTGAGTTGTTACAGCTTTGTTAGATAGTATTTCACGGATGATTTGATTGCAAAGGGCCCTGTAGCTGTTGTTGTCATTGAGATAAAATGAGCTGTTTCTCTGCTGCATTAGTCTTTTTATCTGAGGTGTGATACAGGGCAAGTCAGCTGGGTGTAATACGAGGGACTTCTCAGGGAGGAAACGGTGATGTTGCTGTAATTTGTCAATTTGGACAGTACTCCAGTCCAGGGATGGTGAGTATCCGCCCATTGGGATCATCGAGCGCCTCATGACGCTTCGAGTCCCACTGAATCACTCACGTCATGCCTTCTTCATCAATGCATACGCCCCAACACTGGATGCAGCTCAACCATGGGCTTATTATACAATCCAACAGCAAACAACGCGAATCCCAGTGCAGAATGGGATACTCTTAATACTGATATGACAAAAACCTGCAGAGAGACCCTCGGCCAGATCAAAAGAATACACCAGGAATGGTTTGATGAAAATGACTCCGCAATCAAAATATTCATTGATGATAAACGTGCTGCTTTTACAGACTGGCAGGACAACCCTCAGTCTGGGACGAAAGCTGATACCTTCTACAAGACGAAAGCGGCAACCCAGTGGACACTTCGTAATCTAAAGAATGACTGGCTTAAAAATAAAGCATGTGGAGCAAAAAAACTTGCATATCAGCACAAAATGCGCGAATTTTTCATTTCCACTAAACCATTTTATGAGCGAATCACTCGTAGCGCAGCCCCCCTCCGCTCATCTGACGGTAACCTCATAAATTATGAGGCCCGGATGTTTAGGCACTAAAAAACTTCAAAATAGGCAGGCAAAAAAGCAAAATAAAGTGGGAAAATTGGCATTAGAAAGGCATTTATTCTTAGAGGAATTATAGACATAAAATTAGAAATATTAACTTAAGTACATAAGTTCCATAACTAATTCTTCCTTAAAGTAGACTTGCTCGGGATTTGCTGTTTAGTGTATTTTTCCAAGAATAACTTCAGAGACTTGTTCTCCAGCTTCCACAACGGAATACCAGCATCACCAACGGCTTTACACAGATCTAATGAAAAGGTAGTCTTGCTGCTGGAGGATGCACTGAATGTAGTCAGCAGACTCGTTTACTGGCTTCCTGGTTTCGTTTTCTGAGCAGCAGTTTGATGTTTAGCAGCCTGACATGCTACGAAACGAAGTACTTTTTCTCGAAATTCACTGCTTTTTCACAGACTTTGCAAAATAGCCCCTATCCATCAGTGGAAAAAACGTCACATCCAAACTCCCGAACAAGATCATTTAGTTTCTTGCCAGATGGTGCACTAACTTTGGGCATTTTTACTTTTATAGAGCGCTGCCCTCAGCAGTCAGGTCTGCTGTTAACCTAGTAATGTACTGAGGCAGTGCGCCGATTCATATACGTCTCGTGCCGTCAAAAGCAGTGTTGCCAAGTTTTATGGGTGTGGAAATATGTGCAAAAAAGCACAATAGGCTCTTATTTAGTAGAATAGGCATTATCACTCGCAATTCCCTAAAAAAGCAAAAAAGGCATTATATGGCATTTTGCCTAAACATCCGGGCTCTAATTATGAGTCATAATTAAAGACAATGAGGCCTCCTTCAGCGCTGGAAAGAGCACTACCATTCATTGCTCAACCGAAAAACAGATGTGGATGTCCTGACTATCCAGCAGGTCCCTCAGCATCCAGAGCTGACCCATCTCAGCTTTCCTCCATCCCTGGATGAAGTAGTTACTGCCATCAAACAGATGAAAAATAACAAAGCCTCAGGGCCTGATGGAATCCCAATCGAGGTGCATAAAGTAGAAGGACCTCTGCTTACAAGCCGTCTCCACTCTCTCGAGGAAAATATATGGGAATAGGAGGAAATCCCCAAAGCTTTTAAAGAAGCCTCCATTATCAATATTTATAAGATCAAGGGAGACTGGTCAGACTGTGGTAACTACCGTAGGATCTCGCTGCTGTCCGTAGCTGGCAGGATTATCGCCCAAGTCCTACTAAACAGATTTCTTCCTGAGGCAGAAGACTTCCTCCACGAATCTCAATGTGGTTTTAGACCATCATGTGGCACCACTGACATGATCTATGCTGCCCGCCAGATACAGGAAAAGTGAAGAGAACAGAGTCGTGACCAGTACATGGCTTTGATCGACCTAACCAAGGACTTCGACTCGGTCAAGAGGGAAGCCATTACGAGGCAACTTCAAGATGGCATGAACGGCAGTGTGCTGCACAATGGCACCCAGTCATAGTTCTTCCCCATCCAAATACGGGTTAAACAAGGGTGTATACTACTAGCATCAACTCTCTTTTCCATCTTCTTGGCTGCCTTCCTTATTCGTGCCACTGCCAATTTAGCCAGCGGGGTGAACCGCGAGTACCGGGTGAAGGTCTTTTCAGCAGAAGACGACTCCAGGCAAAAACAAAGGTTTCGGCAGCTTCCATTACTGAACTTCAGTATGCAGACAACCTCTCCCTTGTTGCTCACACTGAACACGACCTACAGGAGATACTGAACGCCTACGCAGATGCGTATGCACACTTCGGCCTAGAGGTGAATGTGCACATAAGACTCAGATTCTCTTTCAACCTGCCCTTGTTTTAGACACACCTCCACCATCCATCCAGCTTAACGGTACTACCCTCTGTAATATTGCCCACTTTCGGTATCTCGGCTCTCACCTGTCTACCACCGCAGACATCGATGAAGAGATTAGGCATCGGATCAGATATGCATCTCAAGCCATTGGCAGACTGCGAAATCGTGTCTTCAGCTGTAGGGAACTGAAATTACCTACAAAGCTGCACATATATCGAGCAGTGGTCCTACCCACCCAGTTATATAGCAGTAAGCCATGGGTCACATAGAGGAGGCACCTCAAGGCACTTGAAAATTTTTACCAACGTAGTCTATGTTCCATCCTCCGAGTTCTCTGGGAAGACAAGAGAACAAATGCCAGTATTCTTGCTGACACCAACTGTAGGACCATTGAGGCTACCATTATCCATGAACAACTACGTTCGACTGGCCATGTTACCCGCATGGAGGACAGTAGACCGCCAAGGTAACTACTTTACAGTCAACTAACGAATAGTAAACGTAATGCCGGCGGGCAATTGAAATGGTATAAGGATAGTTGTAATACAAACCTGAAAAAGTGCCAAATCGACCCCTTCATCTGGGAGTCGATTACTCCACATTATAACGCTTAGAGGAGCACCGCACGAGAAGGTGTCAATGCTTCCGAGTTAGCCCGACTGCAAACCGAGGCAAACAAGCGCCAACGCCGGAAAGACGCTGCCCTACACCTTCCGCAGTAGATGGAGCCCTCCATGTGTGCAACGAATGTGAACGACGCTGCGGGTCCCGTATCGGTCTCTTTAGTCACCTTAAAATTCACCAACCTAGGTGACATTCCTAATAACTTATAATATTGTATCATAGCTGGATGATCGTCATACTCGATTCCGAGTGACAGCAAATTAGGAGTAGTAGTGTGTGTGTGTGTGTGTGTGTGTGTGTGGGTAATAATAATAATAATAATAATAATAATAATAATAATAATAATAATAATAATAATAATAATAATAATAAAAATAATGATAATAATAATAATAATAATAATAATAATAATAATAATAATAATAAAAACAAAAATAATAATAATAATAATAATAATAATAATAATAATAATAATAATAATAATAATAATAATAATAATAATAAAAATACTACTACTACTACTTTTTTTTTTTTTTTAGAACGTGGCCTCCAGCCTCCCCCAATAGCCACACCTTCGCCACAATTTAATTACCTTAATATTAAATATCCTAATACATATGTAGCTATCCTATCTGTGTTGAGTTAGTTGAGCGGCAGATCTATGCGGCATTCAGTGACAGTAGCCTCATAGTCAATATTTGCAGCATTTGTCGGAATTGGGGCAGAAGCTCTCGTTCCCCTGAGGCAGAGCAAAGCCGACCAAAGGAGAGAGAAAGATAGTCGACATCTCATCCAGGCTGTAACAAAACTTCTGGGCTGCTGCTTCTGTTCGGAGATCACCCCCGCGGGTCTGGCGTAGAAACATCTTGCACTTGGTCCCATCCCACCAGAGGTTGTGAACACTAGAGGAGTGAAGCTGCCTTGATCAACGTTTAGGATTCTCTCCCCATATGCCCTTATCTTGTCGTTCTCGTTCCTCCTATGTGCAGCATCGAGAGCTAGGTTACGGTGACATGCGGCCATGGGATCAAAAATCCTGATGTCGAAGAAAGCTCACTGTCACCGCGTCCAGAACCCTCGAGCACTGACGTCAACACGGGCTTCGTTAGATGTGTTTGACGTCCTATGTTGGAAGATCTCACCATCCAATGGAAGGAGGGTCAGTTCTACCATGACATCCCGGCAGATTTCCTTCAACTACTACTACTACTAGCCACACCTTTGCCACCATTTAATTACCTTAATATTAAATAGCCTAATACATAAGTAGCTATCCAATCTGTGTTAAATTAGTTGAGACGCAGATCTATGCGGCATTCAGTGACAGTAGCCTTATTGTCAATATCTGCTGCAGTTGTCGGAATTGGGGCAGAAGCTCTCGTTCCCCTGAGGCAGAGCAAAGCCGACTGAAGGAGAGAGAAAGATAGTCGACATCTCATCGAGGCTGTAACATAACTTCTGGGCTGCTGCTTCTGTTCGGAGATCACCTCCGCGAGTCTGGCGTAGAAACATCTTGCACTTGGTCTCATCCCACCAGAGGTTGTGAACACTAGAGGAGTGAAGCTGCCTTGATCAACGTTTTGAATTCTCTCCCCATATGCCCTTCTCTTATCGTTCTCGTTCCTCCTATGTGCAGCATTGAGAGCTTGGTTACGCTGACATGCGGCCATGGGGTCAAAAATCCTGATGTCGAAGAAAGCTCGCTGTCCCATCGTCCAGAATCCTCGAGCACTGACGTCCACACGGGCTTCGTTAGATGTGTTTGAAGTCCTGTGTTGGAAGATCTCACCATCCAATGGAAGGAGGGTCGGTTCTACCATGACAACCCGGCAGATTTCCTTCAACATATTTGCTGTGAGGTCCCTTACCTCGTCATGCCTCATGCATATGAAGCCCCCTTTCTTGCACTCCTTGGCGTGATCGCCATCATAGGAAGAGCCACACACGCATTGGGAGGGCAAACCTTCTACTGGCCGACTGTACCTTAGAGCAATCGCATCTGTAAATTCTTGTTTATTAAGACTGAAGTCATTTGCCCTTATAAGAACATAAGAACATAAGAATGGAGGAAACTGCAGCGGGCCTATTGGCCCATACTGGGCAGTCCCGTTTACACCCAACCGCTATTGCTCATATGAGCATCCAACCTATGTTTGAAGCAATTCAGCGTATTCGAGTTAATGATGATATTTGGTAACTTGTTCCATTCATCCACTACTCTGTTTCCAAACCAGTGTTTACCTATTTCACGCCTAAATCTAAATTTGTCTAATTAAAAACCATTGTTACGAGTTCGCTCCTGGTTGGATAATTTGAGTACCTTTGTAATGTCCCCTTTGTTTAGCCCAGCCTTCCACTTATACACCTCTATCAGGTCGCCCCTCGCTCTACGTCTCTCGAGGGAGTGCAAATTAAGATGCTTTAACCTGTCTCTATACTCAAGGTTCCTAATGCCCGGGATTAGTCTTGTTATTCTCCTCTGAATTCTTTCCAAGGATTCTATATCCATTCTGTAATACGGTGACCAGAACTGAACTGCGTAATCCAGGTGTGGTCTCACAAGAACAAGATACAGTTTTAGGATGACCTCGCTAGTCTTGTAACTAACACTCCTTTGTATGAACCCAAGTACTTTATTAGCCTTGTTACGAGCAAAAACACATTGTTTAATTGGCTTAAGGTTCCTACTTATCATTACTCCTAAATCTCTCTCGCAGTCGGATTTCTCTATGGCATCGTTGTTCATCTGGTATCTGGTTTCCCTGTTTACATCTCCTATACTGAGTACTTTACATTTGTCGACGTTGAATTTCATCTGCCATTTTTCAGACCATTCGAAAAATTTGTTTAGATCTTCCTGTAGTTTTGCCGAGTCCTCGTCAGATTTGATAACACGTCCTATTTTAGTGTTATCAGCAAATTTACTTATGTTGCTGTCTATGCCGATATCTATGTCGTTTATGTATATAATAATAATAATGGTCCAAGTACTGAGCCTTGGGGAACTCCACTTGTGACGTTGCTCCAATGGGACTTAGTGCCGTTAATGCTCACTCGCTGTTTCCTGTCCTGTAACCACGCCTAATCCATTTAAGGATGTCACCTTTGATGCCATGAGCTTCTACCTTTCTAATTAGTCTTTCATGGGGGACTCTGTCGAAGGCTTTGCTAAGTCGAGATATACCACATCATAATTGTGCCCCTCGTCCACCGATTCGAAAACTGATGAAAAGAATGTTAATAGATTAGTTAGGCAAGAACGTCCGCTTGTGAAGCCATGCTGGGAATCATTGATCAATCGGTGCTTCTCCAGGTGATTTCGAATAGAGTTTGAAATGATTGCTTCCAGTAATTTGCCTACTATTGATGTTAGACTGATTGGGCGGTAGTTAGAGGATAGTGATCTATCCCCCTTCTTGAAAATCGGTATTACATTCGCTATCCTCCAGGATTCTGGTACTACACCTGTTTTTAAGGACATGTTAAATAATTTTGCTAAGGGCATACTAAGCTCTTCCTTACATTCCTTTAATACTCTTGGCAAATATCTCGTCGGACCAGGTGACTTATTAGGCTTTAGTTTGTCTATTTGCTTACTATCATCGTTACTAGTCACTACTATCTCACTTAATTTGTTTTCTTCACTATCTCTGAATAGAGTCGGTGCCTCGGGTATCATGTTTAAATTTTCGGTGGTGAAAACTGTTGAAAAATATATATTCAAATTATTGCTCATTTCTCCGTCGTTATCAGTGAGCTCGCCGGAGTCTGACCGTATTGGTCCAATCTTTTCTCGTGTTTTAGTTTGATACATTTGGTAGAATCCTTTGGGGTTTGTCTTCGCCTCCCTTGCTATCCTTACCTCATTATTCCTCTTTGCTTTCCTTATCTCGGTTTTAACTCTACTCGCCAATACCCTATAATAGTCCCGGAGGTGAATTTCGCCACGATTTATCCTTCTACCTATAGCCTTCCTTTGGCCAATGATGTTCTTTAAATAATTATTTATCCATTTAGGGTCATTGTTGTCTGATCTGAGTTTTTGTATGGTATGTTCTGCCTTTGTGCATTAAGTAACTCACTATTTAAATTGTCGTGGAACTCGGCAATCTCAGATCTCGTTATCAGGTCGGTGTCATCTGTCAGGTTCACATCCAAGCGTGACACCCACTCTCCCAGCTGCCTCTTTAAACTATCAAAGTTTGCCCTTCTGAAGTCTGGGACTTTGGCGGGAATTTGCTTGTCTTTTCTCAAAGAATCTAGCTGGAATCGAATTTCTTTGTGATCTCTGTTTGCAAGTTCGTTCCCTACCCGCATTGCTATGAGGTTTTCTCTGTCGACAGAACTAAATCCAGTATATTATTACCCGTGTGGGTTCGGTTATATGTTGACTTAGAAACAGTCCTGGATCGTCTCGAGAAAATCCTCTGATTCTGAGTTACCCGTAAGGACAGTCCAATCTATTTGGCCAAGGTTAAAGTCGCCTACTATACAGACTTTGTTGTGTATGGAAGCCCTGCGCATTTCATCCCAGATAAGTCGCTCATTGACGCTATCAAGATTGGGGGGTCTATATATTACCTCCTGTGATTAATTTTTCCCGACCGTCGCTTAATTCTATCCAAATTGTTTCTGTATTCCTCTCAGTTTTTATTTCCTTATTTATTTCACACTTCAGATTATCCCTAACATAGATTGCTACTCCGCCTCCTTTCCTGGTCTGCCTATCGGTATGGAACAGTTTGTAACCCGCAATTTGGTATTCGACTGGTAATTCACGTGTGTCTAGGTTGATCCATGTTTCAGTGAATGCAATTATATCGATTTCTTCGGTACATACCAAGGCCTTAATATCATCCATTTTGTTTCTCATACTTCTACTGTTCGCGTAGTATACATTTAAGTTAGTCGTGTTCTGAGTCCTTACCGCGTATAGTTTTAAACTCCCTGTCTAACTTAGTTTTGTCATCATTCCTAACACTATTTCCCTGTAATCTTTCGCCTTGTTTACCCTCTCCCACTACAGTCTCCTCCACCCCCGTGCCCCTATGTTCTCTTAGCAGTTTAAAGACTTCGATATCTTTTGAACTGCCCCCTCTAGAGCCCCAGCCAGGGTTGCTACTCCATCCCTAGACAGGTGCACCCCATCCCTAGCATAAAGGTCCCTTCTGCCATAGAAGTTGTCCCAGTTGTCAATGAATCGGACTGATATTGACTTGCAATATCTGTCAAGACGGTCGTTAACACCAACTGCCCTTGACAACCATTCACTGCCAACTCTCCTTCTAGGCAGGACACGGCATATGATAGGGATCCCTCCCTTAGTCCTAATACGATCTATGGCTGCCTTGAACTTATCGAGAAGCTCCTCGCTCCTACACCCGCCAATATCATTGCCTCCTGCACTGAGGCAGATAATGGGTTTGTTCCCATTACCAGACAAGATATTGTCCATCCTGTCAATTATATCTCCCACCCCAGCCCCTGGCAAACACACCCTCATCCTATTTTTGTTTTTACCACAAAAGGCCCTGTCCATGTACCTTATCTGTGAGTCACCAACAATTAAAGTTTTTATACCTTCCTTGTCATCCCTGCCCCTGACTGTACTAACGTCCAATTTGTCTATCAAGGGACTGAACGGGTTGGTACACTTAGCTGTTGTTGTCGTTGTTGTCGTATCCTTCGTGTGCTTCTTCACCACCAGTTTGGTCCTCCCACTACTCACGACTTTCCACTCGTTTGATTTTTCTTCAGACACTGGCTTTACTCGTCCAGCCTCTCTTTTTAACTTCGCCAGCTCTTTCGTTAATTTCAGGTTCTCCAACGTGGCCCTCTCAATTTCTAACTTGGCCCTCGCCAATTCTTCAGTGGACCACTCCAGTTTGGTCAACAAACTCTCATACCCAAGACCGCACATATCACTGGCCATATCTGATAATTATCCCTCTGGAGCTAACCCTGCCGTGACCTTTCCCCTAGTGAGGTCACGTAGTTAACCAGTTCGAGGCGCCCACCTCCTGCACTATAACTACTAATTTTCAAATTTTCTGGTACCTGCAGCAACAGTTGCTGCAACTTATCATTTTGGCAGTGCTGTCGATCTGTCGTAATGGACCTACGAATCTTATTTACTTCACTGGTATCAACTTCCCCTGTTGCATTCTGGGCTATTATGTGGTCCGTGAGGGCTGCCGTGAGCTTAAGTGAATTTTGATGTTCAGTGGCAGCAATCTCCTCTGGATTGGTTAGTCCCATCCCTCCCAGTCTTCATGGAAGTGCAAAAAGTGCTCTTTCTGCTGGGGTTAAATCAGGGTGTTTCACTAATTTAGGAATGAAATTGACACTGATAACTTCTTACTACTACTACTACTACTACTACTACTACTACTACTACTACTACTACTACTACTACTACTAATAATAATAATAATAATAATAATAATAATAATAATATATAATAATAAAAATAATAATAATAATAATAATAATAATAATAATAATAATAATAATAATAATAATAATAATAATAATAATAATAATAATAATGGTTTATCGAAAAATTTCAGCAGCCCGAAGGTTGAAAATATACATTGGACCAAAATGACTTATTACATACAAGGACATGGGGCAATAGGGTCATCGAACAATACCTTTCATTACTAAGAGGACAAGGAGCAGGAGTTGAACATACACGTTATAATTTACAGTTGATGGCCTAGGCTGGTCTTTTGCCCAACTCTGTGTGGTCATATAGTCCACATTAGGCAGCAACTCGTCCGTAGATGTTGGTAGGAAGGGCCTGAGGTCGTCATGGAGACATAGGGTGGTCTGGTGTTCATGTGGTGCAGTAATTCGTCCATGGGTGACGATGCAGAGGACCTTACGTGGTCATGGAGACACGGGTCAGTATGGGGTGGTGTCAAAATACCTAACTCTCTGTTAGGTGGTTTTTGTTAACTTATGGCCAGGTGTAGAGCCGACCCATGGTTGTTTCCAGGGTGGACTAATTAACACCGCCTCTTCAGGTGATGGTGGTTGGTTCCCAGGGATGGTTATCTCTCATTGTGAACCTGGCTGGTGATTCACTGCTCGTGCTGATACTATCTAGTGCTGAATTAACCGGCTTAAACACTGTTCATCACTGTTCAACACTATTCCCACATCTTTCCGAAACAAAATTGTCACTCTTGGCGTGGTTATGTTGATATCCCGGTGGTGAAGAGCCCGATTGGTGGTCATGAATGTATGTGTGTGTGTGTGTAATGCGTCTAGTGTGGCAACATTATGTTAGTGTTAAGGTTCAGGCATTGCTTGCTCCCTCTCGCTTTCAGCTTCCACCGCTGGTTAGCCCATGTGGTGAACAGGAAAGCAACTTGTATAAGTCTTCCCCTGCCAGTACACAGCCTCTTAACCATCAAGACGCCTGCTGTGCCTCCTCGTGCCAATACACGGTAACTGGGTGCTTCGTGGGCCCATTCTAGACTAGCAGGGGATCTTGGACTAGCAGTGGGCCCAAGAGGGACGGTGCATAGGCCCACTGGCATGTGAACATGCCCTGGCGCCTACCAGCCTTACGCCATGTTGCCTTACGGATTAACCTTGGTAGGTATAAGGCTACGGGAGTGAACCCTGAGACGAAAAATCTGCGATGGAGCCCCACATTAGCCAGACATGCTTACAGAGCTCCAACAAGACCCCAACGGCGGTATTGGCGGACGAGATGACCACTACGGGAACCCGACTACATCGGCGGATGAAGGCAATGCAGGATGGACAGGCTACTAATGCGAAACCCAACAAACTGGGCTATCGGCAGTCCACTGCAACTCTCCCTCTCCCCAGTCGTTGCAACACTTGCACAAACTGGATCAGGAAAAGGGAGAGCCAAGATGTACTCTTGCAGCATGCGCTCCTGCCTCACCACATAAATCAACAGATGCACAGTGATCATCCAGCTCATCATACCTCTCATCATCAAAACCCCTATACCCCCAAAATTCCTATGGCAACGGACGGGTGGCGACGAGGACAAGTAGAGATGACTGCCGGGAGTCTCTAGTCACAACTCTGCACATGGGCTGCACAGATAAGATGGTCGTTTATGCATTGGGTTCGAGGCAGCAGTGCAATCCAGTCCTGTCTGTGCGACTGAGCAGCCCTTTCTAGGAGCCACTATACTCATCCTAAAAGAGGAGGGGGCTAGAATAGGTGCCCTAAACATAGCTTGCATTAAACAAACAGCTGAGTGGGCAACCGCACCCAGTAAGGTCATCCTTATGCGGTCGAAAACACAATCAAAATCACAGATCCAAACAAAAACAAATTATGCAACTTCTTATGGTCGCTGCATGGAATGTCAGGACCCTTCTGGATACTAGCACAAATGAACGTTCTGAAAGAAAAACTGCCCTTGTGGCAAAAGAGCTAGCTAGGTATAACATCGACATAGCAGCCATTAATGAGTCCTAGTTCCCATACGAGGGTCAACTCACAAACCGCATTTATGGAGTTGGCTTTGCCTTCCAACACAAGCTAAATGAAATGCCTATTGGAATCAACGAACTCCTTTTCCACCAGTGCATACGCCCCATCAATTGATGCAGAGGATGACATCAAGGAGGCCCTTTACACCGACCTCGAGAGAGTTCTAACCTCTCTCCCTGAAAAGATAAGGTTGTGCTTCTTGGTGACTTCAGTGTCAAAGTTAGCAAAAATGGCTGACATTTGGCAGGGAACCATAGAGAGAAGTGGACTGGGCAAGTGTAATCCCAACTGCCTACACCAAAACATTTCATGGGCCAACCACTCGTTGAGCAGCCCCCGTCCACTCATCCGACGGTAACTCCATAATTAAAGACGATGAAGGCCTCCTTCAGTGCTGGAAGAGCACTAACATTCACTGCTCACCCGAAATACTGATGTGAATGTCCTGACTACCCAGCAGGTCCCTCAGCACCCTGAAATGACACACCTCAGCTATTCTCCATCCCTGGATGAGGTAGCTACTGCAATCAAACAGATGAAAAAATAACAAAGCCTCAGAGCCTATTGGAATCCCAACCAGGTGTATAAAGCAGAAGGACCTCTGCTTACCAGCCGTCTCCACTCTCTCCTGGAAAATATATGATAAAAGGAGGATATCCCCGAAGCTCTTAAGAATGGCTCCATCATCAATATTTATAAGATCAGAATGTGGCAACTACTGCAGGATCTCGCTGCTGTCATTACCTGGCAAGGTTATTGCCCGAGTCCTCTTGAACAAACTTCTTCGTGAAGCTGAAAACTCCCTCCCAGAATCTCGATTTGGCTTTACAGCATCAGGTGGCACCACTGATATGATCTTTGCTGCCCGCCAGATACAGGGAAAGTGTAGAGAACAGTGTCGTGACCTGTACATGGCTTTCATCGACCTAACCAGTGCTTTCGACTCAGTCGACAGGGAAGCCATCTGGTGGACCCTCAGCCGTTTTGGCAGAACGGTAGTGTCTTGTACAATGGGACCCGGTTTGAGTTCTTCCCCATCCAAACGGGGGTAAAACAAGGGTGTGTGCTAACACCAACTCTCTTTGCCATTTTCTTGGCTGCCTTCCTTTCTCTTGCCAGTGCCAATTTAGCCGGCAGGATGGACATTGCGTACCAAATGAAAGGTCTTTTCAACATAATATGACTCCAGGCAAGAAAAAAGGAGTCAGCAGGTTCTATTACCGAACTTGAGCATGCAGACAACCTCACCCTAGTTGATCACACTGAACACGACCTACAGGAGATCCTGAACACGTACGCAAATGCGTATGCACACTTCGGCCCTGGTTCAGACGCACCTCCACCATCCATCCAGCAAAACGGTACTACCCTCTCTTATGTTACCCACTCTCAGTATCTCAGCTCCCACCTGTCCACCACTGCAGACATTGATAAAGATATTCAGCATCGGATCAGATGTCCATCCCAAGCCTTTGGCATACTCCGAAACCATGTCTTCAGCTGTAGGGAGCTGAAATTATTTACAAAGTTACACGTATATCGAGCAGTGGTCCTCCCCACCCTGCTATATGGCAGGGAGACGTGGGTCACAAGTAGAAGGCACCTCAAGTCACTTGAAAATTTTCACCAAGGGTAGTCTATGTTCCTTCCTCCGAATTCGCTGGGAAGACAAGAGAACAAATGCCAGTATTCTTGCTGACAACAACTGTAGGAGCATCAAGGCTACCATTATCCATGAACAACCACGCTGGACTGGCCATGTTACCCGCATGGACGATAGTAGAGTGCCAAAGCAGCTTCTTTACAGTCACCTAAAGAATAGTAAACGTAACTCCGGCGGGCAACTGAAACGGTATAAGGATTGTCTTAAGACAAACCTGAAAAAGCGCCAAATCGACCCCCTCACTTGGGAGACGATTACTCCACATCGTAACCGCACAAGGAAAACAAAAGAAATCCTATGGTTTGTGTGGAATATAACAAAGCCTAGGATTGATTTTGTTGTCCTTGTGGCGGCGATCTCTGTTCACACGCAGGGATATATATATATATATATATATATATATATATATATATATATATATATATATATATATATATATATATATATATATATATATATATATATATATATATATATATATAATTTTTAGTCCATATACACGCGGGATTGAACATATAATCAACGACCTCACCAGCCAGGACTCGAACCCTCGACCTTATGCGTGTGACCATGCCACAAAGACACTAAAAACAATCCTAGACTGTTATATTTCACACAAAGCCTGTTCATCGAGCTGATCGCACGGTAAAATAAAACAAAGTCTAGGATTGCTTATAGTGTCTTTGTGGCATGGTTGGTAGCGTTCCGTGGTTACACGCATAAGGTCTAAGGTTCAGGTCCTGGCTGGTGAGGTCGTTGATTATATGTTCAAGTCCGCGTGTTATATGGACTAAAAATGAAATATACTGTATATGGTACCTCGTGTTTTATACCTGCTGGATTCGGTAAATTGCTACACCCACCACATAAGTGGCACGGGCAATCCCCATTGGGAAGTTCACGGCGCCATCAGTTCGATGAACAGGCTTTGAGATAGTTGAGGGAGAAGGTGAGGGTGGCTTCTTTTTCCTCTTCTCATGTTGTTTCTTTGGCAAGACGATCAAGCGTCAGAGGCAGCTAATCCTATGTGTGATAGGGTTCA
Source organism: Homarus americanus (assembly GCF_018991925.1). Lineage (NCBI taxonomy): Eukaryota > Metazoa > Arthropoda > Malacostraca > Decapoda > Nephropidae > Homarus > Homarus americanus. The sequence continues at coordinate 1,437,319 of NW_024733734.1, read as the reverse complement.
GATAAACTTGGCATGGATATTATCAGTTTGCCTTAGCCCAGTGATGGCGGCTAGGGTGTGGTGGGCAGTAGGGGCTGAGCCTCACTAGCACAGAAGTGCTGTCGCTGATGATAAAGAGATTCCGGGGCTCAGTGAGGGAGTAGGTCGCGACCTCATGGACGCCCGGGAGGATAGCTACGCTCTCAGTATCAATGGGGGAGGCCCAAACATGGACCTTAATTTTCCTGCGGGCTTGGCGTTCAAGGATCCACACGGTTGCTCCAGCATTGTCTAGCGTGTCAACAAACCCATCACAAGGAGAGGAGGGTGGGAGGTCGCGAGAGAGGAGGCGGCATCGTAAATCTGCTCGAGGTAGCTAAGTTTGAGTATATAGCACTGTTGAGTGGATGTACGACCAGGGAAGATGCGGTCAACGACGTCAACACTAGGGGAAGTCCATGGGTTAGTGTCTAAAGAGGAAATGTCTGGGACTGTACATGAGGCGTAGAACCACGACAGAGGCTCTTTTTGAGGCCTCGGGTGAGGGACTGGAGATGTCTCGTTCGTTGGTGGTACTAGGAGATGACGTGGGTGACGACAGTGGTGGTGGTGGCTCGGGTAGAACCAGGTACCAGTAGGTGTGCACTTTTTCAATGCTTTGCCCTTGCAGAGTCAACGGGGTCTGACGCTATAAGTACGAGATGAACTTGGTGTGTGATATGAGAAGCCCATTGATTTGATATGTCCGGGCGAACGAGGAACTCATACAGTAGGTTGTTCATGTTGCATGGTAATAATTTGGAGAAGTTGTCAGCGGAGCTGCATGATGTATCAGTCGAATTCGTGCCCAAAAAAGTATCGTTCTGATGGCAGATAGAGTTCATGAGAACGCTGATGAGAGTGGGGCTGAATACGTGGCAGCCTTGAGGAGAATCCAGATCAAGGGCCCTGATTGTAGAGTAGTGGCCCTGGAAACGGACATGGATCTGTCGATGAGAGAGGTAGTCTGTAATTCATATGAGGAGATTGTCCCTCAAGGATCACTTCACCGGTGGCTTTATCAAATGCATTCTTGAAGTCGATGAAGAGGGAGGTTTTGGTTGAGGTGTTCGCCATGTAGTGAGCGATGCAGTGAGCAGTAGTCTTCCCAGGACGAAATCCATAGAGGTCGGGGTGCAGGTGAGTTTCAATTTTCTAGTGTGGGCGGTGGCGATTCATGCGTTCCATCATCTTGGAGATGTAGGAAATGGGGGAGATTGGAAGATATTCGTCGTATTTACCTGGTTTTCGGATGGGGTTGATGGTGACAGTAATCCATGAATGAGGCAGCTGTCCAGTAGCATAAAGGATGTTAAACAGTCAGAGGAGGAGATCACCAAGGGTGGCAACAAAGGTATTTTGAACATCATATGTAGCGCCGTCGTCGCCAGGGGCGAGGAACCGACTGCGCTTTATAGAATTTAGTAGTTCACACCGAAGAAAGGCACATCAGTGTCTACGGGTTGGTCTTGGCACTCGGAAATGCGCTGTAGGCGTTGTCGATGCAGGGTGAGTGAAGGCGAGGTCACGAACAGCAGGTGGTAGTGCGTCATTGAAGGCGCAGCATTCTGCCACACCTGGGAAAACGCTTCGGCACGGACAGCCGGTCTGGGATGAAGCTTGACTGTGGCGATGTTCCCCGGGCACGGTTAATGGTTCGCCATATGTCACCTATGAATGTAAACTGGTTAGTGGAAGAAGCGAAGTCAAACCACAGCTTCTCCCGTGCGAGAGTGGTGGCAGATTGGAGCTGTTTATTGGTGGCATCAAGAAGCATAGAACATCAGGGGAGCGAGGAGTCTTCCTCCACTGGGAAACAGCTAGTTGGTGCCATTCTAGGATGGACTTAATGTAAGGATCGTGGTTAGCATTTCACTGACTCATGAACTTGCAGTTGGGGCGGCGGTGTTTCAGGACAGGGGGGAGGAGGTCAATGCATTGTTTACACAAGTCAAGGTAGAGTTTAACGCCGTTACCACCAAGACGACTCTTTAAAGATGACCCAGACGACCTTTAAGGATGACCTCCAAGACGATACCCAAGAGAATACATCCGAAACGACCACAATGGTAACCAAGACGACTCCAAAGATGACCAGGTGATCTCCAAAAAAGCATCCAAGTATAAACTTCAAAGATGGCCTCTAAATGAAACCACTAAAGTGGCCTTCAATAATAAACTTCACTATTACTTTCCAGAGGTAACTTCCAAGTTGAACCTCCAAGGGTGGCCTCTTAACAGGTCTCGAAGAACAACCTCAAATGTTAACTCTTTCCTCAGTGACGACATAAACTCAATTTTTGAGGCTGTTTCTTTCTTGTCTTTAATTTCTCTGCTAAACTCTTTGTCCTTTTATTATTCTCTTATTCGGCTGCCTCTTTTATTTCTTCATATGCTTCTTCCTGTATGGCATTTTATATGGGGTCTTTTCTTTTTGTTATTCCCTGTTTATTTCTTCTACTGCATTTTTTCTGGTAAATTTCCTTGGTTCTTCAGTATCCCTGCCTTATGCTCATTCTCCTATCCTTCTCTTGAACTTCCTATTCAAATAGCTTTCATTCTTCTTCTTCTTGTCAGTTTTAGTCATCAACTTCTAATTTTCTTTTCCATTATCACCAATGCAGTGATTGTTCTTCATATCCTCTTTTTTTTCCTCTCTTTCTTTCTCTTCCTTTTTCCATAATCTTCCCTTCATCCTTATTCTTTCATCCGTCTTCCCTTAACCTCGGCCTCCACGTCATTCTCCCTTCATCCTTACCCTTGCCGTTCACCACGTCATCCCCTCTTCATCCTCGTCCTCGTCGTCCACGTTCTTCACGCCCCTATCTCCAGAGGATAGTTCAACACGTGCAGCGTCTCTCATCCCGCCTGTCACATCCCAGCCTCGATATATTTAACGTTAGGTCCTCCTCCTCCTTCTCCTCCTCCTCCTCCACCTTCTCCTCCTCCTTCCCCTTCCCTTCTCATGTTCCTTCTCTGCCTTTCCTGCTCACACTTTTTTCCTCCAACTCTCAATATACCTATGCCTCCTTCTGTTTCTCCAGCTTCTCCTCGTATTCTTCCTACTATTTCTTCTTCCTTTCTTCCTAATCCTTTTCATTCTTCCGCATCTCTTCTCCGCTCTGTTCCGTTTCCTTTTCCTGATTTTATTCTTTCCCTTCTTGTTTCTCTTCCTTTTCTTTTCCTCTTCTTTTTCTTCTTCCTCCTCTTCCTTTGCTTCATCACCTTCCTCATTATCTTCCTCTTATTCTTGCTCCTCCACCTCTTGCTTTTGTGTCGTCTCTTCCTTCCTTCATCCTCCTATTCCTCTTACTTCTACTGACTCCACCACCCTCTTTCTCTATTCCTCTCTCTTCTTTTGCTTATCCTGCTCAAATTCTTGCTCATCCTCTTTCTTCTCCCTCTTCGAATACTCCCCGTCCTCTTCTTCTTCTTCCTCCTCTTTCTCATTCCTTTCTTCTTATCCCTCTTCCTTCTTCTGCGTCTCTTGCTCCTTCCCTTCCTCCTCTTATTCGTCCTCTGTGCCTCCTCTTCTTCATTAACGTCTTATTACTCGTACTCCTACTTCTGATGTATTTCTTTGTGTATGAACCTCTGTCCTGCGTGGCAGTGAGAAGTGATACCACCCTCAGTGTCAAGACCTGACTGAATTACTCAGAATAGGCAAACTGTACTACAAGCTCTGCCAATGAATTTGTTAAACTAACTAACTACTTCTCCCCCTCTTTTTCTTTTTATTATTTTCAAATTTTCCCGTTTTCTATCTTGACATTTTTCATTGCACCTTTCTTTCAATTCGTCTCCTCTAATCAATATTATCTTCTATCATCGATGTTTTCGTCTTCCTCTCATTTTCCTCTCTTATTAGTGTCTATTTAGCTTTTCCCTTAATTCTAACTTTGTCATTTTGTCACTTTTTATCCTATTTATCCTCTAATTTCCTTCATTGCGTATTGTTTGCCCTCTTTTTTTCTTTCTTTTGCTCGTTCTTCCTCTCATATGTCCTCCTGTTATTTTTTTCGGTCTCTTTTTTTTCTTCATTTCATCTTCCATTCGTTTCTCTCCTGAGCAAATTAGGCGGAGAGATAAGCCATTAATACGGCGTTTTTAATATGTCTTCCTATTACCCCTTTTACTTCCTCTCTCCGCTTCCATTCTCTTTTTATTATTTCTTCCTCTATCTTGCATCATTACTCATCACCCCTCTTCTTGCATTTCTTCTTCCTCTGCCATCTTCCATTTCTTCCTGTATCAGTCTTCTCTTCTTCATTTGACATTTTCTCTTATCTTCCATTTCCATTATTTCTCCTGCATCATCATTTTCTTCCCCTACCTTCTTATTTCTAATTTTCTTCCCTTTTATTTGTTATATATTTCTCTTCTCTCCGTTTTCCCTTTTCATTCTTCTTCCCTTCATTATCGCCACCTGGCATTCTTCTTTTGTCTGTCTACTATTATTATTCTCCTTTTCTGCTATTTTTTTCTGTTCTCCTCCCCTTTCTTCTCCATTATCATTCTGTCCCTGATGTCCAGCGTTCTTTTCTTTCCTTTTTTTTCTCCTCTGTTATTTTCGTACCTTCCTCTCCTCCACCCCCACCATAAGTCCACCATGTCAGCACCAACATCTTGATCTCATCAAGGAAACGTCGGCCACTTACCGATCACAAAATGCTCTCGTGTATGAAAGGCTGTGAAGTTTGATTCAGCCCGAGGAATGTAAACACCATCCACCTAACACACGACCTGACGATCGCCCCCTCATGACTATAAATGAGTCTTTCGTGTGTTATGACACTTACATGTGCAAACACTCGCGTGTCTGAATAAATAAGCACATTGCACACCAAGGCAAATGGACCAGAATAAATAGACGTTGATATCGATGACGTCAAGATTAAATTTGGATTTTTGCTATTTGCTAATAAGTCATTGGCTATCATATTTTTATTTCCGAGATATGTTAATGTTGTTAGGTAACCCGACTTATGTGTACATGTTTAGTGATTTGAAAATCTTGTTATGCAAGGTTAGGTAAATTCCTGCACTGTATATGAAACTTTTGCTCTTTTGAAACACACGCACACTCATTATATATATATATATATATATATATATATATATATATATATATATATATATATATATATATATATATATATATATATATATATATCACTGTAGGTGCGCGTGATCCAGGTATATGCTGATAACCACAAGGAAAAAAGAAAACACGAAGTTCCCAAGCGCTTCCGTGTAATTCAAATCTTCAGGGGTGAGTACAGACTAAGGAGAAGTACAAAACAAATTTTAGTCAGCATATATATATATATATATATATATATATATATATATATATATATATATATATATATATATATATATATATATATATATATATATATATATATATATATATACTGTATGTGTGTGTGTGTATGTGTGTAAAAATGCAGAGTGAATAATCTAGGGGTTGATATACGTGGATGCAGTAAGCAAGGAGCACACACACAAGAATCACTGTACGTGACAGACAAATTTATGTTATGAAAGGGATAAGAAGATTATCATGTTTACTAAGTAATTTAATAACATTTATATTAAGTATTGATTAAGTTAGTTTATTAGGAACATTAAATAACACGAGTAAAACAAAATATGCAATTATCAAAACAAAAGTAACAACTATGCATTCGTCAAAACACACCAGAATATTACCCAAATCTTACTTTAACATTAAATATTCCTATTTTAAACAACAACACAAAAAACTGCTGCAAATGGCAGCTCAGGTAGCATGTCTAGGTTGCGATGGCCAACCACAAGAAACCAGGGATTAACGCCGTATTCCAGTACCATGAAACCATCACAACACCACTAGCAGTAGTCCGTAATACAATTCGTCGTCCACATCCCGGGAGAAGAGGAACACGGTATGCCGCAGAAAAGAGACTCAACTTACTAGGCAGATACACTTGCCTCGATACCTCGGTCTCATCGTCAGATGTGAAACTCGTCTCATAGTCGGATGGGAAACTGGTTCTAATACGGTTCTCACTGAGGTCAAATAGCTTCGTGAAGCAGTTTCTTCTCCTGGGGTCAAGTTGGAGCAAGTGTTGGTTATGGTGGTAGAGAGAGGAGGGGACAGAGTCGTTACATCTCTCCCCCTGAAGTGGGATCTTCTCGGGAAGATTCGGCTATAAAAATGAAGATGATGTCCGGACGAGCGATGGTGAGCTGGTTCTGGATATTGTATCGGCTAACAAGTTATCCTTCGCTTTGATGTGCCGTATTGTGATGTAGTAGGGTTGCAGACGTAAGGACCAATGTAGCAAACGCTGGTTTGAAAAATTGTTCCGACCCAAGAATGTCAAGGGGTTGTAATCCGTATACATCAGCAGGGGTCGAGTGCCATATAGTTAGCACTCGATTTTTTTTTTGCAGAGTTGATGCTGAGTAGTTCGTTTTCAATGGTACTGTATGCCAGTTGAATTTTGTTGAGTTTTCAGAGTGATAGGCAACAGGATGCAGGACCTCTTTATAATCCTCTTCCAGTAGAATGGCCCCTGTAGCATGGTTAGGGGACGTCAGTACAAGATCACTGGCCAGGAACTGCTTCAGTTGATCATAGGATCCTGGTAGACAGTAGTCCAGCGGAAGGAGACTTTCCCACTGGTAAGAAGGGTCAAAGGGGCGGCGACAGCAGTGAAGTTAGGGCAGTAGCGACGGTAAAATCCAGCCATGCCCAGGAAGCACATGAGAGCCTTCCGAGTTGTAGAAGTAGGGAAGTTTAGGATGGTTTCGACATTGGCCTTCTTTGGACGGACCCGCCCCTGGCCGAACACGTGTTCTAGGTAGATCACAGTAGCTCTGCAGAAGGTGGTCTTGGCTAGGTTGATGGTAAGGCGCACCTCCTCCAACCTCTGTAGGACGGACGACAGTTGTACTAGATGGTGAGATCAAGTCTCTGAAAGGACCAGAATGTCATCCAAGTACACGTATACACCCTGGATGTCTTACAAGGGGAAATAAATAAGTCTTTAGAAGGTGGCTGGACTATTCTTCATCCCCAAAACCACAACTAGATACTGATATAGGCCAAAAGGAGTTAACTCTCTCACCGTAGTCATGCACATCAATACCGCCACCACTCCAGTGCAAACTCCAGCAGTCACAGTGGGTGCCCATCCTCTCCAGTTAGTGCACTCTGCCAAACTCCTGGGTGTTACCATAGACCACAAGCTGGACTGGAAGGCCCATGTAAACAAAATAATCAAGGCAGCCTCGTACCGACTCTATATGCTACGACGACTCAGGTCACTTGGGGCACCCACGCCAGATCTGAGGACTATCTACAACGCCTTTATTCTCCCCAAATTAACGTATGCGTTACCAGCCTGGTCGTCTTCTCTCTACTCTATCCAATAACGTCAACTAGAGATGGTACAGAAAGGGCCTGCAGAATCATGCTCGGCGCAGACTACTACGGCTACAACAACGCTCTCTCCACCCTGGAAATGCCATCCCTCAGTGACCTCCACCACCAAGCACTAGAAAGGTTTGGCCGTGGACTACTGCACCATCCTTGTCATCGCTACCTCCTGCCACCGGCAGTCCCCCGCCCACCTCGCGCACTCCGCCACTACAACAAAATTCAGCCCATAAGAGCCCGCAGTGATGGATATAAGAATAACACCAACCCATCTATTGTTGAAATAATAAACAATTAATGATTTTTGTACTGTACAGCCCAGTAAATGTATTGAACGCAAATCATTATGTCTAAATCACATGTAAGTTTGTATATTTTCAGACACCTGCTGCAACTCTATTAATAAACCGTTTATTATTATTATTATTATTATTATTATTATTATTATTATTATTATTATTATTATTATTATTATTATTATTATTATTATTATTATTATTATTATTATTATTAAAAGAGACTCAGCTTACCAAGCAGACATACTTGCCTTGATACCTCGGTCTCATAGTCATATGGGAAACTGGTTTTATAAACGGGTGGGAAACTGGTTCTGAAACGGTGCTCACTGAGGTCGATTTGCTTTGTGAAGCAGTTTCTTCTTCTGGTGTAAAGTTGGAGCAAGTAATGGTTATGGTGGTAGAGTGACGAACATTTTGCATTCCTTGCAAGGAACCTTGAGCACCTTAGCTTTCGTTTTTATTCAAGACATCCCTTTTCCCTGTGTGATTTTATCAAGATTTATCTTATCCACGTTTTCATTGTGGATCTACATGAAATATATATATATATATATATATATATATATATATATATATATATATATATATATATATATATATATATATATATATATATATATATATATATATATATATATATATATATATATATATATATATATATATATATATATATATATATATATATATATATATATATATATATACACTAGCGGAATCGCCGCCATCCGGGCGGCTCTTTCGCTAGGCCACGGTAGGATGCCACCTTCCGGGACGCTTCACATTGCCTCACTGTAGTGCATTAAGGTAGACCACATTTTTGGTTTTGTCATTAGCAGCAAGTATGTACAGATTTTTGCCAGTTCCCACTCTGGAGCATCCAACATAGAACTGTCCATGACAGAAGTAAGGAAACACCAGGTTTAGGCCAACCATCTTTAGGGACTGTCCCTGGCTTTTGTAGATGGTCATGGCAAAGCTCACTTTAACCGGGAACTGAAGTCGCTTGAACTCAAATGTCAGGTCAGTGGTGATGAGAGGTATCCATGGTATAAAAACATCCTCTCCTTTAGGTTTTCCTGTCGGTATTGTAGCTTCCAGTACATGTGACATCATGTTCTTCACCACCAGTCTTGTGCCATTGCAGAGGATTGATGGTTCAAGATTTCTTAAGAGCATTATAGGAGTTCCAATCTTGAAAGTGAGGTGGTGAGGAGGCATTCCAGCGGGCTCCAAAGAATTAAGGAATTCTGCAGGGTACTGGACTGCTTGGTCCTGGTCGATTACTGTATCAACAGATTTGAATGAGGTCTCTCTGCCTGGAAGCTGTCTGAGTAGTCATGTTGATTTCAGCCACTGTTTCATTCTCTGGTGGCAGAATTGCGCGTTCACGCAGCTACTTGTGATCCTTGTAGTGGTGGATAATGTTTGGGTAGACCATGTTAGTGAGCTCAGTTGACGACTTTACAACATTTCCACATCCTTGAGGAATGATTATTTGCCCTTCTGAATCAACAGGGACAGTTCCATTCCCAATCTGTAGTAGAAAGTTTACATTCAGTTCATCAGCTGGAGTGCTTCGAGGAATGACAGGTAGGGTCTGGCGAAAGTCTCCAGCAATGACCATTGCAATGCCACCTATGAGCTGGTCATTTTCTCGTATGTATTGCAAGGTCCTGTCCAATGCTTCAAACGCTAACTTGTGAGACATAGTGCATTCATCCCAGACTATGAGGCTGCATTTTTCTAAGAGTTTTGCCTTTGCCGATCCTTTTTTGATGTTGCACACTGGATTCTCATTATGAGCGAGGTTGAGAGGCAGTTTAAAAGTTGTGTGTGCAGTACATCCTCCTTGTAGTAGTGTTGTAGCAATGCCTGAGGATGCCACAGCAAGAGCAATTTTCCCCTGATGACGTACTTTGGCCAACAGAAGGTTGATCAGGAATGTTTTTCCTGTCCCGCCAGGTGCATCGAGAAAGATCATACCTCCCTGCTCCGCTTGTATCGCTTGCAGGATCTGTTCATAAGCATTTGCTTGATCAGACACCAGGTGAGGCTCATTTTCTTCAAGAAAATTCACCAGAACTTCAACTGAATAGTCTGTCTCTCTGAGCAACTCGCTGTTTGCAACTATTGATTCTTCTCGGTTTGGGGAAGACAATCCAAAATCAGTCAGGTTTTTTCCGCATAGCTCCATCACTTTGTCTTCCAGCATGATCAGAGCCCTGTTGAACATGTCATCCATGAACTCAATCTCTTGACCAGGATGTTCTCTTCTTGCTTGATGAAGCAGATCCTCTGAAAGACTTTCTTGGTTTTTCTAGAGCTAGCTTGGGTTGGAAAGTCCACATGTAGCAATCATGATGGCAAACAGGTTCCTCATTCTCATTGGCGATTGAGTAGCTGCTGCCTCTTCTAATGTGTCATTCCAGTGACCATCATCTTCCTGATAGGTTCTGTAGACTTGTCCATTCACTGTCTTGAGTGCTGCATATGATGTTGGGCCACGGATGTGGTGCAAAAGTAGTCTCAAACAATAGCATTCAAAGTTGTTGGGGTGAACCGTGTAGACACGTCCCAAGGCATTGCCTGACTTAATCCCTGGATATCCTTCAACATCGGATCCTTGAGCTCTTTTCTGGAAATTTTTCATTAAAGTCTGCCATATGTAGAACTTGGGTACGTCAACATACATGAGTATTTGAGCAAACTCATCTTCCTGTGAAAGCTTGAAGAATGCAGTAAGAGTCGTATCAGCAGGATTTGCCATTTGATTTTGGAGGGATTCTTCTGTGAAGTATACTCTTTGAACATTTTCCATGGGAACAGCCAGATGAACTGCTGTTGGACATCGTTCGTGTAAGGGAAAATTAGAAGTTCTCCATAGGGCTTCAACTTTGTTTTATATAGATAGATTATCACTATATATAACACCACCTATCATCACTACATATAACATCATCCATCATCACTACATATAACACCAACCATCATCACTACATATAACACCACCCATCATCACTACATATAACATCATCCATCATCACTACATATAACATCATCCATCATCACTACATATAACACCAACCATCATCACTACATATAACACCACCCATCATCACTACATATAACATCATCCATCATCACTACATATAACATCATCCATCATCACTACATATAACAACATCCATTATCACTACATATAACACCATCCATCATCACTACATATAACACCATCCATCATCACTACATATAACACCACCAATCATCACTACATATAACACCATCCATCATCACTACATATAACACCATCCATCATCACTACATATAACACCACCAATCATCACTACATATAACACCTTCCATCATCACTAAATATAACACCATCCATCATCACTACATACAACACCATCCATCATCAATACATATAACACCATCCATCATCACTACAAATAACATCATCCATCATCACTACATATAATAGCATCCATCATCACTACATATAACACCATCCATCATCACTACATATAACACCACCAATCATCACTACATATAACACCATCCATCATCACTACATATAACACCATCCATCATCACTACATATAACACCACCAATCATCACTACATATAACACCTTCCATCATCACTACATATAACACCATCCATCATCACTACATATAACACCACCCATCATTACCACATATAACACCATCCATCATCACTACATATAACACCACCCATCATCACTACATATAACACCATCCATCATCACTACATATAACACTATCCATCATCACTACAGATAGGTAACGTAGTTTCCAAGATTCTCGTGCGGACACACACCCACACACACACACACACACAGACATGTCACCATCAACCATACCAAGACCATGGTTATGCACATCAACCTCTCCTCCGACATTGTCCCACCTCCTTCCATTACTCTAGGTCCGAACACACTCCAGGTTGTAGATTCCACGAAGCTCCTCGGCGTCACCATAGACAACAAACTAAATTGGAAACCACACGTCAGTGAAGTTGTCAAATCCTCCAGTTTCCGTCTCCACCTCCTCCGCCGACTCAAGTCCCTCGGAGTTCCTGCACACGAGCTCCTCAGTGTTTACACAACATTCATACTTCCCAAGCTCACCTATGCCTCCCCCACCTGGTCTTCCTCCCTAAATGCCACACAACGTAAACACCTAGAAAAAGTGCAAAAGAGGGCATGCAAGATTATTCTCTCCCCTTCCTACTCCACATATCAAGAAGCGCTCAACACACTGACCCTTTCGACTCTCACTGACCATCACCACGAACCTCATCTGCAAATTTGGTAAGAAGCTTCTACACCATCCTCGACACCGGCTCCTACTACCACCTGAGTCCGAGAATTGCTGTTCGACACCACAACCGCATCCAGCCCATACGTGCACGAACTGATCGCTATAAGAACAGCCCAGTCCCAACCATTGTAAAAATTATCAATAACTTGTAATAAACCAGTGTATTCACTCCCAGTAAACACTACTCCTTGCACTGTCACTATGTTGAAATGAACTGTAGTTTGAGCTTTTCCCCATCTAGTTATTATATGTCTTATTTGTGTCACTTGTGTTACTTGTATATTATTTGTAATTCGAAACCCATTCCCCAAATATGTAACTGTATATTTTCAGCCTTCTGGCTGCCAAGCTCTTTCAATAAACCGTTAATTATTATTATTATTATTATTTACTTCTTTGTTTTATATATTTATATATATATATATATATATATATATATATATATATATATATATATATATATATATATATATATATATATATATATATATATATATATATATATATATATATATATATATATATATATATATATATATATATATATATATATATATATATATATATCCACAATGAAAACGTGGATAAGATAAATCATGATAAAATCATACGTTGTTTCCCTTTTCCGTGTGATTTTATCAAGATATATATATATATATATATATATATATATATATATATATATATATATATATATATATATATATATATATATATATATATATATATATATATAAAACACGATGTTTCCAAAAGCATTTACAAGGTTCCTTGCTAGGATTGCATAAATATAGTGTTCTTACTTGACTGAAAAGTTTGACTGGATTATGAATATTATTGCCTGTTGTCTTGGGGCTTTAGTTATTTACAGAAGTTTCTCTGTTCGAAAAATCCTCTCAATCAACGCCATTAAAAGAAAAATTATTTTCAACTCGTAACGAGATTTGGTGAATTAATCAATTTTCTAATTAAGGAAAATACAGTATGACTAGTATCAAATAAGGGGTAGATAAATTTGAGGTCGAGCTTTGTATAAATTATATTAATATAACTCACATGGGAAAAATAAAATAAAAGGAAATGAACACTGCTTTAACAATATATAAATTCCTACATCAAAACGTAAACAAAAGAAACACAGAATGAATATAAACTAAATGACAAGAGTTATGTGATATTGTGACCGGAGGAATATTCAGACTTAGCAGCCAACATCGGCTAAGCCTCTGACTGAGGAGGTCTCTGTGCAAGACCAGGAAAATGACTGTAGTACATAAGCCTGCCCCCAGAATTTCATCCCCTGAGGGAAGGTTGAACTATTTGGCATCACTCGTAAACTAGCGTGTGTGGTCGCTACTAATTGTCATCCGGCTCAAGTCACTTCAGGAATCGAACCCTGGACCTCTCTACATGTGAACAGAGAGCGCTACCTCGGCACCTCAATGGTAATAGAAGCATTTCTAGATTTTATTGTATTTCACACAAAGACTGCTCCTTCGTTTTGTTCTTGAGCAACGGGAACCTCCATCACGGATAGCCCGAGCCATCTATTTGGTCATAGTAGCATTTTACAGACTCCAGCTAAGAAACAAGTGGCTACCAATACATCTCAACAATCCATGTATACACGGACTTCAACATACTGTAGAACCCGATTTCGATTCCTGAGTATTGATCTCTATTTGACGGAGATAAAACTGTAATAACAATGAAAACAGTGTTCGGGTGTGCAACAACAGGACTCTAGTAACTTTCATGAGATGACCTAAAGATTTTGGGCCATCAAATTGAAAATACTTTTGCATCGTCGTTGAATTTCCTTGACAGCATACTGTATTTTTGTTTAACACTACAAAAAAATTCTTCATCTATAATCCCTGGTATTTTCCTCACACTGCCGTAATACGTAGCTTGATATGAATGAGATCAAATGAAATAAGATATTGACAAGACACAGAGAGCGCATTCATCCGACTCATTTCACTCTCATTCGATTCAGAATGTATGTAATCGAAAGCGAATGTGGAAACTTTGTAAATCAAACTCACTCAGGCAAAACGATCGTTGTTCACTTGACTAGAGTACTAATATGAGAGAGAGAGAGAGAGAGAGAGAGAGAGAGAGAGAGAGCTGGTAAACCAATTATTCACACTGAATACTCGTTACAGCTGCAGATTTTAGTTGCTAATAATCAGGTTTAAACAAATTGCTGAATGAGATGTGCGTCTAGCTTGGGCTATCACGCTGTGTGCACACCCGAAAGATTAGTAAATCAGTTAAAAGTCCAGTCAGATTTGATCACATTGATCCAGATGTGTTTGGACAGTTGCTATCCTAGTGTGACCAACGCTTGCTCAATGGGGACTCGCTAAATGCCCGTTATCGGGCAAAATTGGCGGGCAAACCAGCGGAGTGCCCGTGCCCGTCGTTGAGCGAAATCATGGTCCGTCTGCCTTGTGGTTTGCTGTCGGATATGGAGCGACGACTCGTGTTATTATTGGAACCTCACGTGATTGTCAAAAACAGCTGATCACTACGCCACCGCTGACTTCCGGGGTCGGGGGCCTCAAGTAGGTGAGGTATGAACAGAGATACTGACAGAACGTATGCTAGTACTTTGTAAAACCTGAGTTAAGTACTGCAAATGTGATACGTGTATGTTCCCCGCTCGGTCCAGATGTCCAGTGTACAACCAAATAAGCTTATGCAATGTACATTATTGGCGTGACAATAAACAGGAGATTGTTTATGTATTATGTAATGAGAACATTCGTGTGTGTTCTTCGTTCCTGCCGCTCTCCTCACTCTAGTCCCATAGCTTCCTGTCTATGCATATCATAATTCTAGCATTATTCAATGAATTCTTATGTACTACAAATCTCACCTGCAAGTAATGTTCCTCGAGTACTTCAAACATGACTTGACACGTTGCAGGTATTATGCGAGACAAACTTTGTTTTGATATCCTCGTTCTATACTGAAGTGACGTGTAGGTGCATCCAGTTAAAAGATATATGAGCGTTGCCTCTAGACGAACCTCTGCAGATATACTCTCCCTCATATTGGTATCCTGTTTTTTTATATATGGTTCCACTTTTGCTAGAAGTTTGTAAAAGGTGTCGGGGTCCATTCTCATGTAATTGGTGAAGCCTTGCTCATGTCCATCTTGCAGTTCACATAAAATCGTAGCATGACTTCCCAATACTTTTCTTCGACCTAACCACTCTTTGTACCATTCCCTTTTCTGCATTTGGTTCTTCTTTTTGTACATAGCAGCAATTATTAGTGTACACAACGCTATGCTCTTCGCTTTGACTGTCCGGCGATTATTCCTGCGACACACCATGGTGATCGTACCGCAGCCGCCACTGCCGACCACCTAATAGCTACAGGCGCCCGACGATGACTGCCGCCAACCACCTCCGTGTGTACAACAACAACACAGGCTTTGCCAGGTAAACGGGCAAAGCCCGCCGGGCACTGCTCGATCGTGTGGACGGGGCTTAAGATGTGACCACCCATGATGTGTGTGACATGATGTATGAGTGTGCACGTGCATCTAGGGTACATGACACTACTGCCAACCATGATGTAGCCATGGGTAGATGGGAGGGCCTGCTTGAGGATAATGATGATGCCTATTTGTGGCGTGCAATTAACTGGCGTGGAGATTTAAACAACGCCCCCACCCAGGTACGAGCTACCACACTACCCACTGACCAGGATTTCAAAGAACATTTTGAGCAGATTTTTAACCCTCCTGATATTATAGAACATGAGCTTGATGAATTGCATAGCAATGTTTATATTCCTTTGTTAGATGACCGAATATCCCCCCCGTTAGGTGTTTGATCAAGTAAAAAAGTTGAAATGCAATAAAGCTTGTGGACTCGATGGGGTGCCACCAGGATTGTTAAAGCTGTTACCCTCGTTATGGATTCTGTCAATTGCAGTGTTATTTAACAGTGTGTTTTTGTCTTCCAAGTAATCGTCATCCTGGATGACAGAAAGGTTATCTGCTGTTTTTAAACGAGGTTTACGCTCAGTAGTAACAAATTATCTCTCCTTACCGAGAACAAGCTGCCAGTCAGGCAGGTAGGGGATGCCTAGAACATATTGTTATGTTGGGCTTGCTTTCAGACCGAGCTCGGAGGAAGAAATTTATATTGTTCGTCACATTTGTCGATTTTACGCAGGCGTATGATAGGGACCCGAGAAATGTATTACTTTTAATGTTAAAACGGTTAGGTTATGGCATGACTATGTTAATGCAATTATAGCCATGTACAGGGTAACTAACTGCATAGTTGGCACTGCACTCGTCACCGCCACTGTAGGTGTGCGCCAAGGGTCCCTAACCTCCTGCCTCCTATTTGTGATCTTTGTTTACGATTTAATTTGAGTGATTAAACAGAACTGCCGTGTAGACGATTTCCTCGCCTGGTTACATGTGCTTGTCCTTACACGGTGCTGCTGTCAACGACCAGATATGGCAGGTAAATAAAATAAAATTACTTAACCAATATTGTACTTCTCATGGTATGAAAAGTAACATAGGTAAGACAAAGTTTTTCGCTATAAATGGCACAGAGGCTGATAAACAAGCATTGGTTGTTGATGGTATAACCGTGGAACCCTGAGACCAGTAATCGTATTTGGGCAGCTCATTTACTTCTGACGGATCAATATCAACAGCAATTGAAGTTCATGTGCAAGCCAAGATGTGTCATACACTTAAGTCTGTTGCATTTGTATACAAGAACACTGAAATCCCTTTTTATGTCAAAAAAAAGGTATTTCATGCAGCATTGATGTCCGCCTTGTTATATGGTTGTGAATCAGGGTTAAATGGTGACATTACGCATGGTGGAACTTGGTTATACTCAGCTATGTGCCCTCATAATAGCTAAGCAGCCTAAACTTTCTTGAGGATATGGACGGCAAGAAGTGAAATGGTAGACGATCCACTTGCCCATACTATTAATGTCGTATTAAGTTTTAATACGCCCACGTCACGATATGTACGGGATATTTTATTTAATGATATTGATGAAGTTCAGATAGCCTTACACACTCTGAAACAGAAACTGTCAAACTCAGACTAAAGTAGAGTACAATTATACAAGACTCTCAATCCAAATAATTGTGTTCATGCAATCTATAATACAAATATAAAGGTGAATGAGCTAGAACGAGTATCGTGGACACGAATGACAATGAGTGCCCATTCCCTCGCTCTAGGGGAGGGGCGCTGGAACAGACGAGGCAGGGGCCGTCTGCCCATTAAAGAGAGATTGTGTTCATGTGGTGTTATTCAGTCTGAATGGCATGTTGTTGAAGAGTGCCCCCGAACAATAGATATAAGCCATCAATATAGTATTTCAACTTTTGTAAATTTGCTATCTGAAAGAACGGATTATGAAACTGTTTGTCGTGCAGTTCATGGAATACTTCATGTATATGGGTAGAAGTCATAGGGACATACCATTGCCCAGAACTATTTTGTATGTTTTAGTGTATTTTACTTGTAGTTATTTACTAGTGGTTTCCCCCTGTTTTTTTGTGTTACAGATTGAATCAGTGAACTTTTATTAATGTTTGATGTTTTAAAGCATTTGCATTTGGACTATTTTATGTAAAATTTTAGTGTAAACTCCTTTTTCATAATTTGTGGTCAATAAAAACTAAATCTATCTATCTATCTATCAATCTATCTGTGTGTGTGTGTGTGTGTGTAATAATAATAATAATAATAATAATAATAATAATAATAATAATAATAATAATTAACGGTTTATTGAAAGAGCATGGCAGCCGGAAGGCTGAAAATATACAATTACATAAGAACATAAGAACATAAGAATGGAGGAAACTGCAGCGGGCCTATTGGCCCATACTGGGCAGTCCCGTTTACACCCAACCCCTATTGCTCATATGAGCATCCAACCTATGTTTGAAGCAATTCAGCGTATTCGAGTTAATGATGATATTTAGTAACTTGTTCCATTCATCCACTACTCTGTTTCCAAACCAGTGTTTACCTATTTCACGCCTAAATCTAAATTTGTCTAATTTAAAACCATTGTTACGAGTTCGCTCCTAGTTGGATAATTTGAGTACCTTTGTAATGTCCCCTTTGTTTAGCCCTGCCTTCCACTTATGCACCTCTTTCAGGTCGCCCCTCGCTCTACGTCTCTCAAGGGAGTGCAAATTAAGATGCTTTAACCTGTCTCTATACTCAAGGTTCCTAATGCCCGGAATTAGTCTTGTCATTCTCCTCTGAATTCTTTCCAAGGATTCTATATCCATTCTGTAATACGGTGACCAGAACTGAACTGCGTAATCCAGGTGTGGTCTCACAAGAGCAAGATACAGTTTTAGGATGACCTCGCTAGTCTTGTAACTAACACTCCTTTGTATGAACCCAAGTACTTTATTAGCCTTGTTACGAGCAAAAACACATTGTTTACTTGGCTTAAGGTACCTACTTATCATTACTCCTAAATCTCTCTCACAGTGGGATTTCTCTATGGCATCGTTGTTCATCTGGTATCTGGTTTCCTGTTTACATCTCCTATACTGAGTACTTTACATTTGTCGACGTTGAATTTCATCTGCCATTTTTCAGACCATTCGAAAAATTTGTTTAGATCTTCCTGTAGTTTTGTCGAGTCCTCGTCAGATTTGATAACACGTCCTATTTTAGTGTCATCAGCAAATTTACTTATGTTGCTGTCTATGCCGATATCTATGTCGTTTATGTATATAATAAATAATAATGGTCCAAGTACTGAGCCTTGGGGAACTCCACTTGTGACGTTGCTCCAATGGGACTTAGTGCCGTTAATGCTCACTCTCTGTTTCCTGTCCTGTAACCACGCCCTAATCCATTTAAGGAAGTCACCTTTGATGCCATGAGCTTCTACCTTTCTAATTAGTCTTTCCTGGGGGACTCTGTCGAAGGCTTTACTAAAGTCGAGATATACCACATCATAATTGTGCCCCTCGTCCACCGATTCGAAAACTGATGAAAAGAATGTTAATAGATTAGTTAGGCAAGAACGTCCGCTTGTGAAGCCATGCTGGGAATCATTGATCAATCTGTGCTTCTCCAGGTGATTTCGAATAGAGTTTGAAATGATTGCTTCCAGTAATTTGCCTACTATTGATGTTAGACTGATTGGGCGGTAGTTAGAGGATAGTGATCTATCCCCCTTCTTGAAAATCGGTATTGCATTCGCTATCCTCCAGGATTCTGGTACTACACCTGTTTTAAGGACATGTTAAACAACTTTGCTAAGGGCATACTAAGCTCTTCCTTACATTCCTTTAATACTCTGGCAAATATCTCATCGGGACCAGGTGACTTATTAGGCTTTAATTTGTCTATTTGCTTACTATCATCGTTACTAGTCACTACTATCTCACTTAATTTGTTTTCTTCACTATCTCTGAATAGAGTCGGTGCCTCGGGTATCATATTTAAATTTTCGGTGGTGAAAACTGTTGAAAATTATTTATTCAAATTATTGCTCATTTCTCCATTGTTATCAGTGAGCTCGCCGGAGTCTGACCATATTGGTCCAATCTTTTCTCGTGTTTTAGTTTGATACATTTGGTAGAATCCTTTGGGGTTTGTCTTCGCCTCCCTTACTATCCTTACCTCATTATTCCTCTTTGCTTTCCTTATCTCGGTTTTAACCCTACTCGCCAATACCCTATAATAGTCCCGGAGGTGAATTTCGCCACGATTTATCCTTCTACCTATAGCCTTCCTTTGGCCAATGATGTTCTTTAAATAATTATTCATCCATTTATCCATTGGGGAATGGGTCTCTTGATTTACAAATGATGTACAAGTAACATAAGTGATACAAATATGATATATAATAGTTAGGTGTCGATAATTTTTACAATGGTTGGGACTGGGCTTGCAGTAATCAGTTCGTACTCGTATGGGCTGGATGCGGTTGGGCAGGTGTGTGGCCATGTGGCCAGGACAGTAGCTTGGTGCAATGCAGATGTGCTCCATCCTTCAGGTTAGATCAGGTGAAGCCGTGAGGTCAGGTCAGGTTAGGTCACATCCAGCCACACTCAGTATTGCTATGTTTTTGTGCTTTTTCTTCGAGTTAAAATTGCCACTTTTGTATATCACCACTTGTGGCTTGATCGTCAATCTTTGCACTGTACTGTTGGTATGAGGATGTTGATAAATGCAGATGGGCAGGAGGAGATGGGGAAGGGGAGGGCCAGACAGAACGGGCTGGCAGCTGTTTCCATGGTCAAGAGACCACGGCCGCGTTAGCGGGCAGCGCCGACTATACACGTCCTTACCCTATGAAGGCTAAAGGAAGTGTGTGTGTGTGTGTGTGTGTGTCTGTGCACAGGGTTGAGGTGTTGATTGTATGTAGAAGTCCGCGTGCTATTGGGCTAATGAAATATGTATGGATCCTCTGACCACCTTCGTGATAATGGTAGTCCGCATTAGAGGTTCACGACGCCATAAGCTCGTTGGACAGGCTTTGTGTGAAATATAACAAAGTCTAGGACTGCGTTTAGTATCCTGGTGGTCCAGAGGTTAGCGTTCCCCGGTCACAGTCATGGGCTAGTGGGCCGTGGGTTCGAATCCTGGCGGGATGAGGTGTTGATTGTATGTAGAAGTCCGCGTGCTATTGAGCTAATGAAATATATATGGATCCTCGTGTTTCGAAGCCGGATTTGGTAAAACGTTATTCTGACCACCTACGTGATAAGGGTAGTCCCCATTAGAGGTTCACGACGCCATAAGCTCGTTGAACAGGCTTTGTGTGAAATATAACAAAGTCTAGGACTGCTTTAAGTATCCTGATGGTCCAGCGGTTAGCGTTCCCCGGTCATAGTCATGGGCTAGTGGGCGGTGGGTTCGAATCCTGGCGGGTTGAGGTGTTGATTATATATATATATATATATATATGTATATATATATTTATTCATAATGAAGAGGAGAACCAGGGTAAACACA
>NW_024733734.1:1087060-1416127 GCF_018991925.1 Homarus americanus | reverse complement strand
GGTGAGGTGTTGATTATATGTACAAGTCCCATGTGCTTTATTTATTGAAATATATATATATATATATATATATATATATATATATATATATATATATATATATATATATATATATATATATATATATATATATATATATATATATATATATATATATACACACAAACCGGAATTTTATTATCCGTTCCCATTTTGCTGCAACCAATGAACTGGCGTTTTCTAGTATCACAGGAACAGGGAGAATAAATATATTCTCTACAGTTCCAAGTGTATGTCACCGTAACTTAATCACTGTAGCTATGAGTGTTAAATGAGGATGGAGGCTATGTTAAATAGCACCTCTAAAATACGTCCTGTTGATGTGACGGGTTGAGTGGGAATGCCTGTAACCCGTCGAGGGAGAACAGAAATATATCCGCCGTCCTCCCTCGAAGGAAGACGGAACCATCCACGATGGCTCTTAATAACGTCTTCCTCTAGTCAAGGTTATCAAACTAACTACTGCCCGCAATAGGTGGCCAGAGAGCCGACCACTTAAATGCTTAACTCAGCACCAAGCATACACTAGTTCCCGTGGGTACACCCTTACATGTGCTCTGAACATGCTACCTCATAGCTAGTGGAAAGTTACAAAGGGTGATTGAGTATATAAGTCTAATGTAAGTAAACCATTCATATAAATACTTCTGCCTATAAGACAGCGGCTATTGAAAAGGCAATGCATGATGGACAGGCTATTAACTCGAAACCCAACAAACTGGACTATCTGCAGTCCACTGCAACTCTCTCCTCAGTCATTGCAACACTTGCACCACTGGATCAAGAAAAGGGAGAGCTAAGTTGTGTATTTGCAGTCTGAACTCCTGCCTCACCACAAGAATCAACTCATGCACAGCCATTATCCAGCTCCTCATACTTCTCATCATCATCAAAACCTCTATACCTTCAAAGGTCCAATGGCGAATGGAGGAGTGGCGACGGGGACAGGCAGAGATGACTGCCATGAGCGTCTTTTCACAATCCTACACATGGGCGGCATATAGAAGATGGTCATTTATGGACTGAGATCTAGGCGTATTAGGCATCTATCAAGCAGGGAGGTACTACCACCTGGGAAGATATTGGAAGCATAATGTGATGTCTAATGGTAGACCCTGCTGCCATATGGTATCACGAAAAAATTGTGACCAAGTCCCAGGTTGCTCATCTGATTTTCTGCCTCAGAAACACACAATTGCAGGGTTTCAATTGTTTCTTTTACTTTGACAACACAACATGCATAGTACAATTGTTTATCATTTCTCACTGTTGATATGTTTTTTTTTATTTATGGTTCTTTATTATTATAATTATTACTGTATTATTATTATTATTAATATTATTTTATTATATTAATTTTAATTGTGTATTTTTTATTATAAATTTTATTTACTATGAATTATTAATATTATTATTATTATTGTTATTATTATAATTATTATTATTATTATTATTATTATTATTATTATTATTATTATAATTATTATTAATATTATTATTATTATTATTATTATTATTATTATTATTATTACTATTATTATTATTAATATTATTATTATTATTTTTTGCTTCACAGGCCCCGACGTGGTTAAGTAACCTGTGCCGGGTGGGCTAATCCTTAAAAAAAAGGCAGCAGTGCAATCCGATTCTGCCTGTGTGCCTGAGCAGCCCTTTCAAGGAGCCACTTTACTTACAATACATGGGAAATAGCCTGCCTAAAGAACCACAATGACTGGGCAACCTCACCCAGTAAGGTCATCCTTATGCAAATCTAAAACACAATCACAATCACAGAAAAAAAATACTTTTCCAACCACTTATGTTATCTGCATGGAATATAAACCCTTCTGGATACTGGCTCAAATGAGCGTCCTGAAAGAAGAACCGCCCTTGTGACAAAAGAGCTGGCTAGGTAAAACATCAACATATCAGCCATTATTGAGTCCCGGCTCCCAGACGAAGGTCGACTCGCAGAACAGGGTCTGGCTATACCTTCTTCTGGAAGAGTAAGCCTACTGTGGAAAGAAACTGCATTTATGGTGTTGACTTTGCCATCCCCCAATGCCTCCTACATAGGCTAACTGAAAATGTCTGTCAGGGTCAACAAGCACCTCATGACACTTCGTGTCCCACTGAATCACTCATGTCATGCCTTCATCAGTAAATATGCCCCAACACTGGATGCAGAGGAAGACATCAAGGAGGCCTTTTACGCCGACCTTTACAGAGTGCTAACCTCTATCCCCAGAGAATATAAGTTGTGCTCCGCTCCTATGTACCTTCAATACCAGAGTTGGCAGAGATGCTAGCATTTGACAGAATCCTAAGCAGAAATGGAATAGGCAAATGCAATCCCAGCGGCCTACTCCTCCTCATCAAGTGCTGGACACAACCTCACTATCACCAATACCTTGGTCAGGCAGGCAGACATGTTCAAGGCTGTGGAACACTCACGATCCAAACACTGGCATGTCATTGACTACATGATTGCGAGAGAAAGAGATCGCCGAGATGTATTCATCACCCGAGCCATACATGACTTAAACTACTGCGACATTGATCATCGGATCGTCAGAGCCAAACTCTCATGTCACGTCTTCCCAAAACAGCGATGGCTACAAGCCTCGATAAGAGGTTTTAAAATTAAGCATCTGGAGGATCCAGCGGTAGCACATGCTTTCAGAGAGCAGCTCGAACATTGTCTGATAAACAACCCGACAACAAACAACCCAATTCCCAGTGCTGAATGGGGTATTCTCGACACTGTCATGACAAAAACCTGCAGAGAGACCGTAGGCCAGATCAAAAGAATACCCCAGGACTGGTTTAAAGAAAATGGTCCGGAAATCAATGTACTCGACGATGATAAGCGTGCTACTTTAACTGAATGGCAGAACAATCCTCAGTCTTGGACCAAAGCTGATACCTTTCCGCAAGAAGAAAGCGGCTGCCCAGCGTGAACTTATCAATCTAATGAAAGACTAGTTTAAAAATAAGGCATGTGAAATGCAAAAACTTGCAGATCAACACAGGATGCGCAAATTTTCAATTCCGCTAAAACATTTTATGGAACAATCACTCATGACACAGCCCCCTCGACTCATCTGATGGTAGCTCCTTATTAACGATGAATAAAGCATTTTTCAGCTCTGAAAGAGAATTATCTTTCACTGCTCAACCGAAACACCGGTGTGGATGTCCCATACTACCCAGCAGCTCCCTCAGCATCCAGAGCTGACTCACCTGAACTATCCTCCAACCCTGGATGAGGTAGCAACTGCCATCAAACAGATGAAGAATAACAAAGCCTCAAGGCCTTATGGAATCTCAGCAGAGGTGTATAAAGCAGGAGGACCTCTGCTTACCAGCAGTCTCCACTCTCTCCTGGAGAATATATGGGAAAAGGAGGAAATCCCCCAAGCTCTTAGCATGCCGTCAGACTGTGGCAACTACATTGGGATCTCGCTGCTGTCCATAGCTGGGAAAATTATCGCCTGAGTCCTCCTAAATAGACTTCTTCCAGAGGAGGAAAACTTCCCCCCAAAAATCTTAATGTGGCTTCAGAACATCACCCCAGATAGTGGAAAAGTGCAGAGAACAGTGTCGTGGCCTTTACATGGCCTGCATCAAACCTAACCAATACCTTCGACTCCTTCAACAGGGAAGCCTCTGGCTGCCCACCAAAATTCATCTCCATGGTGAGGCAACTCCACGATATACAAAAGTAGTGTCCTGCACAATGGCACAGTTTAGTTCTTCCCCATCTAAACGGGAGTAAAACAAGGATGTGTACTGGAACTAACTCTCTTTTTCGTTTTCTTGGTTACCTTCCTTAATCGTGCCAGTGCCATTTTAGCCGGGGGCATCAGTACCGATGAAGCATATTTTCAGCATAAGACGACTCCAGAGAGGAACATAAGTGTCGGCAGGTTCCAATACTATCCTTCAGTATGCAGGTGACTTCACCCTTGTCACTCACACTGAACACGACTTACAGGAGATCCTGAACACATACGCATATGCTTATGCACACTTCGGCTTCAGGCAATGTATGTAACTACTTAATAACTTGTATAAAGGAACATAACAACATAAGAATGGAGGAAACTGCAGCGGGCCTATTGGCCCATACTGGGCAGTCCCGTTTACACCCAACCCCTATTGCTCATATAAGCATCCAACCTATGTTTGAAGCTATTCAGCGTATTCGAGTTAATGATGATATTTGGTAACTTGTTCCATTCATCCACTACTCTGTTTCCAAACCACAGTGTTTACCTATTTCGCGCCTAAATCTAAATTTGTCTAATTTAAAACCATTGTTACCACCGCTTCTGGTTGGATAGTTTGGAGTACCTTTTGCAATGTCCCCTTTATTTAGCCCCTGACTTCCATTTATACACCTCTAAGTCCGTCTTCACGCCTCGAGGAGCAACCACATGCCAAACTGCACCTCCATAATTGAAGGTTCCTAATGCCCGGGATTAGTCTTGTCATTCTCCTCTGCACCTTTCCAAGGATTCTATATCCATTCTGTAATACGGTGACCAGAACTGAACTATGAATCCAGGTGTGGTCTCACAAGCTAAGATACAGTTTTAGGACGACCTCGCTAGTCTTGTAACTAACACTCCTTTTGTATGAACCCAAGTACTTTATTAGCCTTATACGAAAGCAAAAAACACATTGTTTACTTCTCTCTTAAGGTTCCTACTTATCATTACTCTTAAATCTCTCGCAGTCAGATTTCTATGGCATCGTTGTTCATCTGGTATCTGTCCCCTGTTTACATCTCCTATACTGAGCACTTACATTTGTCCACGTTGAATTTCATCTGCCATTTTTCGTAGACCATTCGAAGAATTTGTTTAGATCTTCCCTGTAGTTTTTGCCTAGTCCTCGCTAGATTTAATAACACGCCCTATTTTAGTGTCATCAGCAAATTTATTTTATGTTGCTGTTCCTTTGACGATATATCTTATGTCGTTTATGTTTATAATAAATAATAATGGTCCAAGTACCGAGCCTTGGGGAAATCCACTAGTGACATTGCCCAATGGGACTTAGTGTATTGCAAAGGCAGTCACTCAGTGTTTCCTGTCCTGTTTCTAATCCATTTAAGGATATTACCTTTGATGCCATGTGCTTCTACCTTTCGAATTAGTCTTTCGTGGGGACTCTGTCAAGGCTTTATAAAGTCGAGATATACCACATCATAATTGTGCCCTTCGGTCCATCAATCCAAAAACTGATGAAAAGAATGTTAATAGATTATGAACGCTCCGCCAGAAGGCCATGTTGGGAATCCTCATTGATCAACTTGTGCTTCTCCAGGTGGTTTCGAATAGAGTTTGGAAATGATAGATTCTAGTAATTTGCCTGGGCTATTGATGTTAGCCGATTGGTCTGTAGTTAGAGTGATAGTGATCTATCCCCCTTCTTGAAAATCGGTGTTACATTCGCTATCCTCCAGGATTCTGGGTACTACACCTGTACAGCGACATGTTAAACAACTTTGCTAAGGGCATACCACGCTTTTCCTTACACATACCTTAATACTCTGGGCAAATAATATCTCATCAGGACCTGGTGACTTATTAGGCTTTAGTTTATCTATTTACTTAATAACATCTCGCTTAATTTATTTTCTTTCACTATTCCTGAATAGAGTCAGCTCGGGTGTCATGTTATACATTTTCGCTAGTGAAAACTGTGAAAAAATATCACCAAATTATTGCTCATTTCTCCTCACAAGGTCAGTGAGCTGGCAGGTATCTCACCGTATTGGGTCCAAATTTTTCGCCTTTTTAGTTTGATACATTTGTAGAATCCCTTTGGGGTTTGTCTTCGCCTTTGCTACATATCCTTTACCTCATTATTCCCTCCAAGCCTTCCTTTATCTTGGTTTTAACCTCATCACAATAATACCTTATAATAAACCTGGAGGTAATTTCCGCCATGATTTATCCTTCTACCTATAGCCTTCCTTTGGCCAATGATGTTCTTTTAAATAATTATTTATCCATTTAGGTCATTGTTGTCTGATCTGAGTTTTTGCATGTTCTGCCTTTGTGCATTAAGTAACTCTGTCAAGTTCACACCTGCCGCTAACACCCCTTCTCTCAGCTGCCTCTTTAAACTGGGTCAAACTTTTGCCCTTCTGAAATCTGGTACTTTAGTGTAAATTTTCCCTTACGCCTGCCCTGAAAAATCTAACTGAAATTCCACTTTGTGATCTCTGTTTGCAAGTTCGTTCTCTACCTCGGACATTGTTAATGAGGTTTTCTGTTCGACAGAACTAAATCGGTATATTACTACTCAGGTGGGTTCCGTTATATGTTGACTTAGGAAACAGTCTTCTGATCGCTTCTCGAAACCCCTTGACTTGAGTTACCCGTGAAGGTCAGTCCAATCTATTTGGCCAAGGTTAAAGCTCGCCTTCTATACAGACTTTGTTGTTTATGGAAGCCCCAGCATTTCATCCCAGATAAGTCCTCATTGACTCTATTACTCCTGTGATTAATCTTTTCCCTACCGCCGACAATTCTATCCAAATTGTTTCTATATTCCGCTCAGTTTTTTATTTCTTTATTTATTTACACTTGTGATTATCCTGACATAGATTGCTACCCTCCTTCTTCCTGGTCTGCCTATCGGTATGGAACAATTTGTAACCCTCAAGTAATTTGGTATCGGACCGTAACTCACGAGTCTAGGTTGATCCATGCTCTGCGAATGCTATTGCTACCGATTTCGCACATACCAAGGCCCTAACATTCTCATCCGACATTTTGTTTCTCATACTTCTACTGTTTCATGTAGTAGACATTTAAGTTAGTCATGTTCTGAGTCCTCCGCTTACGGCGTTTAGTTTAAACTCCCTGTCTACTTTAGTTTTGTCGTCATTCCTAACACTATTTCTCTGTAACCTTCACTTTGTTTATCCGCCCCACTGCAGTCTCCCTCCACCCCCATGCCCTCATGTTCCCCAGCAGCTTAAAGACTTCTGATATCTCAGAACCGCCCCTCTATTGACCCAGCCAGGGTTGCCAAGCACCCTCCCCTGAGACAGGTGCACCCCATCTCCTTAGCATAAAGGTCCCTTCTGCCCTAGAAGTTGTCCCAGTTTTCGTGCTCATCGGACTGATATTGACTTGGTAATATCCGTCAAGACGGCCGCGTTGACACCAACTGCCCTTTTTGACAACCATTCACATTGCTAACTGTCCTTCTAGGCAGGACAATTACATATGATACCCTATCCCTCCCTTAGTCCTAACATGACCCATAGCTGTCTGAACTGCATCAAGAAGCTTCTTCACTCCTACTCCGGCCAATATCGTTGCCTTCCTGCACCCGAGGCAGATAATGGCTTGTTCCCATTACCAGACAAGATATTGTCCATCCTATCAACTATATCCCCACCCCAGCCCCTGGCAAACACACCCCTCATCCTCTTTTTATTTTACCACAAAAGGTTCTGTCCAAGTACCTACTCCAGAGTCACCAACAATTAAAGTTTTTATACCTTCCTTGTCAGCCCTGTCCCTGCCTGTACTAACGTCCATTTCGTCTATCAAGGGATTGGAACGAGTTGGTACACTTAGCTGTTGTTGTCCTTGTTGTATCCCTTGGTGTATTTCTTGACCACGAGCTTGGTAGTCCCTCTCCCTCACACAACCTTCCATTCGTCATTCACCGGCTTTCCCTGTCCTGCTTCTTCCTTCATCTTTGATATCTCTTCTTCCTTTAATTTCAAATTTTCTTGCTCTAATTTCAGGTTTTTTCCCTTGGTATTCTGTAACTCGGTCCGTCAGACTTGGGCATAACCCCGCCAGCACTTAGCCATATCTGGTAATTATCCCCGGGAATGGAGCTAAGCTGCTGTGACCTTTCCCCTAGTGAGGTCAGAACACATCTGCTGTCCCTAGGGACTCGAACTCGCTCTCCTTTACTAGATACATTGGTCTTGTTCCCCCCACAACTGCTTAGTCTATACTTGCCCCTAAGGATGATGTGAATTACACGAAAGTGCCTGGGAGCTGCGTGTTTAATTTTTTTCGTATATATATATATATATATATATATATATATATATATATATATATATATATATATATATATATATATATATATATATATATATATATATATATATATATATATATATGCAAGTAAATCACTGTAGGTGTGTGTGATCTAGGTAGCTGATAACCATATGGGAAAGAAGAACTTTTTATATATATATATATATATATATATATATATATATATATATATATATATATATATATATATATATATATATATATATATATATATATATATATATATATATATATATATATATATGCTGATAACACAAGAAAAGAAAATGGGTTCAAGGCTGTGTAATTCACATCTTCAGGGTGAGTACAGACTAAAAGAAGTACAGAACATGTTATATATACAGAGGAGGGTGAGATCAAGTCCACAGTGGTTCATATAGGTAATGACCCTACTAATTTCAAAAAGCACTGCAGTGGTAGGTAGTCAGGTCATAGGGTAAGCTGCCCCAACCTTTTCTCACTTGGTTACAAATCTTCTTAATTACGAAATTATCCAATTTGTACATACCATTACTTAAATTCATGTTGACGGATTCGGTATGTTTAATGAGACTAGATTCTATAATGTTCCTACTGTCAATTGAATTACAAGGTAATATTGAGGAGGCATTATCCCAGTCAATGCAATGCTTATTATCCCTCAAATGAACAAACAGAGCATTGGATTCCTGGCCTGTCCTAACACTATATTTATGTTGTTTAAGTCTAGTTACAAGATCTTTTCCTGTCTGGCCTAAGTAAAACATATTACATTCCTTGCAAGGAACTTTATAAATACAGCCACTTGTATTGTTGGGGGAGTTCTTGATTAACATTTGTTTAACAGTGCATTAGTTTTTTAAATGCCACATTGACGTTCCAGGTTTTTATTTGTAAAGGAATTTGAGAGAAATTTTAGAACTAAAAACCTGGAACGTCAATGTGCCTCCTCAATATTACCTTGTAATTCAATTGACAGTAGGAACATTATAGAATCAAGTCTCATTAAACATACCGTATCCGTCAGCATGAATTTAAGTAATGGTATGTACAAATTGGATAATTTCGTAATTACGAAGATTTGTAACCAGGTGAGAAGGTTAGCAGCTTACCCTCTGACCTACCTACCTACGGCTGTGGTGCTTTTGTGAAGATTAGTAGGGTCATTACCTATTCCGGACCACTGTGACTTGATCTCACCCTCTCCTCTGTATATATAAACATGTTGTTTACTTCTTCTTAGTCTGTACTCACCCCTGAAGATGTGAATTACACGAAAGCGCTTGGGAACCTGTGTTTTTTTCTTGTATCAGCATATATATATATATATATATATATATATATATATATATATATATATATATATATATATATATATATATATATATATATATATATATATATACACGATTCCTAAATGCATTCACTCTTTCAATATGGGAAGTCGTTTCATTTAATTCGCGTGCCTTGTTTTCCAATTTGATGTAATATTTACACAGCACATACAACAAGACAGAAATAAAACTTAATTGCAAAAGCCCTCAATGTTGTTTTTTCCTCCTCTTGCTTGTTTGTGTCACGAGGCAACGGAAAACGCTTCATGGAATTCACTTTGCTCTCGTCTCTCTCTCTCTCTTTTATCTCTCCCCGTTTCTTCCATATCACCTTTTCTCCTTTTCTCATCCCAAATTTTTCTTTCTTCTTTATTTGTATGTTTTCCTTCCTTCTCTCTCTCTCTGTCAAAATATTTGTCTGCTTTCCGTTTGTCAAAATCCCTGTCTCTTTTCGTCTATCCATATATTATGCCCCCCCGCTCTCTCTCTCTATCTCCCTCGAAATATTTCTCTGTGTATATCTCTCACTTATTTCTATTCCTCCTAAATCTTTTCTATCAGCAATCTAACCTTTTCTCCAATATCCCTCTCTCTCTCTCTCTATCCGTCTATAAATTGTGTCGCCCACAATAACACAGTAGAGCGCATTTTCTTGTTCTTCCTGGAGGAAACAATGGGTGGTCTGGCTCTGGTTGGCGTGGGCGAGAATTGGAACTATGAAGGGTTGATTATGGAATGTTGTGTTTGGTGGTGCATAGAGGCGCATTCCCTAAAGTGAAGGGAACCAGTGTTATTCATAATACCACGTTCTCTCTTTTTTCTAAACTAGTAAAAAAAATGAAGTCGGTACACGGAAATCCTGTCAAATGCTTGATGAATTCACACCCGTAAATCGTATATGGAGAATAAAGGAGGGTTTAGGTAGGATTTTTGGATATTTAAAACACATCCTTAAATGGGTACCTAACTTTACAGATGAGGAACTAAAGGTGACCGAGTGTATTGCCGATTACGGTGCCAACACACTTCACACACTCATATTCACTGTGTATAATGTATGTGTGGACTATAAGTAATAAGGAATGAATATAAGAAGATATTACTCATATTAGGCTGTAGTATCTATTGATTATGTTTCCCTATTCTCTTACCTGTATTATTGGTGTACCTACTTTGTCCTCTCTTCATCTTTCCTCCTTTACTTCATTTTCCTCATTCTCTTCATCCTTTTCTCCTTTTCATCATCTTTTATCTCCCTTTCTTCACATTTGTTCTCTTTTTCTTAATTCTTTATCTCCACTTCTTCAACTTTTTTATGATCTTCATGTTTTCCTTTTTTCCTCTTTTATTTCACCTTTTCCCTTTTTCTCCGTTTTTCTCATTTTTTCATCTCCCAACTTTACTGATTTTTCATTTTATTTTACTACCTCTCATTCATCTCCTTGCTCTCGTTAACAATTTCCCTCGTCTTCCTATTCTATGGCTTATTTGTTTATATATGTTATTCTTCACCTTTTTCATATTATATTATTAATTTCATCAACCTTCTCCTACAACCTTTCCTCCATTTCTTTCTATTCTTTGCCCAACTTTCTCGCCATCTCCTTTTCAATCGCTCTTGCAAGTTTTCTCGCAGCTAGTAGTTCCATCAGCTTTATAGTGATAGAGGAGGGGAGGACGAGGAGGAGCGCGCGCGCGATCGCGCGTGCGTGTGTGTGTGTGTGTGTGTGTGTGTGTAGGTGTCATTCGTTCTGCAGCTCTTCACTCAACCTCTTTGGTCTTATATTTTATATTCTGCTATCAAATTGCAGAAGAGGTTAACGATTGTTTACAGCTTCAGAACATTAGCGTCTCCCAGGTAGACAATCGTGAAGTAGAAATCCTTTGTTTACAAATTACAACCTGCTTTCCTGGTGTAAAATGCTATACTGAATTCTGTCACTACCGTTTGTCAACAATACTTTTCCTCTCCAGTTGTAGCTATTGTGAGGGTTACTCTCTCTCTCTCTCTCACACCTACAGTAATTTATTTCCATTTATTTACACACACACACACACACACACACACACATATATATATATATATATATATATATATATATATATATATATATATATATATATATATATATATATATATATATATATATATATATGCAAGTAAATCACTGTAGGTGCGCGTGATCTAGTATATGCTGATAACCACAAGGGGTCTAGGGTGAGTACACTAGTCTGTACTCACCCCTGAAGATGTGAATTACACGAAAGCGCTTGGGAACTTCGTGTTTTCTTTCCTTGTGGTTATCAGCATATATATATATATATATATATATATATATATATATATATATATATATATATATATATATATATAGAGAGAGAGAGAGAGAGAGAGAGAGAGAGAGAGAGAGAGAGAGAGAGAGAGAGAGAGAGATTGATTCGCTTGTTTACAGAAGGTCTGAGCCAGGATATTGGGAGTACTTCCCCTGATGCGAACACAAAACTAGTACACCGTATTGATTTTCATCCTTATATGAGGATTTATCTTGAAGATTTATTTACCCATTTTACTGATTTCCAAATACGATATTTCTTTCATTTTTATATATTGTGTATAAATACATACTGTCCAATTGATATATTTATAAACATAAAAAATTATCTATATTGTATATGACGGCCTCACAATAGAGACTATTTCATCGCTAAGTCAATTTATGTATTACAATAAATAATTTCAAATATTTCCTCCATTAACTATGAACTTTATCTGACACATAAGTAAATTACTCTATTCTCTAAGATTCAAGTGTAGCTAGAAACTCCTTCCAGCAGATACAGTAGGATTTATCACTTGTATTTAATTTTCTTCTAGTAAATATTGGTTTTATCCAAGACCTAAGCTGAAGATGGAAGTTATAGCTATTTTAAACGCTGTATCAAATATCCATCTCTTTTTGACCAAACAAATTTTAGTATTAACTTAAAATTTACGGAAAGAAAATTAACAAATCTATATAAGTGGTCATAATTTACTTTCACGAATATAAATATTTAAATCTGGAAAACTAGAAGTATTTTACTAACCTAGTGATTTGCTACATATTTCCCTGAAACTTTTCAAGAACGTAGCCTAATGCAGTTACATATTTACCTTTGTCTTTAAAATTCTCATGGCTAAGGGGGATGTTACATGAACCCCACCTAATCCACATTCACTACTACCCCCTTCTTAAAATATGACAATTCGAGCACTGGTCTTAGCTCAAGACAAAAGCAACGCAAGTACAATACGTATATCTGTTCATAAGAGTAGAAATTATTTACAGGGACTACCAGAGTTATATATAATAATTGTCGTATCACAAAGGTTAGCATTACGATCTTCCTATAAAATCGGTGAATATTTTTCAATTCCACCTGCAGTAACAATTTTCCTGACTGTAACTTATATTTTGAGTGTGTAACAAGGCTAGCTTTTTCTTGTTTTCACGTCAAAAAGCTCTCTCTTTTATCACTTATGAATATCTTGTTTTAATGCATTTTTTTTTAAGCTACTTTTATTGTTTTAATCTTCTCTAAGCTCTCTAATTTATTAATTATGAATAATTGTTATAAATACAGTGGAAAAGAAAACTAGTTCAGACATTCCCCGAAGCAAGTAACGCCATCATGGAGCTAGAAGAAACCGAAAAGTCTCGACAAAAAAAAAATATATATATAATTTTTGCCTGTCGGAAAAAAATATGCTTGTTCCATTTCGTACGGCGTGTCATCACTAGCACATGTCGCACCTGTTAACTTTTATTTTTCACTTTCGCAAAATAATGCTCCTCGAATAACATAAATTTTGTGACGAGTTGCCTGACACATCAAACACATCTTCGTTTAAATTTATTTAATTATATTAATATATATATATATATATATATATATATATATATATATATATATATATATATATATATATATATATATATATATATATATATATATATATATATATATATATATATATATATATAAAGGAATCACGAATACTACGCGTGACACTCATATTTGAACTTGTAAACAACAGGATAATACATCTTTACAATATTGTTTAGGTGCTTTCGTGTATTTAATATATCTTCAGAAGCAAATTACACAAAGATAGAGTCAGAGAGAGCTGCATGTTGCCAGAGTGTGACAGAGACAACATGTTAGCTGATGGGGCTAAAGCTTACGACAATTTACATTAATTATCTTGATATTAATAAGAAAACCGCTACTGTTAAAAAATAAACTCCTTACCGGAAAAAATCGGAGAAGACAAACTAATTCATTTTCTGGTGTAATTTTCTAACAAAAAGTAAGACCCAAAGGTCTAAGAAGGTCTGTGACTCCATTCTTCTTGGAAGATCATCTTGATGTAAATTAGTTGTCTGTGTTGAGCCGCAGTGAATATATGGGGGTGAAAATTTTTCACGTACATTATAATTAAATTGTCACTTTAGAATGAGATTTCTTTAGGCTTTAGTTATTGCAGCTAATTCTAAGTCTAATTTTATAAAGTGGTTATTAATTTCCATTTCCAAGAAAAGGAGGATTTTCGGTCAAAAACGATCTTATTGAAAATTTAGTTTTTGTTCTTAATCATAATATGGGTACTTTTCAACTAACTGGTAAAGGATTGGGGGTCAAAAAGTTATAATTTTAGTAAGTACTTGCCGTAATGACTTGCAATAATTTAATTCGTTATGCAGCCCTTAATAGTCACTACTCGGAATTTTTCGACGGTGATTTCTGTTATTTTTGTGTTATTCTGTAATCACTAAATTAGCGAAACACGTAACGGCTAGATAAGGCCAAAAATGACAAGGCTGTCTTGACAACGAAAGAGAGGAATGGCACAACGACATTATAACTGCTAAATATCACAAAGGCGACTCAAAGGTGATCAAAGAGTCTCAAATAGTTTATATAACTAACTAAATTAGCATTGTTCCATATTTAACCACATTCAGCTCTTATTCATTTTTTATCTAACTGTTTTGTACATCACAGGGCAATTTGTTACAAAAGCAAGAGGAAGAGTTTGTTCGAAAAACAAAGATTTGTCAGCAACACCTTAGAATATAGCCCACAATACAAAAAGTATTCTATCATAAGTGTTACTAATTAGATTTATGTATTAAACTTGAAGGTCTGTCATTATGTTAAACACAAGCCAGGTCACTGTGAGTGTGTGTGTGTGTGTGTGTGTGTGTGTGTGTGTGTGTGTTTGCACACAGGGTGGTGTAATGCATCTAGTGTGGTAATATTATGTTATCGTTAAGGTGCAATCACTGCTTGCTTCCTCTCACTTTTAGTTACCGCCGCTGACTAGCCCTCGTGGCGAACAGGGAAGCAACTTGCATAAGTCCTCCTCTGCCAGTACACAGCTTCTTCACCATCAAGACTCCTGCTGTGCCTCCTCGTAGCAACACACGGTAACCGGGTGTCTCGTAGGCCCAGGCTAGACCAGCAGGGAATCTTGCACCAGCAGTGGTCCCCAGAAAGACGGTGCATAGGCCCAATGGCATATGGACACGTCCTAGCGCCTATCAACCACTCCCCTGCTGTCTTGCAGATTAACCCTGGGAGGCATAAGGCTACAGGGGTAAACCCAGAACGAAAAATCTGCTGTGGAGCCCTGCATCAGGCAGAAATGCTTACAGAGCTCCAACAAGACCACAGCAGTGGTATAGGAGGAAGAGGTGACCACCATGGGAACCCAACGACTACACCCGAGGATGAAGGCAATGCATGATGGATAGGCTACAGAAGAAAACCCAACAAACTGGGCTTTCGGCAGTCCATTGAAACTCTCCCTCTCCCCAGTTGTTGCATCACTTGCACCACAGGATCAGGAAAAATGAGAGCCAAGATGTGTGGTTGCAGCCCGCACTCCTGCCTCACCATATGAATCAACTCACTCACAACCATCATCCAGCTCATCATACTTCTCATCACCATCAAAAAAGTATTTCCCAAAAAGTCCTATGGCAACGAACGACTGACGACGGGAGTCTCTAGTCACAACTCTGCACATGGGCGGCACAGACATGATGGTCGTTTATGCACTGAGATCCAGGCAGCAGTACTATTCGGTCCTGTCTGTGCGACTGAGCAGCCCTCCCCACATGGGAATGGGCTTTAAAAGGTCCCCTAAACATAGTCTGCCTAAAGAACCAAGCTGACTGGGCAACCGCACACAGTAAGGTCATCCCTATGCGGTCGAAAACACAGTCATAGTCATAGATCCAAACAAATACAAACCATATAACCTATTATGGTCGCTGCATGGAATGCCAGGACCCTTCTGTATACTGGCACAAATGAGAGTCCTGTAAGAGGAACTGCCCTTGTGGCAAAAGAGCTGGCTAGGTACGACATCGACACAGCAGCCATTAGTGAGTCCCGGCTCCCAGACGAGGGTCAACTCGTAGAACGGGGATCTTGCTATGCCTTCTGGATGGCTTTGCCATCCGCCAATGCATCCTAGATAAGCTTACTCAAATGCCTGTTGGGATGAACGAGTGCCTGAGGATGCTCTGTGTCCCAGTGAATCACTCATGTCAAGCCTTCTTCATCAGTGCATATGCCCCAACACTGGATGCAGAGGGTGACATAAAGGAGACCTTTTATGCCGACCTTGACAAAGTGCTCACCTCAATCCCCATGGAAGATAAGGTTGTGCTCCTTGGTGACTTCAATGCCAAAGTTGGCAGAGATGCGGCCATTTGACAGGGAATCATGGAGAGAAATGGAATAGGCAATCGTAATCCCAACGGTCTACTCCTCTTCAGCAGGTGTGCTGCACAATACCTCACTATCACCAATACCTTGTTCAGGTAGGCCTACAAGTTCAAGGGCTCATGGCAACACCCACGATCCAAACACTGGCATCTCATTGACAACTTTATTGTCAGAGAAAGAGATCGCCAAGACGTCCTCATCACCAGAGCCCTGCATAGCTCAGACCACTACAACACTGAGCATTGGCTATTAGAGCCAAGCTCTCACTTCATGTCACCCCAAAATGGCAAAGGCATCAAACCTCCAGAAGAGGTTTTAACACTATGCATCTGGACGATCCATCAGTAGCAATTACTTTCAGAGAGCAGCTCGAACATGAGCTGATAAACAACCCGACAACAAACAACCCAAATGCTAGTGCCGAATAGGGTATTCTCGACATTGTCATGACAAAATCCTCCAGAAAGACCCTCAGCCAGATCCAAAGAATGCTCGGGGACTGGTTTTATGAAAATGATCAGGAAATCAATGGACTCGTCGATGATAAGCGTGCTGCTTTCACTGACTGGCAGAACAACCCTCAGTCTCGGATAAAAGCTGATACCTTCAGAAGGAACAAAACGGCAGCCCAGTGCAAACTTCGCAATCAAAAGAACGACTGGTTCAAAAGTAAAGCATGTGAAATGCAAGAACTTGCAGATCAGCACAAGATGCTCGAATTTTTCAAGTCAACTGAAACATTTTATGGGCCATTCAATCATGGCGCAACCCTATCTGCTTATTCGATGGAAATTCCCTACTTAAAGACGAGGAAGGCATCCTTTAGTGCTGGAAAGAGCACTACCATTCACTGCTCAACTGAAACACCACTGTGGATGTCCTGACTACCCAGCAGGTCCCTCAGCTCTCCTGCCATCAAACAGATGGAAAATAACAAAGCTTCCTGGCATGAAGAACTCCCAGCCGAGATGTATAAAGCAGGAGGACCTCTACTTACCAGTCGTTTCCGAGTCCTCCTAAACAGACTTTTTCCTAAGGCGGAAAATTTCCTCACAGAATCTCACTGTGGATTTAGACTATCACAAGGCACCACTGACATAATCTTTGTTGCCCTCTAGATACAGGAAGTGTGCAAAAAACAGCATCGTAATCTGTGCATTGTCTTCATCGACCTAACCAAGGTCTTTGACCGTTAGCCGTTTTGACGGCCAGCCAAAATTTATCGCCATTATGAGGCAACTTCATGATGGCATGAACAGCAGTGTCCTGCACAATGGCACCTAGTCTGAGTTCTTCCCGATCCAAACGGGCGTAAACCAGGAAACTCTTTTCCATTTTCTTGGCTCCCTTCCTTACTCATGCCAGTGCAAATTTAGCACTGGCAGTACCGAATGAAGGGTATTTTCAATGTAAGATGACTCCAGGCTGGAACAAAGGTGCTGGCAACTTCCATTACTGAACCTCAGTATGCAGACAACCTCACCCAAGTTGCGCAAACTGAAGGCGACCTACAGGAGATCCTGAACACCTATACAGATACATATGCGCACTTTGGCCATGAGGTGAATGTATGTGAAAGCTATTCTGGTATCACATTAATTGTGTTAATTAAGTTTTGGAACTCTTTAAGTGTCTTGGTTTGATGTAAGCACTTAAAGCTGGTTTTGGGGTTTATTGTAGAAGCAGCTATATATACAGATAGAATTTGAGAAAATAAATTATGAATTATCTCAAGGGAAGTGTTGTGAATAACACTTTGAGATAACACTTGAGTTACGTGTCTGACTTCCCTGTTCAAGTGGTGATTGTATACTACTGGCCTCTCTCTGCCTGAGAGAGGCGTGGGAGCGAGCCAGCTGTTTTGATATAATCAGTTGACCTGCGCTCGACCTTTGAGAGAGTTACAAGGACAGCTGACTGTTGTCGTCAACAACATGTTGACTCACTTGTTGAGTAAGTTGGTGTTATTCATTTGGGTGAATATTTATATGAAGGAAAGGTGCTGTTGCATTTACGTAAGACTCAAATTCTATTTCAGCCTGCCCCTGGTTCAGCCACACCTCCACCATCCATCCAACTTAACAGTACTTCCCTCTCCAATGTTACCCAATTTCAGTATCTCCACTCCCACCTGTTCCCACCAATGACATCAATGAAGAGATTCAACATCGGATCAGATGTGCATATCAGCATTTGGCAGACTCCGTAACCGTGTCTTCAGGTGTAGGAAACTGAAATTATCTAGAAAGTTGCACGTATATACAGCAGTGGTCCTCTCCACCCTGCTATATGGAAGTGAGACATGGGTCACGTACAGGAGTCACATCAAAGCACTTGAAAACTTTTACCAACGTAGTCTATGTTTCATCCTCCGAGTTCGCTGGGAAGACAAGAGAACAAAATACTTGTATTCTCTCTGACACCAACTTTAGGAGCAATGAGGCTACCATTATCCGTGATCAACTACCCTGGACTGG
Organism: Homarus americanus; assembly: GCF_018991925.1. NCBI lineage: Eukaryota > Metazoa > Arthropoda > Malacostraca > Decapoda > Nephropidae > Homarus > Homarus americanus. Next base: position 1,397,410 of record NW_024733734.1, on the reverse strand, counting down.
ACATGTTACTCGGATGAGTGACAGTAGACTGCCAAAGCAGCTAATTTATAGTCATCTGACGAATAGTAAACGTAACGCTGTCGGGCAACTGAAAAGGTATAAATATTGTCTTACAACAAACCTGAAAAAGTCTCCTTTCACCTGGGAGACGATTACTCCACACGTTTAGAGGAGCTTCACACTAGAAGGTATCAATACTTTAGAGTTATTCTAACCAAAGCCGGAAAGACGTTTCTGCTGCCCTACCGCACTAGATGTAGCCCTCCACACGTGCAACATCTGTGGACGATCCTGCCGGTCTCGTATCGGCCTCTCTAGTCACCGCAGAGTCACCTTAATAACCCATATCATTGTATCATAGCTGGATGATCGTCATACTCGATTCCTAATGACAGCGAAGAAATGGACGTAGAAGTAGAAGTAGTAGTAGTAGTATGTGTGTGTGCGTGTGTGTAATAATATTAATAATAATAATTAACGGTTTATTGAAAAAGTTCTACAGCCCGATGGCTGAAAATATACATTGGAAATAAATGACTTATTACATACAGTACATTGACATTGGTGGTTTAATAAAAGCCTTCATTAGAGAAAGGTAAAGGAACATACAGTGAACATACAGTTTAATGTTTACAATGGAGGTCACGTAGGTCTTGTGCGCTGAGGTGTTGAACAGCAGACACGTAGTGTAGTAACTCCCTCACAGATGGTGTTATGAGGGGCATCACGTGGTGTAGTAGTTCCCTCACAGGTGGTGTTATGAGGGGCTTGACGTGGTGTAGTAATTCCCTCACAGATGGTGCTATGGGGGGCCTGATGTGGTATAGTAATTCCCTCACAGATGGTGTTATGAGGGGCAAAGCATTTGACAGAGTACCGCATCAGAGGCTTCTGAGAAAAGTTAAGGCTCATGGTATCAAGGGGAAAGTTTTAAATTGGATAAAATCATGGCTCACCGATAGAACGCAGAGGGTCAGCGTAGATGGTGTTAAATCTGAGTGGGGCTGTGTAACCAGTGGGGTTCCCCAGGGGTCAGTACTAGGCCCACTCTTGTTCATAATCTACATAAACGATCTAGATACTAGGATCAACAGTGACATAAGGAAGTTTGCGGATGACACCAAAATAGGGCGGCAGATTAATTCAGGTCAGGATGCAAATGCACTACAGGAGGATTTAAATAAACTGCAGGAGTGGTCAGAAAAATGGCAAATGAAATTCAACACCAGCGAGTGCAGCGTACTTAATATTGGAAGAACAAATACTGTCAATGTATACAGCCTTAACAACATCAACCTAGAGAAGTCGACTTGTGAAAAAGACTTAGGGGTACTTGTAAGCCCGGACCTACGGCCTAGAAAACAGTGCGTTAATGTTCGAAATAAGGCAAAAAGAGTATTAGGATTTATATCTAAAAGTGTAAGTAATTAGAGTGCAGGGGTCTTATTGCAACTATATCTTGCGCTAGTCAGGCCGCACCTCGATTATGTGGTTCAGTTCTGGTGCCCTTATTATAGAATGGATATCAATTCACTGGAGTCGGTGCAGCGAAGAATGACGAAAATGATTGCGGGACTTACTGTAGAAACCTTCCATATCAAGATAGGTTAAAGTAACTAAACTTGCATTCCCTAGAAAGACGAAGAGTGCGGGGAGATATGATAGAAGTATTTAAGTGGGTGAAAGGAATCAATAAAGGGGATATAGATAAAGTTCTTGTAATATCCGAGCAGGATAGGACTCGTAGCAACGTATTTAAGTTGGATAAGTTTAGGTTTAGGAGGGAGATAGGAAGGAACTGGTTCACAAATAGGGTGGTGGACGAGTGGGACAAGCTTAGCAACTTTGTAGTAAGTGCTGGAACACTGGAAAGTTTTAAAAGGAGGCTAGATAGATTCATGGATGACAGAGAGTGGTAGTAACTCTCGACAGGAGCTGCCATGCACAGGCCAACCTGCCTATTGCAGACTCCTTATTTTCTTGTGTTCTTATCACGTGGTGTAGTAATTGCCTCACAGATGGTGTTATGAGGAGCCTGATGTGGTGTAGTAATTCCCTCACAGATAGTGTTATGAGGGGCATCACGTGGTGTTATGAGGGCCTGATGTGGTGTAGTAATTCTCTCACAGATGGTGTTACGAGGGACCTCACATGGTGTAGTAAGTCCCTCACAGATGGTGCTATGAGGGGCCTCACGTGATGTAGTAATTCCATCACAGATGGTATTATGATGGTGTGTGTGTGTGTGTGAGAGAGAGAGAGAGAGAGAGAGAGAGAGTTGCATCTTTATATAGTTTTATCTTTAGAATATTTTTGTCCAAATTATCTAATTAAGTACCGAAAACTGATAAGTCACATACTAATGTGAACTCATATTATAATTCTGACCTCAATTATTTTCTCTTCATATAAATTTGGCGAAGAGGGAAAGGAAATAAGATAATTGGTAAGAAAAGGAAGCTGACTCAACCAATTTTCTTGTGGGAATTGAACGTTTGGTCTGGTGAACTGTCAAACAGCAAAACATCCTTTGAGAGCTTCCCAGACGACTCTTTGTCGGCTTCTCGAAAGTAAGGCGACAGTTGCCAAAAGATCTTTTATTTTTTTATTTAACAGGTCACATTCCATTATATTAACTCTCATCTCTCCACCTTTCACACATAAACACAAATGTATAACATATTGTCTGATATTTAGACTTTAAAACTATGACAGGTTTGGTGATTCAGACTTTGCCAGGTTTTGTTGAGTTTATTTTCATTTCAATATCAACAGCAGTGATCTCCTTTTTCATTTTGTATCTCACACGGGTGGACAATATCATTATATATCAACAGAAAGATACTGTATAATAAATCTTCTTGTCCGTTTAGAGGAATGTATTTTTTTCGATATTTTTGTGTCATCCTCCTCCCAAGTGATGTTTTACTTTGTAATGTGTGGATGAAAGCTTTATGGTTGTTGTTACGGCTGTATGGTAGACCACATGCGTATGTATATATCGTTAGTTAAATACTGTACTATTTCCAGCAGGATGAATGAGAGTCACTTCTTCTAACAGGAAGAATGAGAGAGTCACTATTTCTAGCAGGATAAATGAGAGACATAATAATTATTTCCGGCAAGAAGAGAGAGATAGTCACTATTTCTAAGAGGGAAAAAGGGAGATCGTCTATCCAGCAGGAACATTAGAAGAGAGATAGATTCACTATTTTCAGTAAAGAGTGATAATTTCACCATCTCCAGCAGGAAGAGTGGTGAAAGAGTCATTATTTCCAACTCAGGAACACACAGAGAGAGTTACGATTTCCAACAAGGAGAGTGTTACCGCCAATGAAGCAGCAATTGTGCGACGTCTGGATAAGAAAACCCGTGCACGTGGACTCAATGTTGTTTAATGGTCAAAACCTGTCAATATAATGTTAATGTTAACACATTACTCATGATTTGTGGATTACAAGTTAGGTGACAAATACAGCTTCGTATTGTATATAATGTTAATAGCATTTACTTCACACTTGTCTGGTATATTACAAAGGTGTATACATAGTATCTTCCAATAAATAACATTTTAGAACAATAAAGCCTCGTTGAGCATAAACTTACGTGTAATGGGTCTTATAACTAGTCTGTAGGTGATAGTACTCCCAGCTCGACAGTGTTTCTTGCACTGACCCTCCCAGGACAGATGGAGTAGAGATGACACGCTGCGTCATCGTGCAATTTCAGCAGAATTGCTACCATCAACACTGCTTGCCTCCCTTCACTCCTTCTACTTAACTAGTTAACTCTGTGTTTATATCACCTATTTGTCCATATTACCGTTATCATAACACCACAATTACTACTCGCCCAGTGCGGGGCGGTAACAGAGAGCGAGTCATCATTTTCAACACGAAGGGAGAGAGTCACTATTTTCAGCAGGGAGAGGAGTCATTATTTCCAACGGGAAATGTCAATCAAAATACTATCCTCAAACCTGGGGGTTGGCGACCACAACCTTCTACTGTAAATGTTTTCGGACTGTTTTTACCAATCCTCCTAGATTTTGCATCTCTCGGCGACCCAGTTTCTAGTTTAATTCATTCATCCATGTTTCTGCCTTTCCCTGGTCCTCCTACCCTCAACAACCCCCATTAATGTTTCTGCCAATATCCTTCATCCCAAATTTTATGACCAAAGTATCTCATTTTCCTAATTCTATATACTTCATATAATCTCTTGAATTTTTTTTTGCCAGTCTGTGTACTTTTTTATTGGATTTTCTGTCAATGCAGTTTATTTTTAACATCTAAAACACTATATTTCAAAAGCCTCTAACCTCTTATTGGTGTCTGCTAAATGTGTCTACGCTTCTTTTCAATACAACAATTATGACCTTACAAAGTATTTCATCATCCGTTTTCTTAAATTTAAGTTAATCTCCTTGTTTATTTGGTCTTTTAGATTATTGAATATTTTTTCTGTTTGGCCTATTCTTGTTATGATTTATTATGCAATTTTACTACATAGTTAATGTTACTTCCTAAATACTCGAAATGGTCATGTATTTTAGTTCCCTGTTGTCTATTAACGGACTCCTTATTCAAAGTTTTCCTTATAAATACTGCGTTTATAAGTGTGCGTTCAATAAATGAAAAACACCCAGTTGTGTTTAATATAATCCCTGCCCCTTAAATGTCACTTACGAGAATATATATATACAGCTACTAGAACTGCTTCAGTTGTTAATTTGTTTATATGCTTGCTGTGTCACTGTAGATCACGGATTACACTTTAATAATGTTTATTATTCACCAATCTGAGGTAATTCGATCCCACCACTTCCATCACCACTGGTTTGACCAACTTACTTTGTGTAAAAAAAAAAAGGTGCCGATTAAAAAAAAAAACAAAAAAACAATGCAATTTTATTGACCCAATGTAAAACAAAACAGCTATTTTGGCCACTTTTGGGCCAAATATGGCAAAAGCAGATATTTTTAAAAGGTAGAAATGATGTTATGATATTGTATCTAATGAGTTCCTGAATATTTTGCACAACTATTTTGTTGCCAAAGAATAATAACCTGATCAATGTGGCTGCTTTTTCAAACAGTTGCCTAACTAAGGCGCTTCTGGCTGATCTAGTAACTGTCCATCGTATGGTTGTCTGGCAAAGGATTTGGATGACAATCTCACAGATAAACCACATCGTTCAAGTTGTTGCCTAATGCCAGGTTGGGTGGTATCCATGTTCATGAGTCTCAGATAGAACAAGCCTATGTAGTGTGAATAATTGTGGCGATTTGCAGTAAAGCATGAAGATGAATAGGTCCACATCATTTGTTCGCATAGCTCTACTGAACAACATGTTTGCCAGCTCTGGTTTATCACAGAAACTTGCATAGGTCATCATGAATGTTATATACTTATCTGTCTCTTGCAAATCTTTCACCAGCTGAAGGGATGGTGATGCTTGGATAGTCTTCGGGGCTATCATACGCCTTTTCCAGTTGCAAGAACAAGTCCATATGCTTGCTCCTCATTGCAGTTGCTAGGCACATATACATTCTTCTTGCCTGATTATATGTGCTGCGCCTGAACCATTTTCGTGGTACCCTACTACTGATAGAAAGCGGAACATAATATGGTCAGCCCAGAAACAAATAAAGACATTGACATACTTTGGTAACCAGTGTCCTGCAGCTGGGAAGCTGGATTGGCTATAGCCAGGTCGTAGGTTGTTGCAATGCAATCTTCCTTACATTCTTTAGCAAGGATCACGTTTCATTTCATTGTTTCATTAACTACATCATGCCTTGTAGGAGGGGCTCCGATGCTTGCCAAATACTCTATCATATGATCTGGTAAATAATCATTGGTTATTGTGGACTTCCAGCCAGACCACATCTGACTGACTGATGTTGGGGATTACTGGCCTCTTCGCCATTAGGCTATTTCGGCCGAAGCTGATGTCTTCTTTCTTCTTCTAATCTTGGTCTTCTTTCTTGCTACAACTAATCTGATGTTCTTGTTTCTTCTTTTCTTGTTATTCTTGTGTTCTTCTTGTTCTTGGTATTTTGGTTACTTCTTTCTTCTTGTTGTTTTATTTGGGATGAATTATGGTATGCATGAGTGATATGATGGTGAGTTAGTGACAGACCAGATGAAATGGCTTGTCAGGTGACTAGTTTCTCTGTGATTTTTTATTTTTATTTTTTATTTTGTCTTTTGTAGCCCGTGTCTTTTTGTTTGAATATATGTTGGTGGGTGTCAGTTTAGCTTGATAAATGTGAGTGTTGTATGTAATGATAGGGTTTGTGATGTGTTTCTCATGTTGTATGTTTTAATTTTTGTTTTATTCATTTTTATTTTTTATTTTTATTTTTTTATTTTTTAAGGCATGGTTACATACATATAATAGATATAAAAAGAGTTCATGCGTGTGTCAATCATAACATGCCGATAAGATGGGTCTCCTTGAGGAAGGTTATTACTGCGTCACTTATGGTGACATTATCTTGCAATAGGTTGGGTACAGTCAGCACGAAGCCTTGCTCGGCAGCTAGGATCACCAGCTGCCGGCGCTCTGGTTCGTACTGGCTGCACTCAGTCAGAATATGTCTGATGGAGAGAATTAGGTTACAAGTGGCACAGATAGGTGGGAAGGAATTATCAAGATAGGCCCCTAGGTGGGTCAGATAGGTACAGTTCAGCCTTAGTCTGGCGAGAACGACCTCTTCCCTCCTATTCTTTCTATATGCTGAGGGCCAGTTTCCTATATTAGGCTTCCAGGTGTTGTGGAGATCCAACCTAGTCCATTCAAGTTGCCACTTTCCAAATGTATATGTCTTCCCCAAGGAGAGACACGACTGAGTCTCCCAGGGTACATTAGTTGTCTCCCCGAGACCCACAGTCGCTCTTGCTAATCTGTCTGCCTGTTCATTGCCCCAAATGTTACAATGCCCAGGCACCCACACCAGCACAATATTCTTGGCACACTCATGTAATTTATTAATAATGTTGCCCTGTATCTCATTGCTGGTAGTATCACCACCTTGAATTGCTTTAAGAGCTGACATGGAATCTGAAATTACAGCGACATCATTGACATTGCTTGTTATTGCAATGTCAATGGCTCTATTTATTGCGAACATTTCTGCAGAGAATATGGTTGTATGCCGCGGCAGGCGGGAGCTCCACTCCCCGTCTCTGCTCCAGATACCGGCTCCGACGTTGTCTTCAGTCTTGGACCCGTCGGTGTACACGTGAGTATAGGCGCTGAATCCTTCAAGAAATTGATAGAAAAGTTGCCTCAGGAGCTCAGGATGAAAGTCATTCTTTGCTCCCGGAAGCCACGATGTTTCCACATGGAAGTTGGGGTTCTCCCATGGCGGACACAACGGTGGAACGTATCTATCAACGTCTTCGAAATGGATACCAGCACCCTGGCACAAGGTCTGGAGGCGGACAACCGAGGACGGGGACCTACGCAGCTGCAGGAAACGGAAATTAGCAACAGCACACCAACCTGGGTGGTCTGTGCCGCGCTTCCTAGCCGTACTCAACCCGTACCTTAGCGTCAACATGTCCCTCCTGATGTGAAGTGGAGGGACGTGGGCCTCAACCTCTAGTTTACCTACACGTGTACACCTGTAGGCACCCAGACATAGACGAAGGCATCGGTTCTGTATTCTGGTTAGCTTTGCGAGTGTGGTGTTGCATGCCGAAGCATACAACTGGCATCCATAATCAAGTTTTGATCTGATCAGGGTCTTATACACCATTAATAAAGATTTCCTATCGGCTCCCCATGTAGTACCTGATAAAACTTTCAGGATGTTTGTGACTTTAAGACATTTACTTTCAAGTTCGTTAATGTGGTTTTTCCACGTTAATTTCCGGTCAAAATGAACACCAAGAAATTTTACTGAAGTCTGAAATTTAATAGGAGTATCATTTAATTTTAATACTGGATTACTAATGTTACGTTTCTTAGTGAAGACTACTCCTACTGTCTTCTCAACTGAAAACCTAAATCCCCATTGTATTGCCCACTGTTCCGCGGCTTTTAGGCCAGCCTGCACCCTTTGTGCAGATAGCCTCTCAGCTCGAGAGGAGCGCCAGATTGCGCAATCGTCAGCAAACAAGGAGAATTTGAGGTCACTTAAGCTGGGGGCTGGTGATAGGAAATCATTAATCATTATAAGGAATAAAATTGGGCCCAAAACGCTACCTTGTGGAACTCCATTTTCAAAGACAAATGTGTCTGATTTTACGTTACCTTTTAATTTGACGGAAAAAGTCCTGTCCTGCAAAAAATTACTAATAAAAATTGGCAAATTACCTCTCAGACCCAAGGCGTGGAGCTTCATCATGAGGCCAGTCCGCCATGTCATGTCGAAAGCTTTTTCTATATCTAAGAATACTGCAATTAATGTTTCTTTACTGCAAAGAGCTTTTGAGATGTCAGTTTCAAGACTTATTAAATGATCTAGTGTGCTTCTACCTTGGCGGAAACCACACTGTCGATCATTCAATAAGTTGTTACTTTCCAAAAAATACATTAGTCTACGCTTTATCATACGTTCCATGACCTTACACAGACAGTTTGTGAGCGAAATCGGACGGAATGAGTTGGTGTTGTTCGGGCATTTGTCCCTCTTCGGGATCGGTACGACATGGGCAAAGTGCCATGAGTTTGGAAACGTTCTGGACGTCCAGATCTCATTGTACACTTCTAGCAATTTGTCCAGGTTTCCCTGGTCAAGGTGCTTAATCATCTCGTATCGTATACCGTCAGGTCCAGGAGTAGAGCCCTTGCCCTTTTTAATAGCAAAGGAAAGTTCCTCTGGGGAAAATGCTCGATTGTAGCCCTGTTCGTCCCCGTTCTCGAAGTCGAGATGCAAGAGCTCGGCACGATCACGGAACACGCCGAAGCGTGGATCGTGATTGGTGGAGCTACTGGCATCTGCAAACTTCTGGCCTAGGGTGTTGGCAATGGCCTGGGGTTCGTCGAGAATCCGCCCTCCACTACTCACCTGTGGGATAAAACTCCTTCCTCCTTTGGATCTGACCCGGTTTATAGCCGACCATACCTCAGAGGAAGGGGTATCCTTGTTAATAGTGGAGACGAACGCCCGCCAAGACTCTCTCTTACACTCCCTGAGAACCCTCCTAGCCTTGGCTCTAGCTTTTTTATATTCAATTAAGTTTACAAGTGATGGAATTCTATTGAATAAACGACATAGCCTATTTCGCTCACAGACCACTCGTCGGCAGTCTGGTGTCCACCATGGAACTCCAGGCCTGTGGGTTTTTGCAGAAGTCTTAGGAATTGTTAAGTCTGCTGCGTGTATTATAGCTTGTTGTATGTGTGTAATTTTGGTGTTGATGTCTTGTCCAATGGTGTCTATACGAACGGCTCCTGAGTAGGCCCTCCAGTCTGCCTTCCTAAGGTTGTAGCGCACCTCGGGAGTAGCCGTTGGGGCGCCACACTCATAAGAAATGCAGATCGGAAAATGGTCGCTACCCAGAGAGTCGTCGTATGTAGAAAATTTACAATCTAATAGCAAGGCAGCATCAACTATAGAAAGATCTATAGCTGACGCTGTGCCAAATCGTTCGTCCACTCGAGTCGCACTACCGTCATTCAGAAGAGACAGGTTGGAGTTGAGGATAGCTGCAGCCACCTGCTCTCCCCTCCCATCACTCCGGACACTGCCCCACCGCAAATGGCGAGCATTGAGGTCGCCGAGGATCATTTTCTTTCCTGGCAGTTGGTTAAATAGCTCCTCAAGCTCACCATCGTCGATGAGCCCGCCCGGAGGACAGTATAGTGAACAGATGGCAACATAGCCAGTCCGAATCTTAACTCTGCACGCCACAGCCTGCAGGTTCACGTTCAGACTGACTCTTTGCTGGGCGAATGAACTCCGAATGTATAGGGCTACCCCCCTTAGGTTGTCTCCCCTGTAGGACGTGTAGTTGTCGAATACAGGTGGGTCGTCGTGACCCGCAAGTAGCGTCTCTTGTAGGCAAAAAACGTCCGGCCGGAATAATGACATTAGTAAATGAAATTGAGCGTTTTTATTCCTAGCACCTCTGCAATTCCACTGTATGATACTGAATTTTAAATCTGAGAGTTGATATGGTCAGCGTTTTGGGCTCTATTTTTCTTTCCTCTTGTATATGGGGGGGAAAGAGGGTCCTTGGAAGGATCCCCCTCATCAGATGAGCAGTCTCCCGGCTCCAAAGAGCCAGTACTCTGCTCGGCAGGGGCTCCCTGCCCCGGTTGCCTTTCAAAAAGGCAAATGATTGGTTGTGGTGTTGATTTTCTCATCATGCATTCTATTGAATACGATCTCCTCCTTACGTTGGGGTAGATAGGGTCGTGAGTCTGTTGGGGTTTTGGGGTCTGGTATAACTCGTTAGTTTGGGTCTCGTTATTGGTCATAGTTGTATTAGTGTTCTCGTCTTTGGCGTCTGTGGTTGAATAACCGGTGATGGTGGGGTCAGTCTGTGTTGCGATGGTCTTGGTCTCAGTCTGCGTTCCAGTGGTGCACATTTTGGGAGGTGAGGTATTTTTAGATACAGCGGATGCAAAGGACATTCCAGGTGTTGGTGTCTGCAAGGACAACTCCACCTGCATCTTAGCCTCCTTGTAGTCCAAATTTTTCTCTGCTCTCACCTTACTGATCTCATACTCCCTCAGGTAGGAAGGGCACTTCCTGTCTGAGGCAGCATGCTGACCGGAACAGTGGTAGCATTTTTCCTCCGTCTGTGTACAGTCATCGTCCCTGTGTCCGGTCTGAGCACATTTGGAGCATACCTGGGTGTTACGGCAGGCCTTACCAGTGTGTCCAAACCTTTGGCAGTTGAAACAACGCATTGGGAATGAAATGTAAGTTTTGGTCTGGACCCTCTCATATCCTACCAAGACATGAGTGGGCCTAACAAGTCCTTCAAAAGTGAGTACTGCTGTAGTTGATCGTTTGCGTTCACCGTCTGTGGTCTTCCTATTAAATACGTAAGCATCGACGACTCCTTGATCTTTCATGTGGTACTTAATTTCGTCATTAGTCATCCCCTGAAATTCGTAGCTGTTAACTACAACCTTACAGGTGTTGAGAAATGCTGGGATATATGGTACCACTTTTGTTGTATGAAAAGTTTTAAGATTCAAGGCGTCCCTCATTTGCTGTGCGTCTTTAACAGTAACTTGGAGTTCGCCTTTTCTTGTCTTTCGGACTTTCTCCACGTCCCCTATCTGATCCTTAATGGCCTTCTGTATGATGAATCCATTAATTTTGTCAAACGAGGTAGACGTGTCAAGAGTCCGAAAGTGGATTACTCGGGCCTTCTCAGCTGATACTTGTATGTTTTGTCTTTGTTGTGTTGCTTGGTCAGTAGCCGTTGCATTGTCAGAGTTTGTCGTTGGTCGTGGCAGTCGTGGGTCATGATTGGGCTCCCGCCTCTGCCTGTCCCTGCCTGGACGAGCAGAGGGGGGCTTGGTGCTTCCCCTCCCAGAGGGCATGGTTGGGGTGGCTGGGAACCACCCCTTGGGTACAGCTTTACTTGTTGAATTACATGTATGGTTTTGGTGCACTAAGGTTATGCAAGGCCCTCAGTGCAAAAAAAAAAAGACTTTTACTTAAGGACGACCCCCGAACAGTGGTGTGCCTGCACGATCACAGACGTCACTGCTGGATTGGCCCAGGTTTTTCCCCGACCCCCACTGGAGACACACAATCCCACTCCGTGAGGTGTGCACCACTGGGGGGGCTCTAGCACGAATACTGAATTATGAAAATTCAGCAGGTGCCTCGGCCAGGGTAAGTATTAGAAAAAAAGAAGTAAGAGAGAAAGCCCTCCTACCACGTCAGGAAGGACAACAGTTAGCTCTTCCCTCGCAGTTGTGTGGGTCACTCACACTAACTGTGGGGAGGGAATGCTAAGGTTGTCAATCCTGGGCGCTCGTGAGGTGTCAAAAATTGTAAGTGACAGAGCCACTTTTAAAATGAATTGATGAAAGATGAAATGTTACAATGCTTTAAATAGCAAGAACAAGTGTGAGTGCAATCGCACAAGATGCAGCGGTCTATGGCGAAGAAAAACCGTTACAGAGTACTGTTCCCGCAAGAACGTCAGTCTCCTCCCTTGTCCAATCAGCCACATCTCTGGCAAGGCAGGCTTTATAGTTTACTGGCTTGTCCATTGTTTGTATATCAAAGAAAAAGTTTGATATCTTAAGTCTCTTTCTCACTGGTTCTAATTCTGGATTTGGTATTTCAAGGCTTCTCTTACTTTTCTTGCTCACAGAAATTGGAAGTGTTGTCATTGCTGTTGTTGGCATGTTATGCTCTGACGATGAAGATGCTGTTGTAATCATGCTGAGTTTGTGCTTAGTCCTTCTCTTGCTTCTAGGTCATCAGGAAGAACTTGTTTTTTCTCAATTTTAGCGGCAATTGAGTCTCATATTCCTCTGTAGTATGATATCCTATGCAGTGGCGGAAGTGATGAACAATTTCCAGAACCTTCCTAGAACCAGTAATACTTTTCAAACCCATGCCTAGTAGCATGTGTTTAGATGGCTTCACTTTTCCACCAGTAGCTTTGAAGATATCATCTCAGCTGAAAATTTAATATACCTTGAGGAACAAAGCGACGTTCTTTATTTCATTGTTCATGGCATCTCTTGCAATAGATAGATAGGTACCTTGTTTCTTACTTTTTTGAATAACCTGAAGCTTGCTGCCATCGTGTTCCTTGATTTTGGACATTAGAGTGTAGGGTGCAGAGGTTGGCTCCTCAAACCCTTCTTCTGTAAGGATTTCAATGTAGGTTTTATTGACAACAGCCAATTTCTCTGAAGCTTCTTTCAGAAAGATGTCACATTCTATATATATGAAAGATATCTTAAGAAAGCCGATTCTCGTAGTTTTGTGTACGTTGCAACTTTGTTTATCTTGAGCCTTGGCACCCTTAGAATATACTTTGATTTGCATGCATTATGGTATTTAACTTCCTCAGTTATGAAGTCAATGTTCCCAAATTCACGAAAGAAGTCACTGTCTTGCAGTTGCTTCGCAGCATTTATAATACTGTCCTGTGCTTGCATTGTCTCACATGGAGAGAGTGTTTCAAAGCGGCTGTGAAAATGCTTGTGCTCCGGACCATTGCAGAAAATACACTATTTCACCAGCACTCCAGTAATTGAAACAGTAGCCACTGATGTTTCCCCACCATAGATCTTGTTTCAACAATATCATCAGAACAGATTTTCCTTTCCTTTGACTGTAACTGATACGCCGTAAATTTACTGTAACAACCACTGTGAAAGCCATAATGAGTAAGTGGTCCAGCTTCAAAGTTAAGGGATTCACATACAACATGGTATTTTGATCTCTTCTGATATTGTTTTCTGGCTTGAGCTATATCCCCAGCTGTTTTCATGTCTGTTCAGTAAATGGGGTAACTGCATCGCCATCATGTTCTGTATCACTGCTCACATGCAGCACACATCGCAAAGACATCTCTATACCATCATCCATCTGCAACGAAAACACACATACATTCGTACTCGAAAATGAGAGTTTACCAAATGTGGTTAGTTTGGCCAGAATTAACACACACACACGGTAAATATCCCAGACCATTTGATATAGTGTATTGTATAAAATGACTGTGATACGTGCAATCTGTTCGTAATATGGAATTGCACATTTAGCCAGTGTTGGCCGAAAACTTGCCAGAATTGGTCAATATTGGTCACTTCTTCATTAAATATTGCATAAACACCTTATATTATGTGATTCAGTGCCCTTTAAATATAGAGGTACTAGTATATCATCATAACATCCAAAAGCGGACAAAGAATTTAGCTAAATATAGTACAATTTGGCCGAAAAGAGGCCAAAATGGCAACTTTGTGTTATGTGAGGCCAGTAAGATTGTTTTTGGGGGAATCAGCACCCTTTTTACATAGAATAAGCTTGTGAAACCATCCTTACCTAAAATTATGATTAAAGCAGTCTGTCTCTCTGAGTAATATTCTAGTCACTTATTTCATGTTAGGCTGAGTTTTTACCTTTGATTCCCTATAAAAATTATGTTGGGTGCTTTCTTGTAAGAAAATTTAAGCATTGGGGATTATTTGACATAGTATTGGATATTTCTCATTTACTAAACTAAACACACACTTTTATATGCAGTATTTGTAAGGAAGACTTTGTAAAGGGAGTCTTCCGATCAGAGCTAAGCACTGCTTGGGTCAAGATCTATGGAGTGTGTGGCTATCTATGGCTGTGTGAACAAGGACAGCTCAGCAATTTAGAAGTCAAGAGTCTGACCTTTTTGACCGTGCATAGGGATGTGCTTTAATATGTAATATTATACTTACATTATAATAATTGAATAAGAAGTGTAAGATGTAATGGTTATTGTTATATGAACTAAAGGTGTTTTTATATATTCATATTACAACATTGCTTTCGCCTATACAGCATCACTTCTTAACCGATATTATTAATTTTTTCCACTAATCTGTTAACCAGTAACCTCCTCACTATTCGTGAAAAGAGTAGTATTTATCTTGACCGAAGGCAAATCAGGACAAAGCCGGCTGGTTTGTGATCTTTTCAATATGGCGTAATCATTTCGTGTCTTGAATTATATATACCTTGATTTATGTGTGTTGACCAGGCGTCTTGCAGCAGTGAAACCAATAAGGTTAATTGTGAACTTATAATATTGATTTTACTTTGCTATACTGTGGTGGCAAATGTAGTTATAGGGTTGGCTGGTTGGAGAAAGGTTCAGTTGTGTCTGCTGCGGCCCGTCGTGTGAACGTCGTAGCAACGGATCAGTATATGGAGTGCGTCGCATTGCGTCGTCTTCGTTCGAAGGGATTCCACACAATATTTAATAGAACCAAAAATCCATCATTATTTTGTCATACATGTAACAAATCATAAAATCATAACCAACACATCGTAACGATTGCAGTAATATATATTTCGTTAAAATAGTTACAATATCTGAATAGTGTACATTTGATATTAATTTACCATTAACTTTTATTACTTCATTGAAACTCAGAACTTCTTTCACTGAAATTAGATATATTATACAAAGTCGGAGACAGAATACAGCCCTGTGATACTCCCTGCCTAACCTTGAACCAATTAGAAAGTTATTGTTTTACTATATTGCATTTTCTTTCTTTATTATAGAATTCTAATAACTTATTCGTTATTGTCTAGTTTTCAAAGACATCAATAAATTTATTGTGCTGTACCCTATCAAAAGCTGTTTTTCTTTTCAAAATCAAGAAACTAGATATACAGTACATATTTCTTTAAAGTAAATGCCCTTTCACTCAAAATTCTCTGAATACAACTTCTATAGTTCTATTTCCTTCTCTATATCCACATTGATCTTCAGATAACTCAATGCCTAATCTAAATTTAATTCTACAGAACTTAAATTTATGTTTAATAAATCTTTGCAAACATGATTTATTAAGTTACTTGTTCTAATTATGGTGCATTCTAAGGCTCCTGATTTTTAGGAAATAAAACAAGTATTTTTTGTTTATCAATAAGAGTCAGTCCTTCGAAGAAAATAGTTAGACATTTTAGTCAAACATTTTATCCCATTTTTCCCCATTCGTTTTATATTTAATTTTCTGGAGCTTTTCAATCCTACAATTGTTATTATTTTTTTAAGTTTGCTCACAGCTGCCTCAACTTCTTTTTTCCAGGTTTGGTAGTGATCTTTGAACATAAGAACATAAGAACATAAGAAAGTGGGATACTGCAGGAGGCCGACTGGCCCATACAGGGCAGATCCCTTTCACACCCATCCCAGCACTTCCATGTGCCTATCCAACTTCGTCTTGAAGCTCCCTAGCGTCCCCGATCCTACTATAGCACTCGGTAGCCTATTCCACATATCCACAACTCTATTACCAAACCAGTGCTTGCCTATATCCTTTCTGAATCGGAATTTATCTAATTTAAAGCCATTTGTTCTAGTTATTTCGTTATTACTGAGCTTCAGAACATCTTCCATTTTACCCTTGTTAATCCCACTTACCCACTTGTACACCCTATCATATCTCCCCTAACTCTACGCCTCTCTAATGAATGTAAGCCTAAGCTTTTCAGTCTTTCTTCATATGGAAGGTTTCTAATATTATGGATCATTTTTGTCATTCTTCTTTGTACTCTCTCCAAAGAATCTATGTCCATTCTATAAAAAGGACACCAGAACTGAACCGCATAATCCATGTGTGGCCTCACTAATGCTAGGTAAAGTTTCAAGATAACGTCAGCAGTTCTGTTACTCACAGACCTAGATATGAACCCAAGAATCCTGTTTGCCTTGTTGCGAACGCTAATACATTGTTTTCTAGGTTTCAAGTCGTTGCTAACAAATACACCTAGATCTTTTTCACAAACTGAGTTTTCTATTTCCGTGTTACCTAGTTTATAATTCACGTTTGTATTCGTCTTCCCTATCTGTAGTACCTTGCATTTATCAGTATTAAAATTCATTTGCCAGTCTACTGACCACTCATGTAAGGTATCTAGATCTCTTTGAAGGTGTTCAAAGTCACTGTCTGAATTTATCACTCTCCCCATTTTGGTATCATCTGCAAATTTACTAATCCTACTAGTTATGCCTAAATCAAGATGATTAATGAATATAACAAGCAGCAGAGGGCCCAATACAGATCCCTGGGGAACTCCGCTTTTGACCCCCAGTCTGACTTTAATCCATTTATGCTGACTCTTTGTTTCCTACCAGTTAACCATGACCTAATCCATTTTAATACTGATCCACCTATTCCATGTGCTTCTACCTTCCTTATCAATCTCTCATGAGGGACTCTATCGAATGCTTTACTGAAATCTAAATAAATTATATCATATGACTTATCATTATCTACCACTTCATATACTTCTGAGAAAAAGCTAAGCAGAATTTGTGAGACAAGAACGTCCCTGGGTGAACCCGTGCTGAGAAGAATGAATTAAGTTGAATGTTTCAAGGTGGCTTCTGATTTTTGTAGCAATAATTGACTCTAGCAACTTGCCTATGATTGACGTGAGACTAATGGGACGGTAATTTGATGCTATTGATTTATCACCCTTTTTGAAAATCGGAACTACATTTGCAAGTTTCCAAGCTTCTGGCACTAGGCCCGATTCTAATGACTTATTAAATAAAACTGCTAATGGATTACTCAACTCATCTCTACATTCTTTTAATATTCTAGCATATACCTCGTCTGGACCAGGCGATTTATGAGGCTTCAGTTTGTTAATTACTTTAAGCACATCGTTACTAGTAATATTGATATTCACCAACATATTTTCTATACTGTCGTTATATACCTTATGAACTTCTGGAAACTGTGCTAGGTTTTCATTTGTGAATACGGAGCGAAAATGACTATTTAACGTACTACACATTTCTAATTCATCATCAGTCATTTCTCCTGTCGTAGTTTTAAGGGGACCTATTGTATCTCTAACCTTTGATTTATACAGTTGATAAAAAGCTTTGGGGTTATTTTTCGATTCGTTTGCTACCTTGATTTCATAATTTCTCTTTGCTTTCCTAATTTCTGTTTTTACCTGTCTTGTTAGGTTCTGATAGTAACCAAGTAAGTGATTTTCGCCTTTCTTAACTTTTCTATATACTCCTTTCTTTTTCCCAAGAAGATCTAAGAGTCTATTATTCATCCATTTTGGTTGGTTCCGTATCGATCTGAATTTTCTTTTAGGGATGTGTTTATTTTGGGCATTATTGATTGTCGCAATAAATTGTTCAAAAGTAGCTGCTAAATTAAATTCGGGGTTATCCCGTCCTAAGTTGACAGTTTCCGGAGGTGTGGGGGGGATTAATCTTTTGACCATAGGGTCATCCCTTAGGTCTCTCCTTAAGCTACCGTAATTAGCCTTCCTAAAATCCGGGATCAAGGCCGAATTTTCCTTCTTCCTGCCATCCCATATTATGTTAAAATATATGGCTTTATGATCACTGTCTCCTAGTTCGTCTCCAATCCCAACATCTTTTACTAGATTTTCATTATTACTGAGAACTAAATCAAGGATATTATTTCCTCTAGTGGGCGAGTTTATGAATTGATATAAAAAACTATCTTGTACTACTTCTAGAAAATCTTCAGATTCATTATCGCTAAGTTGATTTTTCCAATCTATGCCTGAAAAGTTGAAATCGCCTAGAATACATACATTGTTTCTATCAGATGCCTTCTTTATTTCCTCCCATAGCAATTTACCATCGTTCCTACTCAAATTAGGTGGTCTATATATAACACCAATGACTACGGATTCACTGCCCTCACCAATCTCTACCCAAATACTTTCATTGTCGCTATTTGTTTTAATGTTTGATTTATTGCAGCTTTTTAATGACACCCTGATATACACTGCTACACCGCCACCTCTCCTTCCTACTCTGTCAAATTTAAATAGGTTATATCCTGGAATATGAAATTCTGCTCAAAAATGCTTGCTGTTTGAATTTATCCATGTTTCCGTTATTGCAATTATATCTATGTTCTCTTTACTAACAATGGCCCTGAGCTGGTCCATTTTGTTACACAGGCTTCTACTATTAGTATAATAAACACTCAATATATTTCTTCCGTTTCTATCTGTTTTACATTTATTACTTTGATGTTTGTTATTATGACTAACTATATTTTCAGCATTATCTACTTCTGTTTCACTACTTCCCAGGACCTGCTTGTTTTTGACTCCCATTTTCCCCGACCCTCTCTACTGGCGAAACCCCCCCTTCGGAGTGACAATTTCACGCTCCAGGGATGCAGACAACGTCTTTACCCCCTCACGAGACAAGTGTACTCCGTCGCGACAGTACAGGTAGTCGTTGCCATAAAATCGTTGCCAGTCATCAATGAATGCCCAACCATTGTTTGCACAATGTTTTTCCAGTCGGCAATTAATAGCAATTGCCCTGGACAGCCATTCACGACCAACCCCTCTTCTAGGCAAGACACCACATACTATCGGGATCCCTCCCCTATCTCTAATCTTCCCCAGCGCCTCCCTATACCTCTTGAAAAGTTCCTCACTCCTAACCTTACCTATGTCGTTTCCTCCCACACTAAGACACACTACTGGATTGGTACCCTCCCCTGACAAAACTCTGTCTAACCTCTCGGCTACATGCCCTATCCCAGCCCCAGGAAAACATACCCTAGTCCTACGTTTCCTATCTCTCGCACAAAAAGCCCTATCCATAAACCTCACCTGGCTGTCACCAACTACCACGACCTTACCTGTGGGCAGGGTTTGTACAACTGCCCTTTCCTCTCCTTGATCCATACCGTCCTGCCTCTTCTCTTCCTCTCCAGCTTCCTGCAGCACCTGGTAAGGGTTACTGCACTCCACACCCTGGTCAGCTTTCCTAAGCCTGACCCTAGTCCCCTTGGAGACAACCACTCTCCACGCCTGCTCCTCCTTCGCAGGTGTCCTGCTAGGCAGGACACCTACCTGAAGGAGTTCCGTCCTGAGGGCTTCATTTTCCCCCTTTAGAGTGTCAACCTCACTCCTCAACTGCCCCAGCTGCCTTAACAGCGTGGCAAGGAGGTCGTCCTTCCCCACACTCCCCTCCTCTTCCCCCACGGCACAACGGTCCAAAGCGGCCATTTTCCTTGGTCTCTAGCGGGAGCACGATCAGCACGACCTTCACTCCTCTCTCTCACAATCATTGTATAGTTGTTTCTACGACTCTGCCCATCTCTCTTTTACTTCTTCTGCCTCAACTAGGATCTTATTGTCTTTGCTTTTAATAGTCCCATCCAATATAAATTCCCTTTTCTGGTTCAACTGTTTAATCTTTGCCTCACTTAGTCTAATCAATTTTCTTCGACTATCTGTCTTCTTTTAAAATTTCATTTGTGATTCAATGACTTATAGCCTCGTTCTTCCTATCCACTAAAAGTAATATTTTCCTACTCTGTAAAATTGTTTCTTTGAAATTATTCAACTTTTGTTCTGGCTCTTGTTCATCAAACCCTTCCAATATCAATAGTGAAAAAAATTAAGTTGCTTTCTTAAGTCAATTTTGAATTTCCTCATTGTTTTTCTTTTTATTTTGTTAATTGTATAGTATTTTTTTCTTGCATCACTAAACTCAATAGTGGGACATGGTCTGACCCACAGTTTGCCCCTAGATAATTCTTGGTTCAGAGTATTGAATTTGTTTAATGTTTTCTGAATTAAATTACAGTTTATAAGATTATTGACAATGTTATTTACATTGTTCTGAGGTAATATCCATGTATAAAGATGTCTAGGGTGATGTTTAAATTATGTATTTGCAATTATCATCTTGCTTTCCTTACAAAAGTCATTTAATATTTATCCGTATTCATTTCTATTATCCGATCCATATTGTCCTACTTCTGTTGCTTCTTTCCTCTTTGTATTCTCTGCTTTAAAATCACCCACTATAATCAGATGTTCATTAATAGTTTTACCTTCTTTAAACTTTTCTGAACTCCATCTTAACTATTATTTGTTGGTGTATTACTGCCATGACATGGGTTTAGCCTTAAACTTGACTCGCAAAACTCTATCTAACACTGCCCAGTTATTGTTTCCAACAGGGACAGTGATAGACAAAGATTAAATATTTCCACACTAAGAAGAGTTACTTTGAGCTTGTGAGATGTGGGAGATGAGGGCTGTTGCTGCTATGGACTCGATCATTTGAACTCAAGATGTATTTGACTATTCCAAGTTCCAAGCAGGCAGCAAATCCCCCCCTCCCCCTTTTAACAAACTACAGTACAATGTAATTTCATGAAGTTCTGGTGTTTGAGTGAGTCGCCTTTCCTTTTAAATTTGTCGTTAGAGTTATTTATTATTTGTGCAGTGAAAAAATATATAAATGCTGGACGGAATGTGAAATTAGAACACTGCTAAGAATGGTAATTTTATATATTATTATCCATACCTGTAAAATTCTTTTAAGAGTAAAATAGTCTAAACAAAAAATACAGAGGAATTTTGACTGATCATTGGAAACCTACTCTAACATACATAAATAAAGCAACGTAGCAAGGTCTAATTTAACCTACACAGTAAGTACATCCAACTAAACCTATTGGAACCTAGATGCATGCAAATTTCCTGAGCAAAACCCGATTGATCCTAGATACTTGCTAATTACCTGAACAAAAACTGTGTTCCTAGATACTCGTACAGTACATGCAAATTACCTAAGCAAAACCTAATGGATCTTAAATAGGCGTACAGGCGACATACTGAAACGTAACCCGATTGATCCCGGGTAACGTTGTGTAAAGCTTATTTGTTTAAGTCACCTTACGTTAGCTAGTCTTTGTTTTACATTGATAATTAATCGATGAAATCCCAACACTGTTTTCGGAAAAAAAAATATAGCTCTAAGAAATTAACACGTATTTCTCACAAATAATAAGTTGATACTTGCTACTTTCCGATCTTTAATATCGTTTGACTATTGTATATTTAACCATAATAATCAAACTATTAAAAATATGAATACCTACACAGAGTCTGTATTGACAAGCGTTGTCCCGAGAGCAATAATTATATATTATGCCTACTCCGAATTACATCCACGTTTCCGAGTAATATTTTAGTTATGTTTACCTTCGATTTCTCACGTTAATATACTGTAGTATCTGTTAGTTTTCGACAACGTTTATCATGTTGTTTTGTGGTTTTACTTTATAATTTTACAAAAACAATTCTAATCATACAGAATATGAATTTTTTTCTCTCTAAAATTATGTTGAGTTTATTTAGAAATAGAAATATTGAAAAAAAGGAAAAATATGAATACATACTTTTGAGAATGATATTCCTCAAAGTGAAATACATTGATTTAGTTCTATTACATTTCAGCACTAAAGGCTTTAAATATGCTAAACACAAATAAAAACATAATAAATATTCAGCGAAATACCTGAAAGTGACGAGGATTAGTGTATGTGACGCCAAGTAAGATAATTGTTCAGAGCCTCATAAATCGTCTTGATATATCTCTGTCATCTTGTACCCGCCCTGGCACATCACGTGTGTGTGTGTGTGTGTGTGTGTGTGTGTGTGTGGTTAACACCCCACCATCGGGAATTGTTACATATTTCTTAACAGACACAAAAAGTTCAAATATAATTTCCCTGATTTCTGTCTCACCATCCAAAAATGTTTCACCAATCACCGGAACCAACACGACGCCTAGATTTCGTGAATTTCTCTCTCAGATCTAAACTATAATAACCACGGAATATAAACGTTAATGGCGAAAGAAAGAAAGGAGGAAATGAAGCCTGCCAGTTCCTTGCCCCCCCCCCCTGAAATCTCCTTGCAAAACAATGTATCAAACTCCCATAACGTCAGGTTATAGTCCTTTTGTTATTTTCTGCGTTGGGGAACCGTGATTATATATATATATATATATATATATATATATATATATATATATATATATATATATATATATATATATATATATATATATATATATCTTGATAAAATCACACGGGAAAATGGAAACAACGGAGTACCTTAGCTTTCGTCTTTATTCAAAACTGATAATATGTTACATAAATTTATTTGTCAGTGGCCCAAGGTTAAAAATGCTTTGAAAACCTTTGATCTAGATGTATGATAGTTATTTTGTGGGTCCCTTTTTTCTGACCTGACCTGACTAGTCACGTCACCACCCTTCTCTTAAGCTCCTCTACGTTTGTGTTGGTGTGTGGATTAGTGGATGTCATCTTTATGACCTGACCTCATGTTTTTAGGTCACCCTGTATATTTAAGCCTCTCTCTGTCCATGTAATCCAGTTGCCTCTGAAGATGTCTTGAATCAAGACGAAAGCTTAGGTACTCCGTTGTTTCCATTTTCCCGTGTGATTTTATCAAGATTTATCTTATCCACGTTTTCATTGTGGATTTACATGAAATATATATATATATATATATATATATATATCACACGGGAAAAGGGAAACAACGGAGCACCTTAGCTTTCGTCTTTATTCAAGACATCTTCAGAAAAGGTCAGACACACATCAGTAGAGGAGCTCGTGACTAGTCAGGTCAAGTCAAAAATAAGGGACCCACTAAATATCTATCATACATCTAGATCAAAGGTTTTCAAAGCATTTTTAACCTGGTATTCTGCTGCTGCACCCTTCAACTTCTTTCTACACTTACTACACCATCATGACACGACCTACCATCTCGTATACTCATACATGCCTTCCTGTACGTTTCTACAATCTCCTTCACTGTATGGTACACCCCTACTGTATACTCTCCACCACCCTTATTCGACACAAACAACACTTACTACACTTTTCATTACCCTGTTTCTGTAACTACCATACCCTCTTCTAACCCTTGTTTACATCTACGGCAACAATTACTCCTACTATGACCTCACTTACCCTGATTCTACACCCACTATGCCCGCTACACTTTTTTTCCTTCCTGACGCTTATCAATTGTCTTATGTTGTGGATGTAGGAATAACTCACATCTACACTCTCCCTGCCTCTCTTCCTTCCTCTGTGGCCTTGTCCACACTTGTTTCTTCTGTCCGTTCCCCTCCATTCCCTTCTTCCCTCCACATAGTGTTTTTAATCCTTCCCCCTCTTCCCCTTTCTTCTTCTCCCGCCTTCTCTTCCCCTACCTAGTTCTTCTTTCCACGCCTCCAATTACTCCTCCATCTGCTTCCTTCCTTCCTCCTCCTTCTGCTTCCTTCCTTCCTCCTCCATCTGCTTCCTTCCTTCCTCCTCCATCTGCTTCCTTCCATCCTTCCTCCTTCTGCTTCCTCTCATCCTCTCCTTCTGCTTCTTCCCTTCCTAACCTTCTGCTTCCTCCCTTCCTCTCTTTTTGCTTTCTCCCTCCCTCCTCCTTTTGCTTCTTCCCTGCCTTATCTCCTTCCTGCTTCTTCCCTTGTTCCGCCTCCTGCTTCACGCCTTCCTTCCCCTCATCCTCTTCCCCCTGCGGTTGGATATACTGGGCCAGTGGGAACAGGAATTTAACAGTGTGTTGGTGAATATTGGGCACAAATCCTACCAATATCACAGAAGGCTTACCTCAAACTAAACTGTGGCAGTAATTGCAAAATCTGCTGATTGTACACCAGTAATCTGTAGTGTGGCGTGGGTGGCAAGAGCGCCTATGTCTCCCTGCCCTTGAAGATGCCTACAACGTCATTGGGCCTGAATACGCCCGTGTGGCCAGGGTTAGAAGGTCTATTATTATTTTCATGTTGTTGCTGGCCACACATGTAAACAACACCAGTAGTGTCTGTACGAGCGCCAGGCTTCTCTCTACTCAATCTGCCCTTATCTTACTCATACTTCAACTGTCTTAGTTCTTCAATTCAATTGTTCTTTCTATTTACTTCAGTTCAATGGTTACTACATAACCTCAATTCCTTTTGGTAGCATGTCGAGGGTCTAGGCACATGGGTATTTTAATTCTCATATCAAGTCACTTGGACGGAAATAAAGGTGAAATACTGCAGGGAAATGAATACTCTTAAAATACTCCAAGAACAGGTTCATTAATATGAAATCAAAGGGAAAAACAGATATTATTAACATATAACTTCAAGGTGTAACTCCTCGATTTATTTAACTGCAAATGACTCAGATATTGTACTCTTACTGCACAAACATTACTGGTGTTACATTACATTACATATAATTACATGACAACTCCTTGGCTTCTCTCAGGCCAAACCAAGTGGGTACCTGACTTCACCCACATTACTGGTGATACATTTCATTACAGTTACCAGGCTTTACTCAAAGTCCAAGTGGACAACCTTACTTCTCACACATTACTAGGTACTTTTCATTACATCCAGTTATAAGACAAACTTACTTATGATACTTCACAGACTGTTGGTAGTATATATGAGATGCACTCACAACATAAAACACGTTAATACTGAAACCAGCAAATACAGGGGTCCACTACCCAACATGGGATAATTATTTCCAGTTAATTATCCCCAAACATATACAACAACACTGTGGGCCATATAACTCCAAGGCATGTCCCAGGGTATAACACTGGCGCCTGTAACACTGCCAACCGCTGTTGTGGTCGGTTATACTCCGACATGTGGTGAGCATCTGGGATCCAGCCCCACGACTGATTTGCAGTAAGTTAATCATGTCGAATCAGTGCCATCGCTCATATTTGGCTCCCTGCTAGTTATCCACCAGCTGGAGAGGCGGGTGGGGTGTTCATATAAGCCCACCCTGGAATCTGGGAACAAAGTTGGAGAGGGCGTCACAGAGGACTTGTGAAGCATGATGACAACACAAACAAATCTTTCGTCTCGCAATGTCAGACGACATTTACTTTATATTACTTCTTACTGGGTGAATGACAATTCCACTATTAAAGCATGAACACTGAAATTCACTACAATTGACTGAATCAAACTGAATGGCTAGGGAACACACCTACATACCTGGAAACAAAGTTGGAGAGGGCGTCACGGAGGACGCTCTCTCCCTCTTACCAGTGGTTATATACCCCTGAGTTGCCAGCGATCGCTACTCATGCAATGACAGAAATTCCAAACAAACCAACTGTTACTCATTCAAGGATGACCCTCAGTTGACAAAGGTCAGGCGAATTACTTGAGTTGATTTACACAAACTAATTCAAGATTGAGCTTGCAAGTGGAAAGTGGAATAACAACGTATTAACAACTGTCTTCGAAGGTGGGACTTACTGGGAGGGATCATGAGTATAAACTTTGGGGAGAAAAACAAGTGTTCTTCTTAGGGATAGCTAAACAGCTACCCATTCATGTTTTGCAGTAGCTGAGTGTAATAAGAATCCTCAGTTATAAAACAGACTAGCAGTCAACGTGACCATGACATGTCAACTCCTCTCCCCCACACCCGATCAAGTAAGAATTTATCCTTCCTATGGTGTGTGTGATCATAGTGATTGTTGGTGGTAGTAACCATTCCTGTTCCCTGTGTATAATTTCGAAGCTTGTAATTCTCCTAGCCACAATTCCGCCCATTCACATAAGTCCCTGTTACTCGGACACCGCTGGTCAACCTGTCACCTCTCTGGTTTAGTCCATAAGACCTGGATTCCCCCTAAACCATGCCATGGCTGGGGTCACCAACGGGTGGCACTTGACGAGTGTAACACTTTTTGTGCTTCGCCTTGCAGAGGGTGCCCAATAAACTAGCCACCTCGCAGGGCACATTGTAAAAAAAAAAAATCCTCCCTGAAGAAGGAAGGCACTGAAGTTGGCTTTCAGAAGGTTATGCCGGTTCGGCAGAATTGCAACACGAGGAAGCGGGCTGCACAACTGTCCCAGTTGAATGATGAAGGATCCCCTGGAGAACCCTCCGATGGAAGAAGCATGACGAGGACTGCGGGAATGAAGCAGAGAGGGCCCAATGCTCCCCATTTCTTCCTGGGCTGAATATAGGTCTTATTTCCAGAGGAGACAACTAGTTTCATGAAGATTAGGTGGATGAGAACCCTGAATGAGGAATATCGCGCGACTATGCTCAATGTTGTCTTCCCAGGTACCCATTGTTTCGTCTATGTAGACCGAGAGGAGACAGATGGTATCCAACGCATCACTGAGGGAAAGGTCTGCTCACTATGTTTCTTTAAGCGAGATGAACCTATCCTCAAGAATATTCCCACCAGTAACACTTTGTTACTTCCCCGCGTCTACAGCGTCTACAAAAGAAAACGGATTTACAAGGATGGTGCTCCACTTAATAGGATAATCGTATGGAATGAGAGGGAACTGCCTCCTGAAACACATTACTTCTTCAGCGAGTACGACGTCCGTAGTAATATCAATTGGTGGCTCCCCCTCCCTCTTGTGGTGTGCTGCAACTGTTTCGGGTACAGCCACGTAGCAAAATACTGCCACAAACCAGCCACCTGCGGTCTCAGCGCAGGAAAGCATAACACTAGGAAGTGCTCCGACAAGACAACTTCTTTTCGGGAGGAAGAACAACCCTCCCCACGCAGGATGCAGTGTCCCAGGTGTGGAGAGGAAGGTGTTACAGCCTGGCACCCTGGAGGTCCTGGGAGGCTACGTCCACTGAAAACAGCGGTCACATCCATTGACGATAAATCCAATGCTGCCGGGTCGCCATCACCACCTGAAGTCTTTTGCCACAGTGAGTTTCCTTCGCTCACCGAAGTAGAACAGTTAAAGCCTACGAAATAAATGTACCAGTGAATAATGGTAATGATAGTTTCAGTGGAACTTTTGCCGTAGATGGTGCCCTCCCCTACCCCCCCTCTCCTGATGTAGAAAACCGGCCTGATGCCAGCATGAGTGAGAACGAGGCCCAGACTGCCAGTGTGGTCATTGACATAACCCTAGGTCTGAAAACTATTCATGACCCTGACCTTCTTCCATTGTACTCGGTGGATGAAATCTTATCTCTAACAAGGGACCCTGTGTATAAAAAGACTATTGGCATAATTATGGTAAAAGACATCCTGAAGAACTACGGGGGCGATAAATGTAAAAGGGCTAATCATTTGATTAGGACGACCTACTAAATCCAATCAGAACTCATACAACTCGGTCCAAATTGTCAGGAATAACACGAACGTTTAGGTCTATATCATATAACATCCGGAGTGTTAACCTACGATGGTATGTTAAAGTTTATAACAATGATGTAGTTGGCTTACAACAGGCATGGGCTGATGGGCAACCTTTCCTCAGTTATGGGCCACAATACGATTTAGGTATTTTTCTGCTAGACAAGTCATCAAAATTTATACCCTACCTAACCCAAAAGTGATACTAATATACAGGGTGTTCATAAATGATTACCCTAAAAACAATATGTTCTCAAGCTTGAATCAGGGTATTCATTTATGGACACCCTATAGTATTAGCATGGACAGTAAAACAGTTTATCGTTATATCAGGGCGGATCCAGGAATATCAAAATAGGGGTCCAAGAAGTTGTGTGTAAGAGATCATGAGGAGCACAACTAGCCCACCCAGCTGTTTCTTTTTTTTTGGGTGGAGGGGGCGCTGTAAGCCCATGGGGAGACCTAATCAGACAGGAATAAATAGATAGAACAGACTTCCAGACGTGAAGGATGAAGTACTATAGTGAGAGAGTCTGTCAACAACCCGTGTGACCACCACCCGTGACCCCACTTGGACTTACCTAACGTTAGTTAATTCCCAAGTGTGAAGATTATAAATATTGCTTTACTCACCATAAGCTGGCTGCATCTACCTGAACCGCGGGCCATATTAAATAAATTTTCTCAATCACTCCTCGGGCCGCACAAAGACATGGTTCTGACCGCATGCAGCCCACTGGCCGCGATTTGCCCATATCTGGCTAACAAGAACCTTACACGTCCAGCATCCGGGATAAAGTTGCACCCAAGATATCGGGTTTTACAACAATGATGAAAGTATTCACCAACAACAATTTACAGTAACGCTGTATAACATCTATGTTCGATGTAATGAGCTACGAGTGGACGTGTTACCAAAGCCACCGGGAAACAATGCTATGTTGTATATGGGTGACTTTTACTCTCGTCACACAGTCCTCGGTGATGTCCAGTGTGACACTACTGTAATGGGAGGGTGTTCTTGAATTAATGGTTGCCCAAGGGCTATCAAGGCGTGAAATTGTTTAAGGTGTAGAAGCTGTCGCCAACACAACAGCCACACCCTGTGTTAACGAGCTGCATGACCCAGTGTCAAGGAATAGTTCGATAAGACCGGACAACTAGCAAATCGATTTAAATCCAGGTCCCCAATTACTACTGGATAGACAAACAAATGACGTAATAGTTTCACCCTACCAGGGTGTTATAGGTTATGCCATCCTCACCAGGGGAGGATGATTCACCTTTTATTAGTGCTGTTCTTAGTTCGTGATGCGTTATAGGAAACTGGTCGGTAAGGTCTGGTGAGGAACAGGCTATGCTAGATGTTATCAGTGACAAGGACAGAACCAGACAATGTCGTGGCCAGAATTAGGCTAAGATACAGGCACATCTGGCAAGTTAGTGACGCCGTACCCATACCGGAACACTCAGCATGTAAACTTTGTGATAAACCTTTAAATCATACACTTGAACGTCATATTATTGAATGTGACACTCAAAGATTTCAAGCCACCTGGCTTTTTGGATTATGAATTATATAATTACTGCATTGAAAGGGGAGTCCTTGAGTACATTCTTACAGTCTATCCTAAAATTATAATTATTAGTCCACAGTGAATAGCCATCAAATAGAATATAACACTAGTGAATATGACCTATACAATTATCGCCTTTGTATATGAACCACTGTCCTGCATGGCAATGAACAGTCATAGAACCCTCATGGACGTGACATATACTACAGTATGATCGTCTTTGTGTATGAACCTCTGTCCTACATGGCAGTGAGAAGTGATAGTACCCTCAGTGTCAGGACCTAACTGAACTATTCATAATAGACAAATTATACTCCAAGCTTTACCAGTAAAGTTGTTAAACTAAAATCTTTTCCCTTCTCTAGTTTTTTCTTCTCTGAGTTCCTCCTCCTCCTCTTCCCCCTCCCCTCCCATTTCTTCTTCTTCCTCCTCCTCCTCCTCCTCCTCCTCCTCCTCCCATTTTCCTCTTCCTACTCCTCCTTCTTCCCATCTCCCCTTTCCTCTTCCCCCTCCTCTTCCTTTCTTGATTTCCTCTTCCTACGTCTCTTTCTCATTTTCCTCTTCCTTCCTCCCCCTTCTCATATGTTCCTTCGCAACGTTCTTCTCTTCCTCGCCTATCTCTTGTTTTTCTTCTCTTCCTACTCCTCTTTGTTCGTGTTCTGGGTAATAAGTTCTATATACAGGAGCGAACACAAACACCTGTATAGTTTTGTAGGTTCGATTTACTGGATAAGAGATATGTACACAAGGAGAGTAGCGCTCTTCAACCTGTCCGCTGGTCAACTGCTCTATAGGCGACGTATGGCAAGTGATCACTAACAGCTTCCATATGTCGCCAGGCACATAAATTAAGCATGTGGGACATGGTAATTACATTGCCACACGCTGCTAGCTAGGCTGAATAAATAATATATATAAATGGAGCACACACATAATATACATACATAATATATAATACAGCATACATAATATACATACACTCTTCTTTCCTTTTCCTCGTCTTCGTCACTCCATCCCTACTAGCTGTGTCTCCTCTCTCACCACTTTTCTAATAATAAAATATCAGCACTTGTGGTGTGTCCAGTGACTCTCCCCTCCTGCCCTCTCACTCTTACTCACTCACTTACTCACACTCTTGCTCTTTCTTCCACCACTCTCTCTCTCTCCCTTGCTTTTTATCGTCACTATTTCCCTCTCTTTTGTTCCCTGCCACACACACTCTCTCTCTCTCTCTCTCTCTCTCTCTCTCTCTCTCTCTCTCTCTCTCTCTCTCTCTCTCTCTCTCTCTCTCTCTCTCATTCATTCTGGTTCTCTCGTTCTCACTGTCTATTATCGCCAAACCCTCTTCCCTTCCAATTTGCTCACTCCCTCTTCTCTCGACCCTGTGGACCCTCTCTTCTCCACCATCTATTCATACTTCCCTCTCACCATTTCCCCACGTTCTCCTCCTTATCATGCCCTTAGCAAACTTGTTTAGTAGGTCATAAAAAACGAGTGTAGTACTAGCATCCCAGAGGATAACGAATGTAATACCAATTTTCAAGAAGGGGGAGAGATAGCTACCCTCTAACTATCATCCACCAGTTTAACATCAATTGTAGGCAAATTGCACTCCCTCGTAGATGTAGAGTGGGGTGGGGGCGAAATGATCGAGGTACAAAAATTGAAGTCAGGGTTAAACAAAGGTGATATAATAAAGATACTTAAACTATCCAACCATGAGCGAACTCATAGCATTGGTTTTAAATAAGATAATTTTAGTTTTAAGTTTGAGGGATAAACACTGGTGTGGAAATAGAGTAGTGGATAAATGGACGCTTCGAATATAAGTTGGACAGATATATAAGCGATAGGGGTTGGGCGTAAACAGGGCTGCCTAGTACAATATTATAGTCCAATAAGCCCGCAAGAGATTCATTCATTCTTTTATTCTTATATTATGTACTCCACAGCTTCCTCGTCACAATTTCCTCACACCTTCCTTATCACCTTCTTTCCTACCATCTCTTCAAACCTTCCTCCCCAACTTCCTCCCACCGTCTCTCAACACTTTCCTGTTCAACATTTCCCCACACCTTCTTCCCACCATCTCCCCACACCTTTCTCCCCACCTTCCTTCTCATCCATCTCCCCACACATTCCTCCACACCATTTTTCTACGCCTTTCTCCCCACCTGCCTCCCCACCATCTCAACAAATTCCTCCCCACCATCTCTCCACACGTTCCTCCCCACCATCTCCCCATACCGTCTTCTCCACCATCTTCCCACACCTTCCTCCCCACCATTTTCCCAACACCTTCCTCTCCAGCACCTTCCTCTCCACCATCTCCCCACACCTTCCTCTCCATCATCTCCCCACCTTCCTCTCCACCATCCCCACACCTTCCACCCCACCATCTCCCCACATCTTCCTCCCCACCATTTTCCCAACACCTTCCTCTCCACCATCTCCCCACACCTTCCTCCCATTATCTTCACACACTTACTCTCCACCATCTTCTCACACCTTCCTCCCCACCATCTACCCACACTTTCCTCCCCACCACCTCTCCACACCTTTCTCCCCACTATCTTCCCACACCTTCTTCCCACCATCTCCCCACACCTTACTCCCCATCATCTTCCCAACACCTTCTTCTCCACCATCTACAAACACCACCCACTCCACCATCTCTCCACACCTTCCTCACCAAAATATCTCCACACCTTCCTCTCCAACATCTCCCCACACCTTCTTCCTCACCATCTCCCCACACCTTACTCCCCCCATCTCTCCACACCTTCCTCGCCACCATCTCTCCACACCTCTCCAACATCTCCCACACCTTCTTCCTCACCATCTCCCCACACCTTACTCCCCACCAACTCTCCCACACCTTCCTCGCCACCATCTCTCCACACCTTCCTCCCCACCATCTCCCCCACCTTCCTCCCCACCATCTCTCCACACCTTTCTCCCCCACCTTTCTCTCCACCATCTCTCCACACCTTCTTCCCCACCATCTCTCCACACCTTACTCCCCACCATCTCTCCACCTTCCTCCCCACCATCTCTCCACACCTTCCTCCCCACCATCTCTCTCCACACCTTCCCCACCATCTCTCCACACCTTCCTCCCCACACCTTTCTCTCCACCATCTCCCCACACCTTCCTCCCTACCATCTCCCCACACCTTCCTCCCTACCATCACCCCACACCTTCCTCTCCATCATCTCTCCTTCTTCCCCACCGTCTCCCCACACCTTCCTCCCCACCATCTACAAACACCACCCTCCCCACCATCTCCCCACCTTCACTACCATCTCCCCACACTTTCCTTTCCATCATCTCCCCACACCTTCCTCCCCACCATCTCCCCAAACCTTCCTCTCCATCATCTCCCCACCTTCCTCCCCACCATCTCTCCACACCTTCCTCTCCATCATCTCCCAACACCTTCTTCCCTACCATCTCCCCACACCTTCCTCTCCATCATTTCCCTACACCCTCCACCCCACCATCTCCCCACACCGTCCACACCTTCCTCCTCACCATCTCCCCACACCTTCCACACCTTCATCCCCACCATCTCCGCACACCGTCCACACCTTCCTCCCCACCATCTCCCCACACCTTCCACACCTTCATCCCCACCATCTCCGCACACCGTCCACACCTTCCTCCCCACCATCTCCCCACACCTTCCACACCTTCCTTCCCACCATCTCCCCACACCGATCCGATTGTTTTGTTCTTATTGGAGTACAGGAATCATTTCTTAAATTTTGACAAATATATAACAGTCATTAGAAATTTATCTTGAAATTTTCAAACAATCCCTTATTTTCCTTGCTATTATCTACTACATGTCACACAAATTAGAGCATTATTATTTCCTGCATTCTGTTTCTATCGGAAAATTAATATTTCAGATCAATATGACGATGATCAAATTGTAACTACCAATTAATCGAATTTGTTGCAGTGTAAAGGCCACACCTCAACCATCCATCCATCTGATCTGATCTGATCTGATCTGATCTGATCTGATCACTAGCCATTTTAGCGGCTTTTTTTACGCCAATCAACAATGTATATACCCTATTTACTGTATTAATATTATCTTGAATGAATTCTATCAGGTAAATTCCATTAAATGAACTTACATATTTTTAACGATTGAAATCTCGCGACTTATTAGATTTGGGAACCTGTCTTGGACAGAGTAGCCTTGTAGACTGCGTGAATCAATGCATGTCAATCCTGAGCTCAAGGTCAAAGTGTGTTGTTCACGTTGTTTGCCATTTCTAGCATTTATGACAGTAAATGCGTGAATTATTCTTTAAGAAAATACTGTACCCTAATCAAAATGAAGACAGGCTTTGTTTCCAATTTTTAAAAAAAGTGTTACAAAAAAAATTTGAATAAATTCAAATGAATTGGCTCCAGGACTCCACCACGGACTCCGCTGGGGGAGCTACCGATCACTGATTTGCACCACTATCTGAATTCGAACCAGTTGTTAAGAAATTGACAGCACACCCCTGCTATCATCTCCATACCAATACTTTATCTCTGTTTGGGGTTCTTCTTTCTGGTGAAATAAGTTTTCGTTAATCCAAGACAGGTGACTTAAGAATTGGCTTTTCCGTCAACTCTTGGGTGGCTCATCGCGGCCGTCAGGGCATCTTGAAATGCGGCCCAAATCAACACACAGAGAACAATTTCCCCTCACAGTTGCGGCTTGGAACTTCCGCACCCTCCTGGACTCCCAAGAGATAATGACTAGACCCCTAAGACGTACCGCTCTCGTAGCACATGTTCTAAAATGATACAACATCGACATTGCCGCTCAAAGTGAAACGCGCCTCTTTGGCGAGGACTCACTGGCAGAAGTTGAAGAAGGCTAGACCTCTTTCTGGAAAGGGTACCCAAAGGACCAACGCCGATTGCATGGCGTGAGTTTTGCTGTTCGTAATACCCATCCTGCACAAAGTACCAGAAACTCCGATTAGCTTAACTGAAAGACTGGTGTTATGGCGCAATGCGCCATGACAACCATTGGCACATCCCTATAACTAAAGGGCGCTACACAGCCCTTTTCAGCACCTACGCACCAACATTATACGAGTCACTGGACCTTGCTCTCTGCAGGACACTTCATAACGACAAAGTCATAATCCTCTGTGACTTTAACTCAAGAGTCGGTAAAGATTCTCTCCTATGGGACGGCGTTCTGGGCCTCCGATTCATAGCCAACAAGAACAACAATAGCCAAAGACTCCTCTCCTTGTGCTTAGAATATTATCTATTCGAACATCATTGCAATCTAAAAGAAAAAAGGTGACCATTCCATGTGAGGCAACAGCCGAGGGATATCTCTCTTGGTTGTAGTAGGCAAAGTACTTGCCAGAATTATGCTCTGCAGATTAGCCCAACACATAGCTGACTCCACGCTGCCCGAGACGTAATGTGACTTCCGTACAGATCGCTGTACAACTGATATGATCTTTACCGTGCGTCAAATACAAGAAAAATGCCATGAACAGAACCGTGGCCCAAACAGGGAGGTACTACCGCCTGGGAAGATATTGGAGGCATAAAGTACTGTCTAATGGTAGACCCTGCTACCATATGGCATCACGAAAATTGGGACCAAGTCCCAGGTTGCTCATCTGACTTTCTGCCTCATTTATACACAATTGCAGGGTTTCAATTGTTTCTCTTATCATTGACAACACAACATACATATATTGTTTCTCACTCTTTATCCTTTTTTTTCATTTTTGTATTTCTTTATTATTATTATTATTATTAATAGTAGTAGTAGTAGTAGTAGTTATGTTACAGCCTGGATGAGATGTCGACTGTCTTTCTCTCTCCTCCGGTCGGCTTTGCTCTGCCTCAGGGGAACAAGAGCTTCTGTCCCAACTCGGACAACTGCTGCAGATATTGACTATGAGGCTACTGTCACTGAATGCCGCATCGATCTGCGGCTCAACTAATTTAACACAGATAGGATAGCTACTTATGTATTAGGATATTTAATATTAAGGTAATTAAATGGTGGCGAAGGTGTGGCTATTGGGAGAGGCTGGAGGCCATGTTAAAAAAAAAAAGTAGTAGTAGTAGTAGTAGTAGTATTGCAGTGTTATTATTATTATTGTATCGTTATTATTTTATTATTTTTATTTTTTATTTTTTATTATAAATATTACTTATCTGAAATATTATTATTATTATTATTATTATTATTATTATTATTATTATTATTATTATTATTATTATTATTATTATTATTATTATTATTATTATTATTATTATTATTATTATTATTATTATTATTATTATTATTATTATTATTATTACGCCCCCAGGCCCCGATGTGGGTCAGTGACCTATGCCCGGGTGGGCTAATCCCACGTAAAAAAAAAAAATGTAGCCTTCATCGACTTAACGAAAGCTTTCGATATCGTCAGTAGAGATCTGCTCTGGACAATTCGCTCGAAGTTTGGTATCTCGCCAAAATTTCTTAAAATCCTCAAGAGCTTCAATGAGGACATGCAAGCATGTGTACTTGCAGGAGGCACCAAGTCCAAACACTTTGGTGTTGAGATCTGTGTGAAACAGGGTGCTGTCTGGCCCCCGTCAATTTCTACCTAACAGAAGTGACCCTGATCAACCATAACTCCATGAACGACGATGATGGCGTGATGATCCAATTCCGTTTAGACGGTAACCTGTTCAATCTTCGCCGCCTCCAGGAAATAACAAAAACGTCCACCTCCCACCTACTGGAGCTTCAATATGGTAACAACTGCGGGCTCGTTGTTCACTTCGCAGAGGCTCTCCAACACATTCTCTCGGTTGTCTCCGCAATATAACAGGCCATAGGACTGCAAGTTGACATCCAAAAAACAGAGATAATTTCTCAACACAGAGGCGAAGACCATCCACCTGCATTCCTGATCAACAGAGATCCTGTCAAATAAGTTACGCCGTCTCTCAATTTACTTTAATATCCAGGTTCTAGGCGTAACCAAACAAAAAAAGTGAAGTAAATTAAAAGGGAATAAAAATAAATGAAGTAAACCTTTAAAATTTTTATTAAATTAAATATTAACACAGTATAGAGCCCCGTAGGCTGTCACAACAAATTGATTCACTATCGAAACTTTTAAGACACAAATGATACTAAACATGGAAACATCAAAAGAATAAAAATAAAGCATTGGATTACGTTAACACTGCATAAACATATAAGAACTAACACTGAAATTAACTATCGTGAAACAACACTGAAATATTTAAATGTAACCAAGCAAACACTGATGGACACATAAGAGACATAAATTGGTACTCACATAGATATACCACATTGGTGGTGACAGGAACAACACAGAAATAAAATGAAGTATAAGTAACAGGTGACAAGTGTCACTCAAAAGAACGTGAACTGAATGACGAGAGGACTGGACTCCGTCTACAGGTGGACTACTATACTGTATATAGGGTCGGCTCTGGCGCCAATGCGACCCGCCGGTGAAACATGGGTCGTTTAACGATGCAGATGGTCGTTAGAGAAACAAAGAATGCTTGTTACAATACTAAATGAAGAAATAAGATGGGCTTGAACAAATAATAACAGTTAAAACCTAAACAGCACAGGGTAAGGTGACTAGATTATATAATAGTAAATATAGCACATCATTACAGGAATAATATGAAACAACATGGAAGCATGTTATATAAAAACACTAGAAAAATACGACACGGTCGTAACACTTCCTCCCATAAAATAAAATTTTGCTTGCACAAATTTTGATATGACATAAGTGTTCTGACACCTTGAAGTCCAACAAAAAATATTACCCTTCTTCAACAAATCTTCTCTGGTAATAACCCACACAACCCAAAAATCAGCGGACTTGTCGTTTGTTACATGGAACAGGCATCTGAGAAATAGTGTCACACCTTGCTGTGGGAGGAGCAAGTTTCCCCAACCCAATTACATGTCCCAGACACAAAAGTTGAGCACAAACAAATTCTGACTTAGCAAAGTTTATAACAAGTCCTACATTTTCTAACTCAGTGAAGAGAGCGTCTAGCTGACATAAATGGTCTGACCAAGTGTCAGAAAAAATTACAACATCATCTAAATATACTACACAACCAGGCAAATTGGCTGTGACTTGTGACATCAGCCTTTGAAAGGTAGCAGGGCATTGCAAAGCCCGAAAGGCATAATATTAAATTTATAGGTCTTACCTAATGTCACAAAACTGGAGATGTCTTTAACACTACGGGTCAATGGTACTTGCCAAAACGCTAGAAGGCAATCAATCTTAGAGAGGAACTTGGCGTTCCCAATTGCTTCGATGCAGTCGTCGACTCTTGGTAGAGGGAAGCTATCCTTGCTGGTGACGGCGTTGACCTTGCGGAAGTCGATGCAGAATCGAAGAGTGCCGTCCTTCTTCGGTACTAGAGTGACTGGTGAGCACCACTCGCTGGTAGGGAGCCTGCTTGATAGGCTTAGCAGAACCAACAACAATATCATGCACCACGCCAGTGGTACAGCCAGGCCTGTCTTGGAAGACAAGAGGATGTTGTTGGATGGCGGCCAGCACGTCAGCTCCCTGGTGTCCCGGTAAATGCTGTAGCTTCTCCTGCAACTCCACGGAGTTGGACTGCCAATCCCTGACTGATGACAAATGGGGGTACTGGTCGTGTGTATTACAGATTGATGGTGTTGACGTGACATAAGCGCTGTAGTCGGTAGAGATAATATAATTCGTGGGGCTTACCTTCTTCACCACTCTATATGGCCCACTGAACTTCGCATGGAGCGGCTGTCCATGTCTCGGCAAGAGAATGAGTACTTGATCTCCTATCTGGAACTCTCTGTGTCTGGCACGCTTGTCGTACCATGTCTTGGTCTTGGACTGCCACTGCTGTTAGTGGTCTGCGGGAAGGCTCCAACATCTTAGAAGCTTCTCTCTAACATCTCCTACTAAATTTAATACACTAATGCTCTCTTCACTAATACCTAACAATCTATCTCTAACTATGTGCAAAGGACCTCTTACTTGATGAGCGAACAGTAGAAGTATGAGAAACAAAATGGATGATATTAGGGCCTTAGCAGTAACTTTCCTAAGAGGTACAGCATGCAAGTACCTAGTGGAGGTATCAATGACTGTAAATAAATATTCAAACCCACTAGAAGTCTTAGGCAGAGGGCCTACAATGTCACACTGTACTGTTGCAAAGGGCACAGGTACGTGAGGTACTCTTACAAGTGGAAAAGGTGGAATAGCCTGATTGGCTTTGCCTACCTTTTGACAAAAATGACAGTACTTACAATATTTAGTGACATATCTCCTCATACCTGGCCAATAGAAGTTCCTGGCCAGCCTGTTGAACGTCTTTCGGACACCTTGATGTCCAGAAAAGCGACCGTCATGGGCCAGAGCTAGAACATGTTGTCTGTAAGTGTGTGGGAGAAATATTTGAGTGATAGACGCCCAGTCCGCGTCTTCCTCTGACATAGTCGGTCTTGACTGAAATATCTCGTGGTAGGGCCTGAATCATTGGCAGAATCTGACACCTGGTCAAACAAGAGCCGTAATGAATCGTCTTGCTCTAGCGCAGCTATTAAAGCAACTCTCCCGGTCTCAGCATTAACTGCGGAAGAAATGTCTTGGGAAGCAATTGGGTTAGCAAAAAGTCCTGCTAAGGAAAGTGAATTATCTACAACAGGAGTTACATTATGATCATTAGTCATTGACATAGAACGAGTCACAGCACACACAGGGAAAACACCGGGCATATCATCTTCAAGTTGTTGCAGCTGTGCGGTAGACTCTGGTCTTTCCCGCAGCACAGGAGGTGGGGTTACGTTCCCCATTTGACCTCCCGCCAAATCGTTACCGAGTATGAGGTCCACTCCAGCAACCGGCAGCTCGTGCATTTTACCTACCTTGGCAACGTTCTTTCCCCCAAGCACAACATCGACGAGGAGATCCTGGGTCGGGTCCATCTTGCAGCCGCCTCCTTTGGTCGTCTGCGCTCTAGAGTATTCGACAGTAACAGCATCAAAGTTACAACCAAACTTTATGTTTACCAAACTGTCTGTATTTTCATCATCTTATTTGGTACAGAGGCGTGGATTACGTACCAAAGGCACACCCGATTTCTCGAGGCCTTCCATACCCGTTGTTTGCAGCGCATTCTTGGTCTAACCTGGCAGGACAAAGTCTCTCATATGACACTCCTCCCGCGCGCCAATTTCACCAGCAAAGAGGCATTTCTGACAAAGCGACAGATGCAATGGACGGGACACGTCCGATTCCCCCGCCAAATCTTCTACTGCTAGTTGCCCGAGACACGCCGCAACCCTGGACAAAGACCAGCTCAGAATGACGCTAAAAAATGTAACATACCTCCAAAGGAGCCTGAAACCATTGCAACTGACCGTAGTCTATGGCGCTTCACCTGTACCCAAGGTGTCACACATCTCGAGAACGAGCGTAATGGGGTCAGATGTGCACGTAGGGAAAGGACACAAAATCGCACTCCCAAAGACCTCCCACCTAACCCTGAGCTGTCCTACCCAATGTGCGATAGAGTCTGCGGGTCAAGGATCGGACTCCACAGTCACATCCAGTGACACCGCCAACGACATCCCTATTTCACCACTCACTTTCATCGATTTCATAATGAAGCAGAGTCGTCGTCGGCTATTACGGACAGCCTTAAGCAAGTAAGGTAATGTGTGACAGTGAGTGGTGGTATGTGTTACAGTGTAAGAATATTTGACTGGTGGAAGTGTGTGGTGTTGTGTGGTAGAGTGTGGTGGTGTGTGGTGGTGTTTGGTAGAGCGTGGTGGTGTGTGATGGTGTGTTGTAGAGTGTGGTGGTGTGTAGTAGTGTCTGTGTGTGTAACAATATGTGGAGCTTCGATAATGGGATGTGTATGGTGGTGTGTAGTGGTGTGTGTTAGTGTGTGGTCGTGTGTAGTAGTGTGTGGTGGTGTGTGGTAGCGTGTAGTGGTATGTGGTAATGTGGTAGTATGTGTACTTGTGTATTATAGTTTGTACAAGGATTCTCTACTCTAGGAGGATGGCTCACTCAATGTTAATTTTTTAAACTAAGCGGTCGCTGGGTATAAAACACATTAAACCCAGTGTGCCTTACATGATTTTGTGCGATAACACCAGATTATTCAGTTAAAACAATTTACAAAATTATAGTCAGTATGTTATGACATCCAACTTTAAATTTATAGGAATAATTTCTTAAAGCAACACATTGAATATTTTGTAATAAAAGATAATTAGTTGCCTACCTAAGGGATTATACTGGACTTCCTTCGGTTTTTCAGTACCAGCGATGCTGGTAGTAGCCTCCAGGTTTACATCAGTTTTACACCATTTGATATGAACAAAAATATCGCAGACATTTAACCAATTCACTTTTTATAGTTTTCCCTTTTTAAACAGGTTACTATTTTAGTAATGATACATAGAACATCAAGGTATTTACAAGTTGGTAAAAGAGTTGGCGGTTTATTGTTGACCAACGATTTAAAAAAAACGAAAACTACAGCTTCAGAACTACACAACTACAAATGTTTTCCTGGAAATATAAGACTGTAGGTGTTAATATTAGGCTCCTTCAGTGGAAAAAAAAATGAAGATCACACTACATTATTCCAATTATGAATAATAGTAATAATTATAATATTTATTCTGTGATTGTCATGTATATAAAGTACGCAGGTATACAGGTATGCGGGTATACAGTTCAGCACGAATATAAAATTCTTTGTTTAGGCACCGAAATTTCCAGTGGTGGATCAAGACATTTACAAAGGGGGTGCAGCCCAAAGAAAATTCATATTAATTATCTCGAGAAGGTCATGCCGAAGGAAGGAGTCCATGTGCTAGTTTTGAATCTCTTCATTGTCCTTGATAATTTTATTGAGGGTTATGCTGAAGCAAAATACCGTTCTTGATTACACAGCTTTAGCTGGTAAATGTTTTATAGATCTACCAACCTCTGTGTGAAGAAGAATTTCCTTATGTTTATTCTGCATGATAACTTGGCAAGCCTGAAATTATGTCAGCAATTATGGACCAAAAATTGCCCATGTTAACGTTTTCCATTCCTTTCAAGATTTTAATTGTCTCTGAGATCTGCCCTATTGTGTCTTGTGTGAAGAGTTGTTAGTCCTAAGGCCCTCATTTTACTGTACTTGGATAATCGAAATGACTCGAATCCAGAGTTATAATTCCAAATGCATGTCACTTACTGAAACCCATGAAATTATTATGCTGTTTTATCCTAAATGTATACCAAATACGACAAGGCACACTTCTCCAAAATATTGTAAAATTAAGACAAACTAAAAATGAAGTATATATATATATATATATATATATATATATATATATATATATATATATATATATATATATATATATATATATATATATATATATATATATATATATATATATATATATATATTTATATATATATATATATATATATATATAAAACAAAGAAGTATTTCTGTATGTTTGTGTGTGTGTTTGTGTGTGTGTGTCCGCATGGGAATCTCGGAAACTATTTTACCGATCTGTAGTGATGATGGATGGTGTTATACGTAGTAATGATGGATGATGATGTTATATGTTGTGATGATGGATGATTTTATATGTAGTGATGATGGATGATGATGTTATATGTCGTGATGATCTCTATCTATATTAAACAAAGAAGTATGTCTGTTTCTTTGTGTGTGTGTTTGTGTGTGTGTGTCTGCACGAGAATCTCGGAAACTACTTTACCGATCTGTAGTGATGATGGATGGTGTTATATGTAGTGGTGATGGAAGATGATGTTATATGTAGTGATGATGGATGGTGTTATATGTAGTGATGATGGGTGGTGTTATATGTAGTGATGATTAGACAAGCTATCTATATAAAACAAAGAAGTCTGTCTGTTTGTGTGTGTGTGCGTGTCCGCATGAGAGTCTCAGAAACTACATTACCGATCTGTAGTCATGATGGATGGTGTTATATGTAGTGATGATGGATGGTGTTATATGTAGTCATGATGGATGGTGTTATATGTAGTGATGATGGATGGTGTTATATGTAGTGATGATGGATGGTGTTATATGTAGTGATGATGGATGATGTTATATGTAGTAGGGTCTGTCATAGGAGGGAAGATCAGCTAAAACTAATGGCCCATCACTTTTTTGGTAGATTTTAGTGTCTATAAACAGAAAATAATTTCAGTTTCAATATTTTGCAACCTTTTGCTAGGTAAATTTTAGCGTGAAATTTATCGAAAATCTAACGTACAGCTGCATTAGTGCATTACAATTAAATAGTGAACATTGCTTTCTGACTTCATTCTTTAACAACCCAACTAACAATATTTTTTTCTGTTTCGAATTCTGATGCATTTATAAGTTGATAATATTTGCGATGGCTGCTTGTGTCGGGACGAGAACCAAAATCCAGCCATCTCAGTCACTATCTTGGAGTCTGGGAGAGAGCTCCTGAAATCGGAGTTGCCTACATTGAGAGATGCTTTGAGATACGGTGTTTTAATCAGGCAAATCAGTGAAAAGAACCAAAAGAACACACAAAAAGCAAAGACATTGCCAGTGATATATGACCAAAAGCTGTCTTGGCACAGTACACTCTGGCTAACGCTCAGTTCAAGCCTCCAGTCATAACAAGTCAGAAGAAGATTAGTGAGAGACTGCTAGCCAGTTGGGAAAAGGCAAGAGATATATCTCTTGGGAGAGGAAAACTTGCAGTTAAGGACAGCTTTGCCAAGCAAATGGACCAGTTATTTGACATAATTACTTGCAAGTGCCCAATTGTTCTCTGTCCTGAGTTTGGATGCGATCGTGACTGTAAATCCGAGGCCCACATCTCCTGTGTTTGCAAGCGTGAACTGAAGATTCCTGTGATCGAACTGGCATTTGTCAAAGCACAGAGAGAGAAGACTGGCAGTATAGGGGCTCTCATGATTTCTAGCCAAGATATTCCGGAGTCCAAGAGACAGGAGGCTGCCACAGAGAGACAGAAGAGGAAAAGAGTTGCCGAGGAAAAGAGACTTGAGAAGGCCCAGGGTGAGGTAAAAAAGGCCGATGATTGGAGTCAAGCTGATTCAGAGTTTAATAGCTTCCCCATGGCTGATCCAGTGCTGACCAGGAGAATGGTGACTGTCCCCTAATAACCCAGAAAATAATGATCCAAACCTTCCAGGCATAAGATTCGAAATAGGAAAGATATCCCGGGCATAGCTCTGGCCAGCATGCGACACCACACTGGTCTCAGAGAAACTGCAGAGATAGCAACAGCTGCCTGGACTGACGGTGGTTTGATAACACCTGATGATGTTCACCTGGTGATAGATCATAACAAAGTAAGGAGAGCTCAGGAGAAACTTGTTAGTAACCTAG
Source organism: Homarus americanus (assembly GCF_018991925.1). Taxonomy (NCBI): domain Eukaryota; kingdom Metazoa; phylum Arthropoda; class Malacostraca; order Decapoda; family Nephropidae; genus Homarus; species Homarus americanus. Next base: position 1,353,686 of record NW_024733734.1, on the reverse strand, counting down.
AAGAGGAGTTTGATAAGTGGATAAGATAAAATGGAATCAATTGTTTGTTCTTTGATGGGAGAAGGGATGACACTAAAGTGTTCATGAAAGTTGGAGATTCTGACAAGTTGTTCCCTGCCATGGTGAAGGAGGAACACTACTCCTGCTGCAGTGAACCAGGAGGGAAATATTTGTGGCATTTCACTCCAGAATGACATCAGGAAACCAGCTGAGATAGTGGCAGATAACATTGTGAACTGGCTCAGAGAGAGGAACGTAGACCAGACCCTGCAGGCCATTGGAGGGGACAGCACCAACACGAACACAGGGTGGCAAGGGGGGTCATACAGTGGATAGAGCGGAAGATTGGGAGGAAGCTAGTCTGGATTGTTTGTGACCTCCACACCAACGAGTTGCCACTCAGACATCTGATCCAGGAGCTGGATGGCAAGACTCTTTCAAACAACAGATGGTCTGGTCCTCTTGGCAAGATGCTGGACTCTGCCACTGAGTTAGAAATAAATCCGAGCTTTGAAAAAATCACAGTTGGCCCTCCACTCGTTGAGCTTGCACATACTGTCATTGACGACCTGAGTACTGACCAGTACTATGGTTACATGATTTGCAGTGCCATCAAAACTGGGGTCATGCCTGATAGACACTTGCTTCCTGCAGATAGGTCCAGTCTCACATTCTAGGTGGCTCACAACGGCTCTCAGGTTCTGCAGAATTTGGGTCGCTCATCATAAACTGAAAGGGAACCAGTTCACAACCTGAGACTTATTGTCCAATTCATCGTGAGTGTCTACTTGCCAAATTGGTTCAACACCAAGGTCAAGTCATCGTTCTCCGAAGGTCCAGGCATGTTCTTTCCAGCTTGAGCTCCTGAGGAGTCAGCCAAGGAAGGTTGTTCAGATTGTGGAGCAGACTGTGAGGAGATCTTCCTGGTATGCTCATCCCGAGGCAGTTCTGCAGACAATGCTCTGCAGTAAGGATGAGGAGGAGAGAAGAGTGGCAGTCAAAAAGATCTTGGATATGAGACTTATGAGAGGATCTGGGCATGACGAATTAGTTGGTGACGATTCCTTCAGGGTCAGGAAGACTCCTGAAGTCAATCTAGGTGCCAAGACCCTCACTGATCTCATAGATCTGGATAACATCCAGGCTGGCAGTGAGCCCCCTCTTACCTGCAGCCTCACCAATGTTCAAGTCAGAGCTTTTCTGGACAACCCCATGCATGCCCCTGCCTGGCCCTCGCACACCCAGAGTATAGAGCGTTGTGTACAGCAAGTGAGCGAGGCCAGCAGTCACGTGTACAGCCAGGAGAGGAGGGAAGGCTACATCCTAGCTCAGGTGGTCAGCAGGGAGGTGATGAGTAGAAACAGAAGCAAGAAAGACATGTTCTCTATGGTGTGCAGCAACACCGGGTCGTAGTAGTAAAACCGGTTTTTGTATTTGATGATTTTGTTTTCTAAAGGAATATTAAATTTAATAAATGTGTCAAGATCATTCGTTTCACTATTCTGCATCATTTTCATCCTAATAAATTAACCTGATACATTTACTTTACTTTAAATAAGCTATTTAGTGGTGTTGGTAAAAGGGTGGGAATACTGAATTTTCATAAGATTTCAAGTTAAAATTTACCTAGCAAAAAATGAAAACTTTTCAAATCTGAATATATATCACATGATTCTGCACATAGAACTACATCATTAATACCATGGGCCGATTTTTCAAACTAAAAAAAAAAAAAATTCGCCTCCGTATGACACCCTAATATGTAGTGATGATGGATATTGTTATGTGTAGTGATGATGGGTGGCATTATATGTAGTGATGATGGATGGTGTTATATGTAGTGATAATGGATAGTGTTATATGTAGTGATGATGGATGATGTTATATGTAGTGATGATGGGTGGTGTTATATGTATTGATGATGGGTGGTGTTATATGTAGTGATGATTTGACAATAAAATAATAACAGTTTAATGCTAAAAATATATACGTTGCTGTACCGTTGTAGTGAAAAACATGGTGAAACTTACATACACCGTTAATGAACTATTGATGGAAGAAGTTTTAGGGACTGAACAGTGAGACAATGTGGAGCCTCCCGGTGGGTGGCGTCCTACCGTGGCCTAGCGGATGAGCCGCCCGGACGGCGGCGATTCTGCTAGTAAGCTATATAATGAAGTGGGTAAGATGTCAACAATATATCCCGCAGACTTGTTAGTGTGTACTTAATAACCTACAAATTGTCCTTTCTTAAGTGAAATAGAAAAATTAAGAATACATATATCCCTCGTTATATGAATGGGGTTCATTGAGAACCATTTAAGTGAATAATCGTATATCAAACAATAAAACATAAAGGGAAAGAAATAAGGTTTGGTGGTCTATTGACAAAAAAACTTCATTATTATCCCTAGAAAATATAGGTTCACAAGCAAAAAGAAACAAATAGCTACTATAACTTACAACCTAACTAGTGCACTGTAATTTATACCCACCTCCCCCCCAAAACAATCGTTTCACAAACAACAAAAAAGCCTACGTAACTATTGTAATTCAGTACCTAGTTACTGTAATTAAGTACCTCTTACACTAAGAAATTAATTAAATATAAATTTGCGACATTACCTTAAAGGATCATAGCTGTTGTATAGTGAGAAAGAGGTGTAAGAATAGAAGAAAAAAATTGTATACGCGAATATTCGCCGAGTGAACGTTCGTGTAGCGAGGGATACTGAAAACATACATTTTGAGACGAAAGCACTGTATTTTTTTTTTTTTTTGCTTTGTGTCTATATAAAAATCAATAGAGAGGTCTGTCGTTGTACTTTACTGACTTTTAACCATTTGGTTTTTCACGAAACTATACAAAATTCCAAGGGCAAAGGTTAGATTACATTATGTAAAGTTAGATTAGGTTAGGTATAGTTAGGTTAGGTTAGGTAAAGATAGGTCAGGTAAAGTTAGGTTAGATTAGGTCGGGTGTCGTTAGGTTTGGTTTTATTCGATTTTTTTTTTGTGTGTTTTTAATCATACCATTTTGGTTTTCATGAATTTGATCAATAAATGAATGTGGAAGCCATTCAAAACACAAAAATATACTGGAAAAATATAATTTCGTCCAAAACGTCATGGGTGGTCCTGAGACGAATAATGACCCAAACCTAAAAGTTCCAGCCTTTTATTTTCAACAATACAATTGTATCATGTTCATATTAAATATTCTATTGATACTCTAATGTTCACTAGCAATTCTGAAGGGTGGAACATAATCAACAATAATCGTAGTAAATAAAGAAAGAGCTCATAAAAAAACTAATTAAGAGTTAACATTAACAGAAGTAGTTTTACGAATCATTTCCCTGGATTCTTCGGAAATAGGAAGTAAGACAGGTTTCTGTTTTCTTTGGTGTTGTTGTAGCAATTAAAATCTGAACATTCGAGTGAGCCATCATCCTGCAGTATTGAACCCATGTGACTGGTGGAAATATGTGGTAATGTGTGGTGGTGTGTGATGGTGTGTGGTAGTATGTGGAACCATGTGGTGGTATCTAGTAGTATGTGGACGACCTGTAGTGTAATGGTCAGCATGCTCGCATCGCAAGCGAGCGGCCCCGAGTTTGATCCCCGGTCAGAGTGAAACTATGGGTAAGTTTCTTTACGCCATTTGCCTCTGTCTACCCAGCAGTAATTGAGAACCTGGATGTTAATCGATTTGTGGATCGTGTTCCGGGGTAATGGTTTGCCAGTGCAGCTGGCGAGTTGTCCGGTCTTCTCGGACTATTCCTTATAACTGGGTCATACAACTCGTTAACTTGGGGTGTGGTTGTTGTGTTGGCGACAGCTTCTACACCTTAAACAAATTCACGTCTAGGTGGGCTTTGGGCCGGCCATCCTCGTTACGCGAGGGGCAACCATTATCTTATTAGTAGTATGTGGTGGTGTGTGGTAGTATGTTCTTTAGTATGAGGACATGCGACTGGTAAAGGCGTGTGGTAGTGTGTAGTGTCTAATTTATTGTGCACCCAATACTCATCCTGTGTGCAGTAGTGCAAAAAGAATTACAGAGCAGAGGTCACTAAGGGTCTTTATTTGATTCTAGTGGTAAGGATATTATGGCGGTGAAAGTTACAAAGTATTTCCAGTACATTGTCTGTTTAGGTGGTGAATGTGCATATAGTTCCTACAGTGATTTATTTGTATTTATGTATATATATATATATATATATATATATATATATATATATATATATATATATATATATATATATATATATATATATATATATATATATATATATATATATATATATATACAGGATGACAACCCTTTATCCGAAATTCCGAAAACCGAAAAGCTCTGAAAACCGAAAGTATTTTGTGGAGCATTTTTCTTTTTTTCTTTTTTCTTTTTTTATATACAGGGATTAGCCCACGCAGGCATAGATCACTAACCCACATCGGGGCCTGGGGGGCGAAAATGTAATGGTAATACTAATTATTATAATAATAATAATAATAATAATTATTCATAGTAAATAAACATTTTAATAAAAAAATACACCAAAATAAAATAATAATGGTAACAATAATACTGTATTACTAAAATAACAATAATAATATATATATATATATATATATATATATATATATATATATATATATATATATATATATATATATATATATATATATATATATATATATATATATATAGTAAAGGAGAGTGATATCAAGTTCCTAGGGACAGCAGGTCTCCAACATATTCAGGTCAAAAGGTAGTGTGATCCAACCCTTTCAACTGGTTACAAATCTTCTTAATCGCAAACTTGTTCAATTTGTACATGCCATTACCCAAATTCATGTTGACAGATTCGGTATGTTTAATGAGACTGGATTCTATAATGTTCCTACTGATAATTGAATTACAAGGTAATATTGAGGAGGCATTAGTGCAACATCTGTGAACGATCCTGCTGGTCCAATATATGTCTATTTAGTCACCTCAGAACTCACCAACGTAGGTGATATCCTTAATAACTCATATCATTGCATAATACTCGATTCCGAGTGACAGCAAAGTAGTAGAGTTGTAGTAGTTGTAGGTGTGTGATGGATGTGTGTGGTAGAGATGTGTTGTGGGTATTTGCGATGATGTGTGGTAATATTGGCTTGTGATGGAGGTAACAGAACAGTGTTGTGGAGGTGTTTGGTGTATGTGGTGGATGTTTGTAGTGGTGGTATATGGTGGAGGTGTGCGGTGGAGGTGTTCGGGGGAAGTGTGTGGTGGAGGTATATGGTTGGGATGTGTGGTGGAAGTGTATTGTGATGGCAGGTGGTAGAGGTAGTGGAGTTGTGTGGTAAAGGTGTGTGTGGTAAGTAGTAGTGCTGTATCGTGGTGGAGTGTTTGGTGAAGGTAGTGGAGGCGTGTTGTGGAAGTGTATGGTGGTTTCTGGTGGGGGTGTTTAGTGATATTGTCTTAGGGAGGTGTGTTGTGGTGGTGTTTGGCGGAGCTGTATGGAAGTGTGTGTTGTGGTGGTGTTTGGCGGAGCTGTATGGAAGTGTGTGTTGTGGTGGTGTTTGGCGGAGCTGTATGGAAGTGTGTGTTGTGGTGGTGTTTGGTGGAGTTGTATGGAAGTGTGTGTAGTGGTGGTGTTTGGCGGAGTTGTATGGAAGTGTGTGTGTGTGGTGGTGTTTAGTATGGAAGTGTGTGTTGTGGTGGTGTTTGGAGTTGTATGGAAGTGTGTGTGGTGTGGTGGTGTTTGTGAGTTGTATGGAAGTGTGTTGTGGTGGTGTTTGGCAGTTGTATGAAGTGTGTGTTGTGGTGGTGTTTGGTGGAGTTGTATGGAAGTGTGTGTGTGTGGTGTCGGGTTGTATGAAGTGTGTGTTGTGGTGGTGTTTGTGGTTGTATGGAAGTGTGTGGGTTGTATGGAAGTGTGTGTTGTGGTGGTGTTTGGTGGAGTTGTATGGAAGTGTGTGTGTGGTGGTGGTGTATGTGTGTGTTGTGGTGGTGTTTGGTGGAGTTGTATGGAAGTGTGTGTTGTGTGGTGTTTGGCGGGTTGTATGGAAGTGTGTGTTGTGGTGGTGTTTGGTGGAGTTGTATGGAAGTGTGTGTTGTGGTGGTGTTTGGTGGAGTTGTATGGAAGTGTGTGTAGTGGTGGTGTTTGGCGGAGTTGTATAGAAGTGTGTGTTGTGGTGGTGTTTGGTGGAGTTGTATGGAAGTGTGTGTAGTGGTGGTGTTTGGCGGAGTTGTATGGAAGTTTGTGTTGTGGTGGTGTTTGGCGGAGTTGTATGGAAGTGTGTGTTGTGGTGGTGTTTGGTGCTTGAGTGCGATGGAATGTGGTGGAGTTGTGTGGTGCTCGAATGTGGTGAATATGTGGTGGAGTTGTGTGGTGGAGGTGTATGGTGGTGTGCAGTACTGTATGGATCACAGCTCTTTATCACAACAGTCACATATCACAATAACAATTTACAATTCATACAATTACACTATCAAAACATGATTATAATTAGTAGAGTAGTTCCTCATATATGTTAGTATGAACTGTCTCATAGTCTTTTACACTAAGCATAACCTTTATAAACTTAACAAACACAGCCGGGTTATGGATGGTTCTTAGATTAGTCTTTTGCATCAATGTAGAAAATTTCATAAGACCTGAATGATTTCTATAAAATCTTGGTACTGTATACATTGTGTACTTGCATCTCTTTTCTTTGATATATTCATTATTTTACTCTAGAATAACATTATAATCTTTATGTATTGTCTAATGGTAGACCCTGCTGCCATATGGCATCACTAAAATTGTGACCAAGTCCCAGGTTGCTGATCTGACTTTCTGCCTCATTTACACAATTGCAGGGTCTCAATTGTTTCTCTTACTTTGACAACACAACATACATATATTGTTTCTCACTCTTGATCTTTTTTCTTTTATTTATTTTATTATTATTATTATTATTATTATTATTATTATTATTATTATTATTATTATTATTATTATTATTATTATTATTATTATTATTATTATTATCATTATTATTATAATTATAATTATTATTATTATTATTATTATTATTATTATTATTATTACTATTATTATTAATTATAATTATTATTATTATTATTATTATTATTATTATTATTATTATTATTATTATTATTATTATTATTATCATTTATTATTATTATTATTATTATTATTATTACCATTTATTATTATTATTATTATTATTATTATTATTATTATTATTATTATTATTATTATTATTATTATTATTATTATTTTTATTATTATTATTATTATTATCATTATTAATAGTATTATTATTATTTTTATTATTATAATATTATTATTATTATTATTATTATTATTATTATTATTATTATTATTATTATTATTATTATTATTATTATTATTATTATTATTATTATTATTATTATTATTATTATTATTATTATTACATCTTCGCCCCCCCAGGCCCCGATGTGGGTCAGTCACCTGTGCCCGGGTGGGCTAATCCCCGTAACAAAAGAAAAAACAAAAAACAATCACGATAATGTACTATTCAGGTTACTACACCACTGGTAATCCACTGAACTTCCAACAGCTTATTTTAACCATAGTGGATTATGTTGGTTGGGCATCACCCATATACCTGACATCCAGCAGTTATTTAGTACAGATCTAATTTGGTTCACCAATGGAAAACTTAATCTACCCCAGTCTTTTAACTACCTATGACACTGACAAATAAAATAGCTCAGTTTATCCTGTTTCTCATTTATTAACCGTGTCCAGTATCCCACCGTCCTACAATTCAAATGTTCTGAACTGTGCATTTTATATGTTCTATATACCCTTATATTATAGCGTTACATGTATTTTTTATAACATAAAGGACATATTAAAAAATAAATTAAAAGACGATTTTCTAGTTCCTTACCAATATTACATCCCTAAACTCACCTTTTGTCATAATTGGTAATACTATTGCAGCAAAAAGTTCAGGCTGGAAGTCAATGGGAGATATAATTTCCTGCATTTTCTTATTAAACTATACATTGCTCTTTATGCCTGTGTACAGTATATAAACAATGTTGATTTTTTTATGTATATCATTATAGTTCCACATATTTACACTGGGCGTTAATGACAATATATATCCGTAATAAACAATAGGTGTCGCCTGGCGCCGATCACGAATATATCCGTGATGAAATGATACCAGTACCTCATGGTACATGCAGTACGAGGACCTTGATTTTTGTGAAGCATATCAAACAACTGTAAGCCTATGTTTTGACAACACTGCCACACATCACAGGATCATGTATCAATTACCGTCTGACGCAAGTGTGCAGCAGGTCACAAAGGCGACCTTTCCTGTCCCCTGAAGAGGCTGCTAACCTCGCACTTTTGTACGAGCCTGACCCAGTGTGTGTTTGTACGATATATATATATATATATATATATATATATATATATATATATATATATATATATATATATATATATATATATATATATATATATATATATATATATATATATAACACGGAGGATGCTTTGTCTTTATTCAAGATATCTCAGAGGCAGTTGCCTGAAATGTGAACAAAGCAATTTCCGTTTTCCCTGTTGATTTTATCAAGATTTATCTTATCCACGTTTCATTTGGATTAATAAATATATATATATATATATATATATATATATATATATATATATATATATATATATATATATATATATATATATATATATATATATATATATATATATATATATATATATATATATATATATATATATATATATATATATATATCTGCGGAATCGTTGCCTCCGGCGGCTCTTTCCAGGCCACGTGAGACGCCACCTTCCGGAGGCTCCACATTGCCTCACTGTAGTGCATTAAGGTGGACCACATTTTTGGTTTTGCCATTAGCAGCAAGTAGTACAGATTTTGCCAGTTCCCACTCTGGAGCATCCAACATAGAACTGTCCGTGACAGAAGTAAGGAAACACCAGGTTTAGGCATACCATCTTTGAGGATTGTCCTGGCTTTTGTAGATGGTCATGGCAAAGCTCACTTTAACCGGGAACTGAAGTCGCTTGAACTCAAATGGCAGGTCAGTGGTGATGAGAGGTATCCATGGTATAAAAACATCCTCTCCTTTAGGTTTTCCTGTCGGTATTGTAGCTTCCAGTACATGTGACATCATGTTCTTCACCACCAGTCTTGTGCCATTGCAGAGGTTGATGGTTCAAGATTTCTTAAGAGCATTATAGGCGTTCCAATCTTGAAAGTGAGGTGGTGAGGAGGCATGCAGCGGGCTCCAAAGAATTAGGAATTCTGCAGGGTACTGGACTGCTTGGTCCTGGTCGATTACTGTATCAACAGATTTGAATGAGGTCTCTCTGCCTGGAAGCTGTCTGAGTAGTCATGTTGATTTCAGCCACTGTTTCATTCTCTGGTGGCAGAATTGCGCGTTCACGCAGCTACTTGTGATCCTTGTAGTGGTGGATAATGTTTGGGTAGACCATGTTAGTGAGCTCAGTTGAGGACTTTACAACATTTCCACATCCTTGAGGAATGATTATTTGCCCTTCTGAATCAACAGGGACAGTTCCATTCCCAATCTGTAGTAGAAAGTTTACATTCAGTTCATCAGCTGGAGTGCTTCGAGGAATGACAGGTAGGGTCTGGCGAAGTCTCCAGCAATGACCATTGCAATGCCACCTATGAGCTGGTCATTTTCTCGTATATTGCAAGGTCCTGTCCAATGCTTCAAACGCTAACTTGTGAGACATAGTGCATTCATCCCAGACTATGAGGCTGCATTTTTCTAAGTTTTGCCTTTGCCGATCCTTTTTGATGTTGCACACTGGATTCTCATTGTGAGCGAGGTTGAGAGGCAGTTTAAAAGTTGTGTGTGCAGTACGTCCTCCTTGTAGTAGTGTTGTAGCAATGCCTGAGGATGCCACAGCAAGAGCAATTTTCCCTGATGACGTACTTTGGTCAACAGAAGGTTGATCAGGAATGTTTTTCCTGTCCCGCCAGGTGCATCGAGAAAGATCATACCTCCCTGCTCCGCTTGTATCGCTTGCAGGATCTGTTCATAAGCATTTGCTTGATCAGGCACCAGGTGAGGCTCATTTTCTTTAAGAAAATTCATCAGAACTTCAACTGAGTGGTATGTCTCTCTTCCATCAATAGTTCATTAACGGTGTATGTAAGTTCCACTACAACGGTACAGCAAAGTATTTTTTTAGCATTAAACTCTTATTATTTTATTGTCTAATCATCACTACATATAACACCACCCATCATCACTACATATAACACCATCCATCATCACTACATATAACACCACCCATCATCACTACATATAAAATCATCCATCAACACTACATATAACACCATCCATCATCACTACACTTAACACCATCCATCATTACTACATATATCACCGCCCATCATCACTACATTCCATCCATCATCACTACAGATCGGTAAAGTAGATTCCGACATTCTCGTGCAGACACACACACACAAACATACAAACATTTTCTTCAAGAAAATTCACCAGTACTTCAACTAAGTAGTCTGTCTCTCTGAGCAACTCCCTGTTTGCAACTACTGTTCAGTCCCCAAAACTTCTTCTTCCATCAATAGTTCATTAACGGTGTATGTATTAAATTCCACTACAACGGTACAGCAAAGTATATTTTTTTAGCATTAAACTGTTATTATTATATTGTCTAATCATCACTACATATAATAACATCCATCATCACTACATATAACACTACCCAGCATCACTAAATATAACGCCACCCATCATCACTACATATAACATCATCCATCATCACTACATATAACACCACCCATCATCACTACATATATCACCACCCATCATCACTACATATAACACCACCCATCATCCCTACATATAACAACATCCATCATCACTACATATAACATCATCCAGCATCACAACATACAACACCATCCATCATCACTACAAATCGGTAAAGTAGTTTCCGAGATTCTTGTGCGGATACACAAACACACATACTTTTGTTATATATATATATATATATATATATATATATATATATATATATATATATATATATATATATATATGTGTGTGTGTGTGTGTGTGTATGTGTTTGTGGTGTTTGTGTATAAGTGTGTGCATGTAAATGTGTGTGTTTGTGTGTGTGCGTGTGCGTGGTCCTGACTGGGCAACCGCACCCAGTAAGGTCATTCTTACGCGGTAGAAAACACAATCAAAATCACAGATCCAAACAAAAACAAACCATACAACCTCTTATGGTCGCTGCATGGAATGTCAGGACCCTTCTGGATACTGGCGCAAATGAGCGTCCGGAAAGAAGAACTGCCCTTGTGGTAAAAGAGCTGGCTAGGTATTACATCGACATAGCAGCATTAGTGAGTCCCGGCTCTCAGACGAGGGTCAACTCACAGAACGGGGGTCTGGCTATACTTTCTTCTAGAAGGGTACGCCTGCTGCGGAGAGAAACTGCATTTATGTTGTTGGCTTTGCCATCTGCCAGCGCATCCTACACGGGCTAACTGAAATGCCTACTGGGATCAACGAGCGTCTCATGGCGCTCCGAGTCCCACTGAATGACTCACGTCATTTCTTTATCATCAGTGCATACGCCCCAACACTAAATGCAGAGGATGACATCAAGAGGGCCTTTTACGCCGACCTCGAGAGAGTGCTAACCTCTATCCCCAAAGAAGATATGGTTGTGCTCCTTGGTGAATTCGATATCAGAGGTGGTAGAGATGCTGACATTTGACAGGGATATATAAATATTCACCAAAAGGAATAACACCAACTTATTCGCCAGGTGTGTACTGTCACCAACTCTCTTTTCCATTTTCTTGGCTGCCTTCATTACTCATGCCAATGCCAATTTAGCCGGCAGAGTAGACATTCAATACCGGATGAAGGGATTTTTCAATATAAGACGACTCCAGGCAGGAACAAAGGTGTCGGCCGCAGACGAACTCACCCTTGTCGCTCACACTGAACGCAACCTACAGGAGATCATGTCACCTACAGGGATGTGTATGCACACCCTTCCCTTCCTTCAGCCACACCTCCACCATCCGTCCAGGTTAATGTAACCCACTTTCTGTATCTTGGCTCCCACCTGTTCACCACCGCGGAAGAGATTCAACATCGGATCAGATGTGCATCTCAATCATTTGGTAGACTCCGGACACGTGTCTCCAGCTGTAGGGAGCTGAAATCATCTACGAAGTTGCACGTATATCGAGCAGTGGTCCTGCCTACCCTGCTGTATGGTAGCGAGCCATGGGTCACATCCAGGAGGAACCCCAAAACACCTGAAAATTTTTCCGAACTTAGTCTATATCCCATCCTCCAAGTTCCCTGGGAAAACAAGGAAACGAATGCCAGTATTCTCGCTGACACCAACTGTAGGAGCATCGAGGCTACCATTATCCATGAACAACTACACTGGACTGGCCATGTTACCCGCATGGATGACAGTAGACTGCCAAAGCAGTTGCCTTACAGTCACCTAGCGAATAGGATACGAAACGTAGGCGGACAACCGGAAAAGGTATAACGATAGTCTGAAGACAAACCTGAAAAAGTGCCAAATCGACCCCCCTCACCTGGGAGAAGATTACTCCACACTGTAACGCTTGGAGGAGCACCACACAAGAAGGTGTCAATAGTTTTGAGTTAGCCCTACTGCACCGAGGCGGACAAGCGCCACCGCCGGAAAGACGCTGCCGCCACCTCTCCCGCTCTAGATGTAGCCCTCCACATGTGCACCATCTGTGAACAGCTCTCCGGGTTCCGTATCGGCCTTTTTAGTCACCTTAGAACTCATCAACGTAGGTGACATCCTTAATAACTCATATCATTGTAGCATAGCTGGATGATTGTCATACTCGATTCCGAATGACAGCAAAGTATTAGTAGTGTGCAATTTAGATTTTTTTATTTGCCACATACAAAACTATTTAATTTTGCACCCTATACTCATTCCGTAAGTCGTAGTGGAAAAGGTACGGGTCACAAAGGGTGTGTATAACAGACCCCAGTGGTAGTAGGTTGTAGGCAGTTATAAAACTGGGAGGTACTACCGCCTGGGAAGATATTTGAAGGATAATGTATTGTCTAATGGTAGACCCTGCTACCATATGGTATCACAAAAATTGTGACCAAGTCCAAGGTTGCTGATCTGGCTTTCTGCCTCATTTGCACACAATGGACAAGTTGACTGTCGGAATTTTTTCGTAAGATGGCAGGTCAACGGGTAAAGAAAACGCTTAAATTCACGTTGGTAATTATATTTTTTAAATAAATTGGGCCAAAACCTGTCAAAAATAAGGGTTAAAGTTGCTCAAAAGTCACATGACTGCGAAAAGCTATGTGATTGGTTGTGACGTCACTGGTTGGGGCGAGCTTCCCAGCGGGAGGCAGCCAGCTGCAGTTCCAACCTTCTCGGCTGTTCGGCCCTCTGTAAATAAATATTATTAGATAATTAATTGTGCTTTACTATGCAACACAGTAATACTATTTTGATTATATAAATATTACTAAGCACATTAACTAATTCAATGGATATCAGCTGCCCATACAACAAATTTCATAGTATAAACATTCCAAACAATATTGGTATTATTTTGGTTTGGGTCATCTGGGGAACCTTAAGATTCTAACTATGGGATTAAGTACTTTAAACAATAAGACACATAGAAATGAAGGTCTAAATAGTTCATAACACATCGCAAGCCATCAGAAAAAAAAACATAGTCTGCATGTCTAAGTACTGGAATGACCTAAACTTAAAAATTGATCCAATAAAGCCAATCTCGAACCTAAGCATCCAAATACTTATGGTAGTTAAAGTTAAATTTTACCCATTAATTAATAAAAATGATGATATATCCCAGTGGTTCATTAGTGAATCATCAAATAATAACAGCACTATGTTGTCATGTTTACCTAGCACCAGGCATTCTCAAAACAAAGTTCAGACAATGTCATTACTTCAAATTTTACTCGTATCTCCATCTAATACTAATATACTCTGTAAATTCAATAAAAAAAGAGAGAAAAAGTCTACCAGGTAAGAGTGCATGACAGCTGAGCTGATGTGAACATGGGAGTTTTTATGTCCAAAAGAACATGAGAATGGAGGAAACTGCAGCGGGCCTATTGGCCCATACTGGGCAGTTCATTTACACCCAACCCCTATCGCTCATATATCCATCCAATCTATGTTTGAAGCTGCTATTCACGGCGCATTTCTTCACTTACGAAATGTCCGTAAAAAAAAAACACCCTTAAAACTTACCTGAACGTGCAGCGATGAGTTTGAAACTAGTGACGTCATTGCAAATGGCGGTCCTGTTTCTAGAGAAATAAACTTATCTCCACTATTATAGCAGGACTTTAAACTTTTATCACATATTATATATACCGTATCACTCTACGAACTTGGCAGTGTATTTCTTGTGTTTACCCAGAACCGTCAACTCGTCCATTGCAGGGTCTCAATTATTTCTCTTACTTTGGCAACACAGCATACATATATCGTTTCTCACTATTATTATTATTTCTTATGGTCCTTTATTATTATTATTATTATTATTATTATTATTATTATTATTATTATTATTATTATTATTATTATTATTATTTTTAATATTATTATTATTATTATTATTTCTCCTCCAGGACCTGATGTGGGCCATTCACCTGTGCCCTAGTGGGTTAATCCCGTAAACAAAACAAAAAAGAGGATATAATGGCATTGAATGTTATAGAGTAGTTTCAAATAAATTTCTTACTTAGTTTTGTATATAGAAGGCGACTTAGTCACAACTTCTCGAATACAAGAGCGCGAGGCAATATGCCAGGCAGCAAACTTTGTTATTCACATCTGCGTGAGATTTATTTAAACACATGATAAATTATATTTCAACTGAGTGCAGCAAAGTGGGTACGATGTCAGTTATCTTGCCATTAAAGATAAAATGTTGCATCATTTCACACACAGTATGCTTGGACCTGTCCTTAAAAGGCTCTATCGTCACACAGTCAAGGACGTAATATTTGGGTGTGTGGATATATATCTGGCCACACACTTTACATTTTGTTTTATTTATATCTCCTTGAGAGATATGCTGTCAAAAGTATACTTATAAACTAATCTTCTAACGGTTACGATATCGTGTGATCTTGTTACTTGGTCCATATACATATTTCATTTTATACCTCTTGTGATGGTAAAGAACAGACAGACTATTACTGTTTATTCTTGTTTGCTTGCGTCAAATCCATCAACATGCTATTTCCGGTTCAATTAAATTTGCCCATAAGACATGCTCACAAGGCATTTACTCACAAGACAAATACTCGCAGCATTAATGAAAACGAAGACAAATGCTCACTTTTTTTTATTTGCAAATCACAATTTATAAAACCAGTATACAAACATAACCTAACCTAACCTAACCTAACCTAACCAAACCTAACCTAATCTATCCTTGCAGTAAAATGGCGCTACATCCGAGTGGAGTATTTATAATTTTAATATATTGTAACAGCTTTATACATTATAATTTGCCAATAAAGATTATAAAACATACTGGTCTACAGCCAAAATGCTTCGGGAATGAGATTAGAAAATCTTTACTAATTTTGGGGAGGTAAGTACAAAAATGATGCTTAAAATTGTCAATTGGCTCTATTTATGAAGATGTGGGATGAGGTGATGGAGGTGAACAAACTTTTTTTTTTTGGGGGGGGGGACAGGCTTATACTAAATGGATCAATTGTGCTACTTAAATGATTTTGGTACTGTTTGCTTTTATGGCAACTGGAATGCATCAATTTATTCCTGGAAGTCATACAGCGCATACGTGTCATACTCCTTTCACAAAGTCTCTTTTCAGTTTTTGCTTTTGACTTATTTGCCTTATTGGGGGGTTTATAAACCCTTTTATTAAATGCTTGAAGTTTCTGCATTTGGCTTAACCTAACAGTCAATATCTGCCAATTATTATTATTCTATTTAAGAATAAAAATAAGCTGATTAGTTTCTGTTAAGTATACAATTATGAACTATTGTAGTTGTATAAAAACTTTGTTATTTTCATAGTCATAGACAGTCAAAGATCAGTGTTCAAAAATCTTTAGTAAACAATATAAATGTGTTTTACTTATACTGTACCTTTCTTATAATTAGGATAGAAACACATTTCCTAAAGGTCAACTAATGTTTCCAATTTGTAAATAAAACTCCAATACTGTAATTGAAGAATATTGGAATGATTAATTTGCATCTATATATATTTACAGCAAATGGAAACGGAAAAAAGACTGTCTTTGAATGATTTACAATTGATGAAATTAAAATAAAAAAATCTAATATTTTTACTTCAGAAATGAAATAACATTCTTTCAGAAAATTATACATTAAAAATTAAAAATTTGTTATTTGCATGCTTTATCTTGATGCATATTTGCATTTAATTTTACAAAACATTGAATTCATACAGATCTAAGTTTGTATTTATCTCTGCATGAAATGTTCATTATGAAAATATTTTTTTTATAACAATAAATAAAGCATCACTGGCAACTCAAGAAATTAAGATAATCACACTTAACATTCTTAGGACACAGCTTGTTCCATCTTCCCTCATTTGTGGACGATACGATGCCGAGGCTAATATACTGTAGGTGTTCTTATGAATTTGATGAAATAATTTTGTTATAAAGCTTAAACACATTTACAAGTTTTGAAGCTTACCTCATTCAAGGTGGTTTCTGATCTTTGATTGGGTAAAACCAAATGTAGAAAAGATTCACTAAATTCCTGCAGATGATGCAACAGCTGTATGCAACTGGGGTGGAATCATGTTAAAAATTTACCACCAAGCAAGAAGTGAGAGTGAATTTACAATATTATCATTAAAGTATAGTTGCTTAAAAGGACTGCTTCTTCCTCGATAGCTCATTAATACTGGAAGAACTCGGGGAAGTTTTCACCCACATATCTTTTAACAATATCAATTTGATCAACACTGAGACACATTAACTGATATTTAAGAACAATCGGGTTTACTAAGTAAAGAACAGGTGTCAATGCTGTATTCTTTCTCTCCAGTAGTTTATTTACATATATATTATTCTGCACAATTCAACAGTCCTGTAGATCACATTTGAGCTTATGACAAACTTCTTCTGCATCACTTATTAGTGCTTCTTGTTGTTGGAGTCTGTTCAGTGAGAAAAGCAATGACGTTTTAGTTTATCCAAGTAGTCTTTGGCAATTCACCTTAAAGCTTTGTAATTTACTCTCCTTACTATTTGTTGGTCAATACCATGTCTGTGTTCTTTCATACTTTTATAGAATATCCAGGTTCTGCAAGTATGACTGGACAGAATAATTCTTTTGTGTTCCAACGGGGGTCTGTATCCCCCCCCCCACCCAAAAAAAAAAATCCCCTTCCTGATGTGCATAGGCTTTAAAAAATATGATGGTTTCTAAAGTAGAGATGTACGGTGAAGCTGTGTGGTGGAGTTGCGTGATTAAGTTGTGTAGTGTCTATGTTTGTCTTTGATACCTCCAAAATGTTCTTCACTACTGAGGGTACACACAAACACTTGTTATCTTGAAAATAGGTTCTTATTCTCGTACGGGAGATATACACAGGAACAAAGAAACTGGCTTCCACACCATAAGGACTAGTGATCTCAACTCTCTGTATCACTCCGCGCTGGCATGTACAGATGCCAGCATTCACACGCTGAATACATAATATGTAAATATGATAATTCACATACATAACATGGTGCATAATAAATGGAAATATTACATAGGATTAATACATGTTCTGTAATACTTTACTATACATAATTAATAGAGTAATGTAAGAATACACAGCTTAAGGTGCTACTTCGTGTCCATATTATACACCTCCCTCCCCCCTATACGTTCATAGTTTCATCTTGAGCGGACCTTTTGTTTCTGAGTCGCTCGGACCTTTGGAGTACCGGGGCAGAAACACAAGGTGAGGATGGATTTACTGTAAAGACATCAGCATTAGGGGACTCTACTGGGGAAGGGTCAACACTAGGCAGCTCGTCAGGTCGGAGGAAACGACGGTTCCTCCACCATACTTTACCACTAGGAAGACGCACTTGGTAGTCCCTGGACCGGCCAATACCCATGACAACCCCAACCTTGTCCCAGCGGTGAGATACCGGATCTTGAATCCTGACCTGCTGGCCGATACTCAACCTGGGAAGGGGGAGGGCATGACAGTCGTACCAAGCAGCGACATCTGCGGCTCGTTCTGCTGCACGGCAGTCACATTCTTCAGTCTTGGCTTGCCATTCTTGAGAAAAAGACTTCGGGTGGGCAGGAACACAAGACCTGAGATGATGTCCATATAGAACCTGGGCTGGGGAGCGTCCGGTGAAGTTCGGGGTGTTGCGTAACTCTAACAAACCTCGATCGAAGTCCTCGCAGTCGATATTTCCTGAGGGTGACACCTTAAGGATCAGGTGTTTAACAATCTTGACTGCGGCTTCAGCGTGTCCATTCGCCTGGGGGTAGTGGGGCGAGGTCACGACATGACGGACTCCCCAACGGTCCATGAAGTCCCGGAACTCGTGGCTGGTGAACTGGGGTCCTCCATCAGTCCTGAGGCAGAGGGGAACACCAACTTCTCTGAAGTAATGCCTGAAATTCCGGATGGTAGCAGTAGCCGTTGTATCACTACCACAGGGGACGACAACAGGCCATCCAGACAATCGGTCGGCAATGACGAGGAAGGTCTTCCCTGCCGCTGCAAAGAAGTCGGCCGACACAGACTCGAAGGGTCTTGAAGGGTTATCGTCACACATTAAAGGTTCCTGATGCTGGCTGGGTTGCAGAATCTGGCACGGCTCACAGGCACGGACGGTATTTGCAATGTCCGCGTCGATTCTGGGCCAGAATACAATCTGCTTCGCCCGTCGCTTGGTGGCCTCCACTCCTCGATGGCTGTCGTGAAAGCGGGTCAAGGTACGGCGGCGTAGGGCAACAGGAATGACTACTCGTGGACCATACAAGACGAGGTCTCCGTCACAATAGAGATCCTCGCGTATCTTCCAGTACGGGAGTAGCGATTCATGAAGGTCGTATTGGTTAGATGGAAATCCCTGGGATGTACAGTCGACGAGCCAGATGTAGGAAGGGTCGGCCCGGGCTGCGGTGCGGAGATCTTCAAGGGTCTTGTCTGCATCCGGTGCTGTAGACTCTTCTGATGTGACGACGGCCTTCAATGAGACTACTGACTTGAGGGATGCGGCAGCTGTAGAACACAATATCTCGTCCTCTGGGGTGGGGCGACTGACAGGGGCGCGGGACAGAGCATCCGGGATGCACAGCAGCTTACCCGCATGCCACACAGCCGTGAAGAGATAAGGCGAGAGCTTCTCTTTCAAACGTTGAGGGCGAGGATTCTCTACTGCATCCAAAGAGTAGTGATTGATAATAGGTACAAGAGGGCGATGATCCGTGAAGAGGGTGAAGTGCTGAAGTCCTATCAGGTAGAAGCGGCACTTCGCCATTGCCCAGACAACAGCCAACATCTCCAGCTCAATCGTGGCATATCTCGGCCTCGGCGTCCGTCAGGAACCGAGATCCACACTGAATTAAGCGGAGTTGTCCACCGCCATGGTCCTGCAGAAGGGCGTAACCAACGCCGTAGAGTCAGGAGGCGTAAGTCTGGAGGACAGTGGGTAGGGCTGGGTCGTAACAGGCGAGGACAGGTGGACTTAAGAGGGCCTGCTTGACTCGCTGGAAGGCCTCTTTATGATCTGGGCTCCACAGGAATGTCCTCCTGGGGCTCAGCAGGGGGCGTAACGGCTGGGCTGCGGCGGAGATGTCAGGTGAAAATTCAGCCAACTGATTGACCAGACCAAAAAAAGAACGGAGGTCTGTCAGGTTGGCAGGGGTTGGAAAATCCCTGATTCCACTTAATTTCTCCGGGTCAGCTGCGATACCTGATGCTGAGAGAGTGTACCCACAGAAGTTCACTGGTGGTGCAGCGACTACAAACTTGTCAGCGTTGAGGGTAATCCCGTACTTTCGACATCTGGTGAGAACTTCATATATTCGGGAGAGGTGGGCACAATAGTCTTCGTCATGGAGTAAAATATCATCAACCACCTTGACACAATTCGTGACTCCTTGAAGGGCCGCGTCACCACGTTGACAAAATGCATCGCCCGTAGCAGCAAATCCCATGGGGCCTCTGCAATACTGATATCTTCCATATGGTGTGATGAATGTAGTCAAATGCTGGTCTTCTTCGGCCAACTCGATCTGCCAATAACCACATAAGGCGTCCATTGTTGTAAAAAACTTCGCCTTCAGGTCCACATTTCGAACAGCTGTGAAGGGTGTGGGTGAAGGGTGGGCTGGACGGAAAACTTGTTGGTTAAGTTTTGACAGATCGGTGGTGATCCGTACTCCACCACGAGGTTTGGCGACGGAGACGAGAGGGTGGCACCAAGCTGAAGGTTCGTCTCCGGCCGGCTTGATGATTCCCTGAGCTACCATGGAGTCAAGCTCTTGTTTAACTAGCTCCTTGTAGGCGTGAGGAATCAAACGAGGGGTGTGGATGGCAAAAGGTGTGGCACCATCCTTAAGATGAATCTTCATAGGTGGACCCACCATCGGCTTGAGTGGTGTGGATCCTAAAGATTTCTTCGTAACCAACACGTCAGCAAACTCCTTGAGAAGGTAAGCTCTTGCATCAGAAGGGGACGTGTTAGTAGAGATAGGGAGTTCCTTCAACCTGTTGACATGGGTGACCTTTAAAATAGGTTTGGGGAATTCCTTGGAAATAATGGCCAACTCTTGACAATGGCCATATGATAAAAGCGGAGTCGGGATCGCATCATGAATATCAATCCGGGATGAGCAAGACTGCTTACCAAAGGTAAGAGTAGCCCAGAAAGATCCCAAAGCTGGAGCCATCTTGGAACCATCAGCTGTCAATTTCGTTGTCTGAGGAGAGAGCTGTAGGTTGCTCCGGGGTATTCCCAAACTTGCTAAGTGTTGTGGACCAATTACTGAGACGTCAGCACCGGTGTCAGGTAACATGTGAAGACTGGATGACAAGTTACCGTGAGAAATGACGACACTCATGTGCTGGGGCGTCGTGTCTGTGGAACAATGTACACGACGGCAGGAACGACTGGACACAGCGCCTTGATGCTTGCCAGAAGGAGGGGGCGTGCTAGCACTACCTGAGGATGACTTCTTGGATCCTTGGTGGTGTCCTTTCTGTGTCTTCTTACGACAACATTTGTCATAATGGCCCACACAACCACAAAGTCTGCACTGAACTTTGCTAGCAGGGCACTTGACTATGTAAGCCCAGTGACCCTGGCGGTCGCAACTTCTGCACACGCTTTGAGCAGCTGGGCACTGGGAGGCATCATGCTGTCTCGTGCAGCTGTTACACAAAGCTGCTGCTGAAGGTGTAGCTGGAGGGTGAGGGGTGGGGTTACCTTGCTGCTTCTTACCCTTTCTGTAGGAAGACACCGCCCTCACCTGGTCAGGTTGTGAACGTAAAGCTGAAGTCGCACACCTGGCGGCCTCGTACGCTCGACATTTTGTAACATCTTGAAAGGAGGAAGTGGGGTCAAGTGAAATGAGACGCTGAACTAGCTCTTCATCTCGAATACCCGTTAAAATGATTGTCTTGAGTTGTGTCTCTTCACAAACTTGAGAATTCCCAGGACAAACATCAACTTCCTCTGAACATCTTTTCAGTCTTACAAAAAATGCATCAAAAGATTTTCCATCAAGCTGCTTACATTGGAGGAGTTCTCTTCTTCTAAGTGCTTCGTTGCGCTGTCCCTTAACACGTTCCTGTAACTTGTCAAACACGGCCTCTACAGACAGAGTTGTCTTAGGAGGCACTTGAAGTGTGTGCTCGAGAGTACGTTGTGTCTCTAAGGAAAGGCACATACGAAGCTGTATCATCTGTTTAGGCTGTGGTAAACTTGACAGGTCAACCATTGTTGCATAGTCTTGCCAACGTCGACGCCATTCCCGAAATATCTGGTAAGAAGCGTCAGACTTCAGAGAGGGAGGCGTTTGTGCTGCAGCCTTTTGAGGAATTGATGAACCGACTTTGGGAAATGAAGTACCAGTACCTCTAGTCGTATCAGCAATAGTAGTAGCAGAAGAATCTTGTAGAGTAGATCGTTGTGGGGAGGCTAACAGGGAAATCAAGGCTTCAAATCTGGCTTGATTCTCTCTTCTTCTCAGGTCATCCTCACTTCTACGTATATCTTCTAGTTCTCTGCATCTTTGTTCATCTTCGTGGCGTCGTCTTTCAGACTCTCTGTACCGAATTTCTTCCTCTTCTCTCCTTGCAACATAGTCCTGGCGTCGAGAAGTTTCCATCCACTTAATCAGTTGAAGGAGATCTTTGGACGCAGGCACCGCAGGAGAGCTTGCTAGCGATGAACGAGGAGATTCTGTGGGTGATTGGACGTTGTCACTGTAGGGAGCTTGGGGCCTGAGTGTGTGTGGGGAGAGGTCTCCTAAACTTAAACGCATAACCCATCGTCCAGGGTATCATTTTGATCCCTGTGAGACATGCTGACAGCTTCTGTACTTTATCTGTGCAAGAGACCGGGTCAACCCCTCGTAATCTATGCACAGAATTACAAAAGTCTTAAGTAATACACAAGAATTTAATATAAAGTGGGCCTGTGAGTGCGTGTGTGTGTATGGCTCGTTGCTGGGAGGCTTGGCGCGCTGCCAGACGTAGAAGCAGCTGGGCGCAAGTCGCAACTGAACAGAAGTTGTCTTAATGCGTGCTGCTCAGTTACCCAATGACCGTAGGCGGGAGGGGACGTACTGCTAGGCCGCTCCCTCAGTCATCTGACTGCAGTTTGCACAGACAATTCTGATTAAAATACACAACACAGCACTTCACAGCACTGTACACAGCATAGCACTTCACAACACTGTAAGGTCTGAGGCTTGTAGTCTGGTTGTAAATCCTTGGCGAAGCTGAAGACGAGACGCCATTAACACAGTCCGGCGGGAAGGCTAAGTTCACTCTGAATCTCACTGAGAAATCTCACTGCGCCATCTATGTTTTTCTTTGATACTCCCAAAATGTTCTACACTACTGAGGGTACACACAAACACTTGTTATCTTGAAAATAGGTTCTTATTCTCGTACGGGAGATATTCAGAGGAACAAAGAAACTGGCTTCCACACCATAAGGACTAGTGATCTCAACTCTCTGTATCACTCCACGCTGGCATATACAGATGCCAGCATTCACACGCTGAATACATAATATGTAAATATGATAATTCACATACATAACATGGTGCATAATAAATGGAAATATTACATAGGATTAATACATGTTCTGTAATACTTTACTATACATAATTAATAGAGTAATATAAAAATACACAGCTTAAGGTACTACTTCTTGTCCATATTATACATAGTGGAGTTGTATGATGGAGTTGTGTGGACGAGTTATATGGTGGAACTGTGTGGTGGAGTTTTGTGATAGAGTTGTGTGGTGGAGGTGTGTGATGGATTTGTGTGGTGGAGTTGTGTGATAAAATTGTGTGGTTGAGTTGCGTGATGTTGTATGGTGGAGTTATGTGGTGGTGTTACATGGTGGAGTTGTGTGTTGGAGTTTTTGTGAAAGAGTTGTGTGGCAGAGACGTGTTGTGGATTTGTGTTGTGGAGTTACGTGATGGAGTTGTATGGTGAAGTTGTGTGCTGGGGATGTGTGGTGTTGTGTGGTGGGGTGGGGTTATTTAAATACTTATTGAACGCCTTCCTAATCATTATCTGCTCAGTACTCTCACTACTCTCGGTACTACGTATATGTTACTTCAATGTCCCTACTGTAAATTCAAGCTAATAATTCAGTATGTTCTTTGCAGTCCGTCATCACTTTACATATAATATTTTACTATTTCTAGCTACACTTGCTACTTAATTGTGACAAAATGTTTACTCAATCTCAGAACAATGGGCACAGTAACTAAGTCTTTAGTAATGGAATACGGTGGAAATGGAATGTGAGAGTGTTGTTAGGGGAGTTTATAAGGAGAGATTAGAGCAGGGAGGAGGATGTAGGTTATAAGACATGTTAAGGTTCTAACGGTTTGTATAGACACAGATTCCATCACAAAAATACAATGGGTACATGTAGCAATGACATAGAAATACAATGCACGTTGGATACTAAGAAAATTATTGAGCACTAGTTAAACCGAGAAAATTATTATGCACTGGGGACACAGACACAATTATTAAGCACTGTGGACAATGTCAAAATTATTAAGCACTGGGGCCACTGACAAAATCGCTATAATAAGCACTTTTTTTTTTTAGGTTAAGGTGGGGAAAATATGGAAGGCATGCTAGAGCTCAAGGCATAGCCAGACATGATGGATAAAGTCACGACAAGGGGGAGGTTTGGAAAAGAAATTTAATGAGTTAAACGGAGGGGTACGACACCCCTTGTTTTTAATATTTTAGAGTTTGCTGGCTCACTAAACTAACCCAGGATTTAGGGTGAGAATACACATTGGCCACATTGGTTGGCAATGACTAGTTTGATGTCGCAATTACATGTTTATTAAAATATTAAAACTGTATTACTTTATCTACTCACTAGATTGTGAGTTGTTATATGTGATTTTCAATGATATGAGTTTTCATGTAAAATGGTTCGTTGTGGTGGTCATAGATGGGTCGCAGGTTGGGTTGTTGCAGTGCGGGCAGACTCCGAGGCTACTTGACGTGGGGTCGCCCTCCGTCGATGTCTTTCCCGCATAGGTGGTTTGGGCTGTGAGCTTGTCCAAAACCTACTTCCCGAGGCGATGGAACCTGACGTTGAGGACCTCCGTTATATTTATCAGGTGGATGGTTTCCACTGTCTCCTGGTAGGGTAGACCTTGTCCATTGGCTGCCATCAGAAGCTTGTTTTGGAAGCTCTGTAGTTGTTGTAGTCTGGTCTTCCCCTCGTGACGAGTGTGACGTGTGGGTATTCCAACATGGGCCTCACCAGCGCCTTGTACAAGTGGATTTGCATCTTCTCAGGCATCAGTTTAAAATGTTTTAATTTGACGGCGGCGACTTTGGCCTCCTTTAGTCTGTCCTTCACGTGGTACGTGATGCCTGTCTGAGAGATGGCTAGGCCGAGCAATCTGCCTTGTTTAGAGTACTGAATCTCTTCGTCGTCGATCATCAATAAGGTCGGCTTGAATTTGGCTATGGGTATGCCCTAGAATTTCGTTGTGTTTGTTTTTATCTTCCATTTCTTTTCATACCTTGAGAAATCCTCTATTTCCTGAACAGAGAGTCGCGCCATCCTTGCCGAGGACCTTCCTGGGCAGATGACGATCTGTGTCACATCGTTGGCATACATGATAAGACGTACTCGCTGCTAGCGATAGAGGGTGGCAGGTTAGCCACATAGAGCATGTAAAGGGTTGGTGAGAGATAAAAGCCCCGAGGCACGCCACTCGAGAGTGAGAATTCCTCCCCACAATGTTCTTACATCTTGATTTTGGCTCTACGGTCCGTAATGAAGTTGCACAGAAGGCCCGTCAGGTTTTCGGGTAACCCTAGTTGTATGATCTTATACTGCAGCCCGCGTGCCAAACCACATCAAACGCCTTACTGACGTCCCTCAGCGCTACGTTGCACTGCAGGCGGTCAGTCATAGCGTTAGCGATCTGCTCGTAGGCCTGGGTTATAGCCTTGGATGTGCCTCGGTAGTGGTTGAAGCCGAACTGGCAGGGATTATGCACTTCTTCGTCCTCCAGATACATCTGCAACCGCTTGTTTTCTATTTTTTCGAGGATTTTGGCTGGTACCTCCAGTAGCGATATCAGTCAAAAGTTTTCAACTTTGTTTGGAGGCTTCCCTGCTTTTGGTAGTAGGCCGATAACGGCGAATTTGAACATCTTAGGGAAGTATCCAAAGGCGAAGCAGGCATTGCATATATGAGCAAGCTTCTCTATCATGTTGTCGGGGAGTTGGGCCAGGATCTTCTTGTTAATATGACTTAGCCCAGGTGAACTGTTTTTAAACCTTTTTATGACTGAGGGCACATCTGCAGGACCTGTGTGCGCTCTCAGTCAGGTACCTGTCGTCCGCCAGTCAAGTGAAGTCAGTCCGTGTGAGCGGCTGGAGCAGATGCTAATGGTCCTAAACTGACCTTAAATGTTCTCCTCAAACTCCCTGTCGAAGACCTCGTTCTCCGGTTCACTAATAATAAAGATCTTTTGCAAATAACCCCGATGTAATTAATCTTGGTATTCCTCTTGGAATAATCTCTCGCTGTTTTGGTCGAGCAGGTATAATAGGCACTGGGGACACTGACAAAAATCAGGAAGCCCTATGGACTTGACACTGAACATATTTTGGGGAGAGAGTTATGCTAGTAGAGGCATTTATTTGAGTTGTTAAGATGACACACTAGGACACTTTTCACACTGTACTACTCAGGGTCCCTTACTGCACGTAGTTAAACAATACTTAATATTAATTAAATTAAGGGGGAGATATAAGATAAAATATCGCCGGCAGCAGCACAATGCCGTGTTTAACTAAGGGGAGGGCGTGTACCTATAAATACGTTAAGATCTCAGTCATTAATATAAATGTTATATCATCGGGGGGGGAGGAGTGAAATGTGTTATTAATAGGAAATGATCACTTGGATAGCAAGAGGCAGGTGAGTTTAGGATTCTGTCACTATTTTTTTTTTTTTTTGGGGCACCTATCCTTGTGTAAGGTGAAGCACAGAAGCGTTTACAGCGCCCAACAGGGAAGCATGCTAAGTGCATGCTTGCCGATATGTCTCATGAGTTAAGGGCGTAGAAGCCTGAAGAGTCAATGGTTTATGTCATCAAGTTATTGGAAGCTCCAACAACTTGTCCCTGAATACGAATTCGCAACTTTCGACTTACTACAGGTACTTACTTTACTGCTAGGAGAACATGGACTAATGGGGGCTAGGAAGTATGTCCAAACAACTTCCACCGGCCCGGGAATCGAACCCGTGACATCTTGCTTGCGAGGCAAGAGCGATACCGCTTCTACCACCGGCCTCCCTGTCACCATTATGATGACTGGTTAAGTGGGAGAGGCATGAATTTACTTTAAAAACGCTGCCACCAATGTAATGACTGCGTTTGGCACCATTATAATGGGTTCACCTTACACCATTGTACTGGATATCATTGGTATCATTATGAAGATGTAGTGAACATGAGAACATAAGAAAATAAGGAGTCTGCAATAGGCCGGTTGGCCTGTGCATAGCAGCTCCTGTCGAGAGTTACTACCACTCTCTATCATCCATGAATCTATCAAGCCTCCTTTTAAGACTTTCCAGCGTTCCAGCACTTACTACTTGTGCAAACATGCTAAGGTTGTTCCACTCGTCTCCCACACTACTTGTGAACCAGTTCCTTCCTACGTCCCTCCCAAACCTAAACTTATCCAACTTAAATCCGTTGCTACGAGTCCTATCCTGCTCGGATATTATAAGAACTTTCTCTATATCTCTTTTATTGATTCCTTTCACCCACTTAAATACTTCTATCATATCTCCCCGCACTCTTCGTCATTCTAGGGAATGCAAGTTTATTTTCATTAATCTATCTTGATATGGAAGGTTTCTAAGTCCCGGAATCATTTTCGTCACTCTACGCTGCACCGACTCCAGTGAATTGATATCCATTCTATAATAAGGGCACCAGAACTAAACAGCATAATCGAGGTGCGGCCTGACTATCGCAAGATATAGTTGCAATATGACTTCTGCACTCTTATTAATTACAGTTCTAGATATAAAACCTAATACTCTGTTTGCCTTATCTCGAACATTAACGCACTGTTTTCTAGGCCGTAGGTCCGGGCTTACAAGTACCCCTAAATCTCTTTCACAAGTCGACTTCTCTAGGTTGATGTTGTTAAGACTGTATACATTGAGAGTATTTGTTCTTCCAATATTAAGTACGCTGCACTTGCTGGTGTTGAATTTCATTTGCCATTTTTCTGACCACTCCTGCAGTTTATTTAAATCCTCCTGTAGTGCATTTGCATCCTGCCCTGAATTAATCTGCCACCCTATTTTGGTGTCATCCGCAAACTTGCTTATGTCACTGCTGATCCCAGTATCTTGACCGTTTATGTAGATTATGATCAGGAGTGGGCCCAGTATTGATCCCTGGGGAACCCCACTGGTTACACAGCCCCACTCAGGTTTAACACCATCTACGCTGACCCTCTGTGTTCTATCGGCGAGCCTTGATTTTATCCAATTTAAAACTTTCTCCTTGATACCATGAGCCTTAACTTTTCTCAGAAGCCTCTGATGCGGTACTCTGTCAAACGCTTTGCTAAAGTCTAAGTAAATAACATCGTAATTTTCGTCATTATCTACTACTTCGAAGACTTTCCTAAAAAAACGTCAGCAGATTTGTTAGACAAGATTTTCACTTTGTAAACTCTTGTTCAGAGTCGTAGTTTAATTTGCTTTTCTGAAGAACATAAGAACATAAGAATGGAGGAAACTGCAGTGGGCCTATTGACCCATACTGGGCAGTCCCGTTTATACCCAACCCCTATTGCTCATATAAGCATCCAACCTATGTTTGAAGCTATTCAGCGTATTCGAGTTAATGATGATATTTGGTAACTTGTTCCACTCATCCACTACTCTGTTTCCAAACCAGTGTTTACCAATTTCACGCGGAAATCTAAATTTGTCTAATTTAAAACCATTGTTACGAGTTCGCTCCTGGTTGGATAGTTTAAGTACCTTTGTAATGTCCGCTTTGTTTAACACTGACTTCCATTTATACACCTCTATCATGTTGCCCCTCACTCTACGTCTCTCGAGGGAGTGCAAATTAAGATGCTTTAACCTGTCTCTGTATTCAAGGTTCCTAATGCCCGGGATTAGTCTAGTCATTCTCCTCTGGATTCTTTCCAATGATTCTATATCCATTCTGTAATACGGTGACCAGAACTGAACTGCGTAATCCAGGTGAGGTCTCACAAACGCTAGATATAATTTTAAGATGACCTCGCTAGTCTTGTAACTAACACTCCTTTGTATGAACCCAAGTATTTTATTAGCATTGTTACGAGCAAAAGCACATTGTTTACTTGGCTTAAGATTCCTACTTATCATTAGTCCTAAATCTCTCTCGCAGTTGGATTCCACAATGGCATCGTTGTTCATCTGGTAACTGGTTTCCCTGTTTACATCTCCTATACTGAGTACTTTACATTTGTCCACATTGAATTTCATCTGCCATTTTTCCGACCATTCGAAAAATTTGTTTAGATCTTCCTGTAGTTTTGCGGAGTCCTCGTCAGATTTAATTACACATCCTATTTTAGTGTCATCATCAAATTTACTTGTGTTGCTGTCTATGCCGATATCTATGTCGTTTATGTATATAATAAATAATAATGGTCCAAGTACTGAGCCTTGGGGAACTCCACTAGTGACGTTGCTCCAATGCCACTTAGTGCCGTTTATGCTCACTGGCTGTTTCCTGTCCCGTAACCACGCCCTAATCCATTTAAGGATATTACCTTTGATGCCATGCGCTTCTACCTTTCTAATTAGTGTTTCGTGGGGGATTCTGTCGAAGGCTTTGCTAAAGTCGAGATATACCACATCATAATTGTGCCCCTCGTCCACCGATTCGAAAACTGATGAAAAGAATGTTAATAGATTAGTTAGACATGAACGCCCGCTTGTGAAGCCATGTTGGGAATCATTGATCAACTTGTGCTTCTCCAGGTGGTTTCGAATAGAGTTTGAAATAATTGATTCTAGTAATTTACCTACTATTGATGTTAGACTGCGATCGGATGCTATTTGCTATAATTGATTCAAGAAATTTCCCCATTACTGACGTCAAACTAATCGGCCGGTAATTTGACGCTGATGCTCTGTCTCCCCTTTTGAATATGGGTACTACATTTGCCTGTTTCCACAAGTCTGGCAAAACTCCCGTGTCTAATGATTTTGTAAATAAATTTACGAGGGGTCTGATAATCTGTTCCTTACACTTTTTCAAAACTCGAGGGGAAATTTCATCCGGCCCTGGGGATTTTGTCTTCTTTAATTTATCGAGTTATAGTAGGAGGGACTGCAAAGTGAGGAAAGTTAGTAGAATGGCACAATAGTTATTTAGTATTAATTAGATCTTAGGGAAAATTTTCTGAACAGCATTTCTAAGTACAGCTATGTATTATTTTTTTCATGGGATTAGCCCACCAGGGCACATGTAATGATTGTCTATCAAACCATAGCATACAGCCCAGAGAACAACAACACTTATAACAGTAATTAGATGAGCAGGTGTACACCCACTTAAGTCGACCCACCCTACAGTAATTACATGAGATTAAGACCTGACCAAACAAAGGTCACGGTAACGAAAGGAAAAGGAGTTCTCGCCACCGTGTGATGAGAAAACCAGCGACATGATCTTGTTGATTCAAGAAACTGCCCTCCAACCAGCAAAACAACACCTGATCAAACACACCTGGCCAGACACACCTAGGGTGGTAATAATTAGGAAGCATTACCGACCGGCATACCACAATAAGCGACATGACCCAGTGACCCACCAAGCACCACACACCTGATCAAACACAGCTGTCCAGACTCACCCAGATTAGTGATAATCAGGAGACGACATATATAAGGGGCGCACAGCTCCTTCCCGAGGGCAGACAAGGAGAGACAGAACTCAGAGCTAGACGGAGTCACATTTGTCACATGTTGAGATCGGAAGGGGCACTTCCCTTCCCAGCACCGAGTCCACAGCTGGCAGAGTCTCTCACAGGAGACAGAATCCAGCACCCACTGGACCACTCGCTCCAGCAGTACTAGGCCCTGCAGTCAGAGTCCCCAGCTGCTGGGCTTCCTCAGGTCACATGTGAGTCATTTTCTGAGCGATCAATGGGGTGGGAAGTGTATCCATTTCATGCTTGTGTCCGGGACTCGTTGCTTAGTAACGTCAATAAAATGATTTATTGTCCCTACCATTCAGTTAACTAATAAATAGTTGTACTTAGAATTGTTGTTTAGAAGATTTACCCTAAGAACATATAAACGGTAAAACAACTACTCAGCTATGCTATCAACTTTCCTCACTTTAACATCCCCCTAATATAAATCCTACCTGTACCTTAAGTGAGATTTCCCTCTTTATACACAAGTCAATGACCCACATCAGGGCATGGGGACGAAAATATAATAATTATAATAATAATAACAATAATAAATGTATGTCATTAAAATACCATTATCAGATAATGACATGTAGACATAAACCTGACATGGCTACATTTCCCACCACAGTAATTTGTGTAGTGGAGTTGGGTGATAGAGTTATGTGGTGGAGTTGCATGATAAAGTTGTGTGGTGGACATGCGTGATACAGCAGTGTGGTGAAATTATGTAGTGACACACATACACACACACACACGTATTCATAGATTCTCAATTTTTTTAATTCATAACATATACTTCTCCCTTTCTCTGCAAAAATACAAGAGACAAACTAAAATATAGTTGCTAGAAGCATCCGTTTGGGGGGATTGGAATATTATTCTAAATGTAACCAGTTTCGAGTACAACAAACTTGGCTCAGAAATTACACAGCATTTCATTATTATATTTTCGCTGTTATTATGTTAATTAATATTCCTTTCCGTAAGTTCAAGTTAATAGCCCATTACATAAACATTATAGCCACATCCAGGGTGAAAAATGAACTAAAATCTAATAACAGAGGTTGTAAAATTTGAAAGTTCTTTGCAAGCATTATTGTCTGCGAACTGGTGTGGGTCTCCAAGGTAAGAACAGCAGGGGCGGCTGCATTCCCTTTTACTAAAATCATCCCCCCCCTTGTGGTTATAAGCATATACCTGGATCACGCGCAACTACAGTGATTTACTTGCATATATATATATATATATATATATATATATATATATATATATATATATATATATATATATATATATATATATATATTTCTTGTACGACTATAAATCTGAAGACTTCCTAGACGCAGTACAGGACAATTTTTTGAAACAACTAATTACAGAACCTACTAGAGGTGACAATATATTAGACCTAGTATTAACAAATAAAGAAAATATTATCAGAGATATCACAGTAGGGGAAGAACTAGGTAACAGTGATCACAGAGAAATCAGGTTCACCCTTAATTGGGAAACGAAAAACAATGACAATATGGTCAGAGTCCCAAACTTTAGGTTGGCGGATTATCAGGGGTTAAGAAGGTACCTAGGTGAGGTCACCTGGGAACAGTTACATCAGTTCCCAGTAGGAAGGGGTGAGGTCATAGATGACACAACAATTGATCATGACTATAATATATTCACTAGTATACTACATAAAGCACAAGAACAAAATATACCATACAGAAAAATTAGGTCAAATAAGAATGAGCAAAGGTGGATGACCAGAAAACTTAAACATGACATAGGAATAAAGAAAGGAACATATAAGAAATTAAAGGGAGGGGAGGAGCAGCTCAGAAACAGGTATAATGAACTATCTAAGAATGTTAAGAAAAATGTAAGGAAAGCAAAGAGAGACTATGAAATCAAAATAGCAAGAGAATCCAAGGCGAATCCCAAGGGATTTTTCCAGGTATATAGGACAAAGGTCAAGGACAAAGTTGGGCCTTTAAAGTCAGGGAGGGGAGAAGTGATAAATGGCAGTGAGGAGAAGAAAGGCATTGAACAGCTACTTCTTATCAGTTTTCACAGAAGAAATTTGGGATGAAATTCCAGAGGTGGAACTGATATTTAAGGGAAAGGAAGAAGATAAATTAAAGAATATCACTATCAGAAAAGAGGATGTTCTTAAGAAGATAAATAAACTAAAGAAAACAAAATCCCCAGTACCGGATGAAATTTTCCCTCGAGTCTTGAAAGAGTGTAGGAAACAGATTAGCGGACCCCTCGTAAACTTATTTACAAAATCATTAGACACTGGAGTTGTGCCAGACTTGTGGAAACAGGCAAATGTAGTACCCATATTCAAAAAGGGAGACAGAGCATCAGCGTCAAATTACCGGCCGATCAGTTTGACGTCAGTAGTGGGGAAATTTCTTGAATCAATTATAGCAGATAGCATCCGATCGCATCTAGAGAAAAGCAAATTAATCTACGACTCTCAACATGGGTTTACAAAGGGAAAATCTTGTCTAACAAATCTGCTAACGTTTTTAGGAAAGTCTTCGAGGTAGTAGATAATGACGAAAATTACGATGTTATTTACTTAGACTTTAGCAAAGCATTTGACAGAGTACCGCATCAGAGGCTTCTGAGAAAAATTAAGGCTCATGGTATCGAGGGGAAAATTTTAAATTGGATAAAATCATGGCTCACCGATAGAACGCAGAGGGTCAGCGTAGATGGTGTTAAATCTGAGTGGGGCCGTGTAACCAGTGGGGTTCCCCAGGGATCAATACTGGGCCCACTCTTGTTCATAATCTACATAAACGATCTAGATACTGGGATCAGCAGTGACATAAGCAAGTTTGCGGATGACACCAAAATAGGGCGGCAAATTAATTCAGGGCAGGATGCAAATGCATTCCAGGAGGATCTAAATAAACTGCAGGGGTGGTCTGAAAAATGGCAAATGAAATTCAACACCAGCAAGTGCAGCGTACTTAATATTGGAAGAACAAATACTTATAATGTATACAGCCTTAACAACATCAACTTAGAGAAGTCGACTTGTGAAAGAGACCTAGGGGTACTTTTAAGCCCGGACCTACGGCCTAGAAAAAAGTGCGTTAATGTTCGAAATAAGGCAAACAGAGTATTGGGTTTTATATCTAGAAGTGTAAGTAACAAGAGTGCAGAGGTCTTATTGCAACTATATCTTGCGCTAGTCAGGCAGCACCTCGATTATGCGGTTCAGTTCTGGTGCCCCTATTATAGAATGGATATAAATTCACTAGAGTCGGTGCAGCGAAGAATGACAAAAATGATTCCGGGACTTAGAAACCTTCCATATCAGGATCGGTTAAAGAAACTTAACTTGCCTTCCCTAGAAAGACGAAGAGTGGGGGGAGATATGGTAGAAGTATTTAAGTGGGTGAAAGGAATTAATAAAGGGGATGTAGATAAAGTTCTTATTATATCCGAGCAGGATAGGACTCGGAGCAACGGATTCAAGTTGGATAAGTTTAGGTTTAGGAGGGAGATAGGAAGAAACTGGTTCACAAATAGGGTGGTGGACGAGTGGAACAAGCTTGGCAACTTTGTAGTAAGTGCGGGAACTCTGGAAAGTTTCAAAAGGAGGCTAGATAGATTCATGGATGATAGAGAGTGGTAGTAACTCTCGACAGGAGCTGCCAGGCACAGGCCAACCGGCCTATTGCAGACTCCTTATTTTCTTATGTTCTAGATCCACAATGAAAACGTGGATAAGATAAATCTTGATAAAATCACACGGGAAAAGGGAAACAACGGAGCACCTTAGCTTTCGTCTTTATTCAAGACATCTTCAGAGGCAACTGGATTACATGGACAAAGAGAGGCTTAAATATACAGGGTGACCTTAAAAACATGAGGTCAGGTCATAATGTCATCCACTAATCCCCACAACAACACACACGTAGAGGAGCTTAAGAGAAGGGGGGTGACGTGACTAGTCAGGTCAGGTCAAAAATAAGGGACCCTCTAAATAACTATCATATATCTAGATCAAAGGTTTTCAAAGCATTTTTAACCTTGGGCCACTGACAAATAAACTTATGTAACATATTATCAGTTTTGAACTGACCATCACTAAGGTTTATTGATTTTAATTCCTTAATCAAACTAACTTCAACCAGAAGTCTTTCTGTGACACAAGATGATTTAAATACTTCTAAGCTTTTTTCCCAAGCAATGGGATATTATTATTCCAAACATGAACGAACAAGGCACTGCTTTCAACTGCTGTTCTGATATTATACTTATGTTGTTTGATTCTGAGCTGCAGTGTTTTTCCTGTCTGTCCTACATAATTACAATTACATTTGCTACATGGAATACAATAAACACTTCCATTTACATTCAAACTTGGGCTGTTTCTTATTAACATATTGGTAATGGTTGAGTAATACTTGAAAACAACATTAATATTTAGAAGCTTGAGGGACCGAACTAACGGGGCAAATTCATTACGATAGGGCAGAGTCAAAATATTCTTAAGTGTAGGAATTTGCCTGGTTTGAGAGGAATGAAAGGATTTTTTAGCCCTTTTAAAACAACGATCAACAAACACAGAAGGGTGCCCGAGTTTCTGTGCAATGGAACGAATGTGTTTCAATTCATCGTCAATAAATTCAGAGTCACAAATACGCAGACATCTTAAGAACATAGCAGAAAAAACTGACATTTTGGTAGACTCCAGGTGATTCGATAAAAAGTGAATGAAACTGTCTACCTGTGTGGGCTTTCTGTATACCTTAAATTTGTAGTTTTGGCCATTTCTCATGATAAGCATATCAAGGAATGGAAGGGATCCATTTATTTCTCTTTCAATTTTGAATGTGATACTTGGGACAATATCATTAAGCTTGTCTAAAAATTCCAATGGGTCACTGTTTCTAGGCCAAAGACAAAGAACATCATCTACATATCTATACAATGGAGGAATAAAGTCCACTATATTGGGTAGTAATCTAGACTCAAAAAACTCCATATAAATACAGGCTAGAGGAGCAGAAAGACAATTACCCATGCTCATGCCAAATATTTGCTTGTAGAACTTCCCATTTGCTCTAAACACATTGTCAGTGACGCATAACTCTATCAATTTGAGGAAAGTATCATGTTCAATAGTTAAATCTAACAGTTGTAATTTATCTTTAAGAAATGAAAGTAGGTCTTTCACAGGTACTCTAGTGAACAGTGAATTTACATCAAAACTTATTAATTCGCAAGGTTCATTGTGTTTCTTGAGTTTATCAATTAAATCACTGCTATTGTGTACATGTGAATTAGATATTTGGCCTGTAAGAGGGGATAGCATCTTTACCAGCCACTTGGATAATTTGTAAGTAACAGAACCCACAGAACTCACGATAGGACGTAATGGATTGTTAAGCTTGTGTGTTTTGATCAATCCATACATATAAGGTAAATTGGGATTGATTTGAGAGAGCTGTTTGATGAGATCGGGGTTCTTATTCAATAACATCTTCATTTTGGAATTAGATAACTTATTAATATTTTCCAGGGGATCTTTCGTAAGCTCACAATACGTGCTTTCATCACTAAGTAATGAATTCATCTTATCATTGTAGTCACTTTTATCCAAAATAACAATAGCCTTGGTAATATGAATATTCTTATTTCTTTTCAAGTTTATCAAGGCTGTTTCAAATCTTTTTGGAATGTTTGAAACAAATTTCTTATGTAGAACATTATGTATACAACCTTTAGCTATGGAAATATCTTCATTTGTAACATCTGACGACTTATTCTTTTCCAGGTTGATTATACCTTTAGCAATAGTAAGCGGATTAACATACCGTTGAGTGATAGAAAACTTCCTACCAAACCAAGAACAAGTTTCTCATTTGTCTGTAGATCATAAGATGATAAGTTTATGAACAAATTTGGATCACTCAATATGGTCCAATAACTCTCGTCAAACAGAGCATTTAATTTGGCATTAACCTTCTTTTTTGGGCTTTGTCAGTTTCACTAAGAAGTTGATATACAAAATCACGAATGGTGTGCCACTTATCAACACAAACACTGTTTTGGCCTAGAAACAGTGAGCCATTGGAATTTTTAGACAAGCTTAATGATATTGTCCCAATGGACTTGTTACGTGGAAAGCGTAGTTTCATAACGAAGAGGAGAACCAGGGAAAACACAAACATCTTGACTAAGTTCGGTTTCTTTAATTACTAACGTTTCGGGAAAATCATTTTCCCTCACCAGAGCCTAGAAAGCAAAACGTTTTAAAAAAGTTTAAAAAATACAGGTGATATACAATAAAAACGTATCATTATACCAAAATTTACTTTCCACAAAATTTAAAGAAAGAGCACTCCAATTTAAAACTGACAAAAATGACGAGAGACCTACGAACAAAGCCAAAATCAGGAAAGCCTGAGCCTGAGCTTGAGTATGGAGATGACAGGTATGTTATTATGTTCGGGGACTTCACATAGTGCACTGAGATCACTAGGAACGCTACTACAAGACAGTGGTTGGACCGGTTCCCTTGTTGAAGCAGGAGTGGCTTCATCTGGTACAGCAGTCTTTTCTATCTGTATCAAGTGTAACTAAGACAAGACTAGCACATCAAGTCACAGCATGCAGCTTGTACAAACTGATGAAGGAGGCATACCAGGACTATTGCTCTGATGAGTCTGAAAGGTCAACTTTGAGCTTTGAAGACTGGTGTAAACAACGGAGGCTTGAGAGTTCATGGTTCCAATTCTGGAACCTTGTGCTTGACATGGAGCTCACCATGTTCATGTTGATCCGCTCATTCAGGGAAGGCAATTTCAAACTCTACCTTGAAGCCCTCTCAGTGCTGATCCCCTACTTCTTTGCGAACAGCAATATTAATTATGCCCGATGGCTTCTAATTCACCTTCGAGACATGATGTGCCTTGAGCAACAACATCCAGAGGTAGCGAGGGAGTTCTACAAGAAGAACTTTGTTGTCCACAAGTCAGGAAGAGAGTTCTCTGCCATTGCTATTGATCAAGCCCATGAACAAAACAATGCAGTGATTAAAGGCGATGGAGAAGCAATTGGGTTGACTGAGGACCCAGCAACACTTCGTAGGTGGATGGTAGCTGGACCTGAAGTGAGTCGTCTTGTTGCTGGATATGAAGCTGCGTGCAAAAGATGGAACCATCACCAGCAGCCGACATCATGAGCAGACCCTGACTGCACAGAAATCTTTCTGTGCACTTTGGTCAATGTGGCATTTAAAAACTCATGCACTGTAAAACAAATGTTAATCAAGAACTCCCCCAACAATGCAGGCGGTTGCATTTACAAGGTTCCTTGCAAGGAATGTAATATGTTTTACTTAGGTCAGACAGGTAAAGATCTTGTAACTAGACTTAAACAACATAAATATAGTGTTAGGTCAGGCCAGGAATCCAATACTCTGTTTGTTCGTTTGAGGGATAATATGCATTGCATGGACTGGGATAATGCCTCCTCAATATTACCTTGTAATTCAATTGACAGTAAGAACATTATAGAATCCAGTCTCATTAAACATACCGAATCCGTCAAAATGAATTTGAGTAATGGTATGTACAAACTGGATAATTTCGTAATTAAGAAGATTTGTAACCAGGTGAGAAGGTTGGGTCATCTTACCCTATGACCTGACTACCGACTGTTGCTGCGGTGCTTAAAAGAAGAAGAACATAAGAATGGAGGAAACTGCAGCGGGCCTATTGGCCCATACTGGGCAGTCCCGTTTACACCCAACCCCTGTTGCTCATATAAGCATCCAACCTATGTTTGAAGCTATTCAGCATATTCGATTTATTGATGATATTTGGTAACTTGTTCCATTCATCCACTACTCTGTTTCCAAACCAGTGTTTACCTATTTCACGGCTAAATCTAAATTTGTCTAATTTAAAACCATTATTACGAGTTCGCTCCTGG
The DNA here is from genome assembly GCF_018991925.1 of Homarus americanus. Classification (NCBI taxonomy): domain Eukaryota; kingdom Metazoa; phylum Arthropoda; class Malacostraca; order Decapoda; family Nephropidae; genus Homarus; species Homarus americanus. The sequence goes on along the minus strand of NW_024733734.1, from coordinate 1,314,854 downwards.
TTGGATAGTTTGAGTACCTTTGTAATGTCCCCTTTGTTTAGCCCGGCCTTCCACTTATACACCTCTATCAGGTCGCCCCTCGCTCTACGTCTCTCGAGGGAGTGCAAATTAAGATGCTTTAACCTGTCTCTATACTCAAGGTTCCTAATGCCCGGGATTAGTCTTGTCATTCTCCTCTGAATTCTTTCCAAGGATTCTATATCCATTCTGTAATACGGTGACCAGAACTGAACTGCGTAATCCAGGTGTGGTCTCACAAGAGCAAGATACAGTGTTAGGATGACGTCGCTAGTCTTGTAACTAACACTCCTTTGTATGAACCCAAGTACTTAATTAGCGTTGTTACGAGCAAAAACACATTGTTTACTTGGCTTAAGGTTACTACTTATCATTACTCCTAAATGTCTCTCGCAGTCGGATTTCTCTATGGCATCGTTGTTCATCTGGTATCTGGTTTCCCTGTTTACATCTCCTATACTGAGTACTTTACATTTGTCCACGTTGAATTTCATCTGCCATTTTTCAGACCATTCGAAAAATTTGTTTAGATCTTCCTGTAGTTTTGTGGAGTCCTCGTCAGATTTAATAACACATCCGATTTTAGTGTCATCAGCAAATTTGCTTATGTTGCTGTCTACGCCGATATTTATGTCGTTTATGTATATAATAAATAATAATGGTCCAAGTACTGAGCCTTGGGGAACTCCACTTGTGACGTTGCTCCAATGGGACTTAGTGCCATTAATGCTCACTAGCTGTTTCCTGTCCTGTAACCACGCCCTAATCCATTTAAGGATCTTACCTTTGATGCCATGTGCTTCTACCTTTCTAATTAATCTTTCGTGGGGGACTCTGTCGAAGGCTTTGCTAAAGTCGAGATATACCACATCATAATTGCGCCCCTCGTCCACCCATTCGAAAACTGATGAAACGAATGTTATTAGATTAGTTAGACATTAACGTCCGCTTGCGAAGCCATGCTGGGAATCATTGATCAATCCCTGCTTCTCCAGGTGATTTCGTATAGAGTTTGAAATGATTGCTTCCAGTAATTTGCCTACTATTGATGTTAGACTGATTGGGCGGTAGTTAGAGGATAGTGATCTATCCCCTTTCTTGAAAATCGGAATTACATTCACTATCCTCCAGGATTCTGGTACTACACCTGTTTTTAAGGACATGTTAAACATCTTTGCTAAGGGTATACTAAGCTCTTCCTTACATTCCTTTAATACTCTGGCAAATATCTCATCAGGACCCGGTGACTTATTAGGCTTTAGTTTGTCTATTTGCTTACTAACATCGTTACTAGTCACTACTATCTCACTTAATTTGTTTTCTTCACTATCTCTGAATAGAGTCGGTGCCTCGGGTGTCATGTTTAAATTTTCGGTGGTGAAAACTGTTGAAAATAATTTATTCAAATTATTGCTCATTTCTCTGTCGTTATCAGTGATCTCGCCGGTGTCTGACCGTATTGGTCCAACCTTTTCTCGTGTTTTAGTTTGATACATTTGGTAGAATCCTTTGGGGTTTGTCTTTGCCTCCCTTGCTATCCTTACCTCATTATTCCTCTTGGCTTTCCTTATCTCGGTTTTAACCCTACTCGCCAATACCCTACAATAATCCCGGAGGTAAATTTCGCCACGATTTATCCTTCTACCTATAGCCATCCTTTGGCCAATGAATTTCTTTAAATAATTATTTATCCATTTAGGGTCATTGTTGTCTGATCTGAGTTTTTTGTATGGTATGTTCTGCCTTTTTGCATTAAGTAACTCACTATTTAAATTGTCGTGGAACTCGGCAATCTCAGATCTCGTTATCAGGTCCGTGTCATCTGTCAGGCCCACGGCCAAGCGCGACACCCCCTCTCTGAGCTGCCTCTTTAAACTGTCAAAGTTTGCCCTTCTGAAATCTGGTACTTTAGTGGAATTTTCCTTACGTCTGCCCTGAAAATCTAACTGGAATCTAATTTCTTTGTGATCGCTGTTTGCAAGTTCGTTCCCTACCTCGACATTGCTAATGAGGTTTTCTCTGTTTGACAGAACTAAATCGAGTATATTATTACCCCGGGAGGGTTCGGTTATATGTTGACTTAGAAAACAGTCCTGGATCGTCTCGAGAAAATCCTCTGATTCTGAGTTACCTGTAAGGTCAGTCCAATCTATTTGGCCAAGGTTAAAGTCGCCTACTATAAAGAATTTGTTGTGTATGGAAGCCCTGCGCATTTCATCCCAGATAAGTCGCTCATTGACTCTATCAAGATTGGGAGGTCTATATATTACTCCTGTGATTAATTTTTCCCTACCGTCGAGTAATTCTATCCAAATTGTTTCTGTACTCCGCTCAGTTTTTATTTCCTTATTTATTTCACACTTCAGATTATCCCGAACATAGATTGCTACTCCGCCTCCTTTCCTGGTCTGCCTATCGGTATGGAACAGTTTGTAACCAGCAATTTGGTATTCGACCGGTAACTCACGTGTGTCTAGGTTGATCCACGTTTCAGTGAATGCTATTATATCGATTAGTGGGGTCACTACCTAGTGACCGGACCATTGTGGACACTCACTGTCCCCTAGGGAGTTGAGCTCACCCTCCTCTACTGTATATATATGCCTTGTTTTGCATTTCTCCTTAGTCTGTACTCACCCCTGAAGATGTGAATTACACGAAAGCGCTTGGGAACTTCGTGTTTTCTTTTTTCCTTGTGGTTATCAGCATATACCTGGATCACGTGCACCTTCAGTGATTTACTTGCATATATATATACATATATATATATATATATATATATATATATATATATATATATATATATATATATATATATATATATATATATATATTTTATGTAGATCCACAAAAACGTGGATAATAAATATATATATATATATATATATATATATATATATATATATATATATATATATATATATATATATATATATATGCTGATTTTGTTTCCTATGTGGTTATCAGCATAGACATGGATCACGCGCACCTACAGTGATTTATTGGCAGGATTGTTCTTGTAAGGGAAGTTGCCAGTACCCGCTGCTTAGCAGATCAAGGTTACTGAAGACTGCATTGTCTTTTCCTAAGGATTGTATTATGTCAACAACGACAAACATTGGAAACCTGTCTGGTACAGCTGCTTGAATAAATTGTTGAAAGTACATGACTGGTCTCCATTCTCCATCTTTCCTGGAACGAGTAACAGAGGAAGAGGTTGGAAAACTTCTTGTTTTTCCAATTCTTGTACCATTTGTTCGACTACTCGTTGGCTGTAGGGTAGCCGATATGCCTGCATGAATGGAATGTGATGAGTTGTCAACATCGTTTTACCTAGCGGATCTCTAGGTAACATTTTGATATCTTAAAACTCAGCTAGTAATTCTAAGAGATCACTTATACCATGAGGATGGTCGACAATTTTTCCCTGTGAAGTTATCATCTTGGACATGGGATTTTTTTTCAGACACCAGTGTATACTGACAATTCAACGGGTTCTGCATGACCACTTTATCATAAACAAGGAAATTACCCAAACAACATCCTTTTCTTAAGGTTATAGGTCCCAGGTTCTTTTGAAAACAAGGTCATCTATAAGACTCCAGGACCTGACTGTGCTTAAGGTAGACTCAAGTGATAAGCATTTCATTCGTACACTTTCACTGAGAAACAAAGCATCAGTTCCATCACTCACATTTAGCAAACATACTGTGATTCTAGTTAGTTACTGGCTATGTAACTGTGAATTTTGCACTGCATAATAAGCATTACATTATGCTCTATGGTTATGATTTCTTGACTGAACGCTAATGTTATTTTGCTTAAGTGTGGAAAGAACAAGTAGCCCATACGCTAGCAAGGATAATGCCTGTATTATGTAGAAATCTGCCAGAAAAGTTTTCCTGGGCCTAGAAACAACATATTGGATTCTTGACACACCGGGCAGACGAATGTCTGCAGATCTTACTGGTCACTTAATAGGAGGATACCGCTGCTTTAATTCGTTGAACGAAGCTAATGAGATAAAATTTGCACAGGCTCCCCTATCAATGTCTAGGTAAAACTAATTGTTACCTATCCTTGCTGGCACGGAAAGCAGCTCCACTTTTTTAACGCGGCAATTAATGAACTGGTCATGGATGCTTGTGTACTTGATCCTTTGACACTATCCCAGATCTGGGAGAGTGACTCTCGTCGTTCTGTGTACTCCTTTCGTTTTCGCTGCATGGTTTTGCAGTCTCTGTATTATGAGTATGGGATTCACGCACTATACACCATTTATATTGAGCGCCCTTTGTATTTGGAGGCATTTTATTCACTTGTGGAGCAAACTGCGGTGGGCCTATTGGCCATAATGATAATGTTTGGTCACGTATTCCACTCATCCACTACTCTATTTCCAAACCAGTGTTTACCTATCTCGCCCCTAAATCTAAATTTGCTAAATTTAAAACAATTGTTATGAGTTTGTTCCTGGTTAGATAATTTAAATACCTTTGATCTGTATATCATCTTTGTTTAACCCTGACTTCCATTTATACACCTAAATCATATCGCTCCTCACTTCTTTCGAGTGAGTGCAAATTCAAATGCGTTAACTAGTGGGGAACTCTGTCGAAAGCTTTGCTGAAGTCGAGGAATACGATATCCTAATCCTGTCCGTCAAAAACAGTTGAAAATAATATTAATAGATTACTCAGACATGAACGCCCAATTGTGAAGCCATGCTGGGAATCATTGATCAACTTGAGTTTCTCGAGGTTATTTCGAATTGAGTTTGAAATTATTGGATGGTAGTTAGAGGATCTCTCTTCTTGAAAATCAGTCTCATATTTGCTATCCTCTAGGATTCTGGTACTACACTCGTTTTTAATGACATGTTAAACAAATTGTAAAGGGCATAATAAGTTCTTCCTTACATTCCTTTAATACTCTGGCAAATATCTCATCCGGACCTGGTGACTTTTTAGCCTATAGTTGTCTATTTGTTTACTAACATATTTACTAGTCACTACCATCTCGCTTGATCTATTTTCTTCATTATCTCTGTATATAGTCGATGCATCATGTTTAAATTCTCGGTGGTGAAAACTGCTGTTTCGATTGTTGCTCATTTCTCAGTCGTAATCAGTTAGCTAGCCGGTATCTGAATGTATTGATCCAATCTTGTCTCGTGTTTGAGTTTGATAAATTTAGAAGAATCCTTTGGGGTTTGACTCCGCCTCCCTTGCTACCTTCAGTTCATTAATCCTCTTTGCTTTTCTTATCTCAGTCTTAACCCTACTGGCCAATAATATACAATAATCTTGGAGATAAACTTCACCACGATTTATTCTCCTACCTATAGCCTTCTTTTGTCTAATAATATTCTTTCAATAATTATTTATCCTTTTGGGGTCAGTGTTATTTGATCTGAGTTTTCTGTATGGTACAGTCAGCCATAGATGCACCGACCCCATCCTGGGTCTTGTGCTCGCAAATTTTACCTGACAATACTTGGTAAAGGAAGGCTGTATGTAAAGGTGATTCTGATTGGCTGATCTGTTTTCGGCTGTATCACTGTCAGAATAATTATTAAACAAACCAAAGGTATAATTTTTTTTTGTTATTTAAGTTTATGAAAAGTTTCCAAATTTTCGTAAAGTTGCTTAAATAACAAAGAAAATTATTTTTATGATTTGGCAACTCAACTACAGCCACAGCTCCCACAGGATTCTCACATAAAAATTTCTCCATTATTTAAACAAATATACGAACATTTGGAAACTTCTCATGGCCTTAAATATCAATGAATAGTTTATTATTATAAAAATTCTACCTTTGGTTTGTTTAATAATTATCCTGACAGTGATACAGCCGAAAACATATCCACCAATCACAATCACCTTTACATACAGCCTTACTTTACCAAGTATTGCCAGGTAAAATTGCGAACACGAGACCCAGGGTGGGGTCGGTGCATCTTTGGCTGACTGTACATTCTGCCTTTGCGCATTAAGTAACTCATTATCTCAGATCTCGTGGTTAGGTCACCCTTAACAGTCATATTTTGTGAAATTATTGTGTCAGGTCAACAGATAAAGTGAGGTCACCCTCTGTGGGTACATTGTGTGAAGCCATCTCACGTGAGATCATGTAATTTACCTCCAAACGCTATACTCCTTCTCTCAGCTCCCATTTCAACCTATAAAAATTTGCCCTTCTGAAATCTGGCACTTTATTGGAATTTTCTTTGCGACTGACATTAAGTTCGAATTTGAATCACACTTCTTTGTAATCTGTGTAAGATAGTTCGTTCCCTACTTCGACATTACAAAAGACCCTTTTCTCTGTTTGACAGAACTAAATGTAGGATATTATTACCCCAGGTGGGTTCGGCTATATGTTGGCTTAGGAAACAGTCCACAACTATTCCAAGAAAATCCTCTGATTCTGAGTTACCCGAAGGGTATGTTTAATCTATTTGACTAAAGTTAAATTTGCAGACTATACAAAATTTGCTATGTCTGAAGGCCCTGCATATTTTTCCCTACCATCAGTTAATTCTCTCGCAATTGTTTCTGTATTTAGTTCAGTATTTATCTCACACTTCAGATTATCCCTGACATAGATTGCTACCTCGCCTCCTTTCCTTATCTTCCTATTGGTATGGAATAATTTGTAACCTTTAAATTGGTTTATCCATGTTTCGGTGAATGCTATTATTTCGACTTTTCTTCAGTATGTGCCAACGCCTTCATTTCATCCATTATATTTCTCATACTTCTACTGTTTGTGTAGTAGACATTTAAGTTAATCGTGAACTGGGTCCTCTCTTTGTCGTGTTTGGGTTTTAGCGTCATGCCTAATTTAGTTTTGTCATCATTCCTAACACCATTTCTCTGTAACCTTTCACCTTTTTTCCACTAGAGTGTCCTCGATCCCCGCACTCATATATTCCCTTAGCAGTTTACAGTAAAGACTTTGATATCTTTTGAACTGCCCTCTCGAGAGAGCCAGCCAGGGTTGCCACCCCATCCCTAGATAAATGTACCCCATCCCTGGCATAAAGGTCCCATCAGCCATAAAAGTTGTCCCAGTTGTCAATGAATAGGAATGATATTGATTTGCAATATCTGTCAAGATGGCCGTTGACACCAACTGCTTTAGACAACCATTTATTGCTAACTCTCCTTCTAGGCAGGACACCACATATGATAGGGATCCCTCCCTTCATCCTAATATGTTCGATAGCTTCCTTGAACTTATCAAGGAGCTCCTCACTCCAACACTGGCCAATATCATTGCTCCCTGCACTTAGGCAGATAATGGGTTTGTTGTCATTACCAGATATGATATTGTCCATCCTGTTAACCATATCCCCCACCCCAGCTCCTGGCAAACACACTCTCATCCTATTTCTATTTTTGGCCCAAAAAGTTTTATCAACGTACCGTACCTAAGAATCACCATATATTAAGGTTTTTACCTTCCTTGTCAGCCTTGTCCTTGACTGTGTTACCATCCATTTCTTCCACCAAAGGACTAAAAAAGTTATTACACGTAGCTGTTGTCGTTTCCTTGTTGTCTTTTACCATCATCAGTTTCGTCGTTCCTCTCCTCACAACCCTCCTCTCGCCTGTGTTTTCCTCAGACACAGACTCTCCCTGTCTTGCGTCTTCCTCCTTCATCCTCGCAATCACTTCCTTTAACTTCAAGTTTTCGTCCTTGTCCTTCAATAACTCAGCCTTCAAAAATACGCTAGACATTGCACTGATAGTTAATCCCGGGAGCTAAATCTGCCGTGAACTTTCCTCGAGCGAGGTCGTAACATAACTGAGCGAGGTCAGCACATAACTGATGCAAGAGTTCCCTGTGTTTATAATATGTTCTAAGAATTTCTCTACAGCATTATCGTTGGGATTGTCAAAAATCCTATGTCTGGCATTAAAGTCACCTAGGATGTCCATAGGTTAGTTGTGGTTTAGCAGTTTTAGGAAATTCTCCGGTGGTAGATATGGTCTTCTTGGTGGTAGGCACACGGTTGCAATTATTACTGCTCCTTGTGTTGTGTGGATATTTACCTGTCTATTAATTTGTATTATATATTTATCTTGACCGCTATAGCCACTCCGTCATGTTTTTTATTTGATTTGTTTTGCTGTTGGACATGGTAGTTACATATTTGTTTTTATGTGTTGTTGTCCATGACTATTTATCAAAATTATATTAGGATTTAATTCCTGGTATACGAGTATGTTTCCTAAGTTTATTCTCTCCGTGCTCCAGTTTCTCACATTGTGTTTGATTATATTTAAGGTCTCTACTTGTTACCCTGAGGCCTTTATTTATCTATTTTTGCTCGCGGTTGTTGTGGAGGAGATCTGTGGTCTTGAAGGCCATTTCTTACCCTTCTAAATTCTGAGTGTTCTATCAGTTTGAAGTCACTAGATGTTATTCTCATTTTGTCACTATCAGGCTCCATACAAAATCTTCACTTAAATTTCTGTCCTGATACGTCCATTTATAGTTTCTTTCTTCACAATTCTTCATTATCGATTTCTCAGTAGGTTTAGATGTTGGGATTCCATATCTTGGGGTCGTTATAATTTTCAGTCCGATATCTTCTGGCGTCTCAGGATGTTTTGAGTCTTGACTTCTGCTTAGTAATAGCTCCGTTGGATGTCCTTTTAGGATTTATTCTTGTCTGTTTTGATGGAGTTTGTTTTGGGTCCCTTGTTTCCAGCCGTTGTTGTTGTTGTGTTGCTTTTTTTTTCTTGTGATTTGTTTATAGTCGTCTCTTCTTCTTGATTCCTTGCTTGAACTCGGTCCTTTAGTTTTGGTGTGCTTGTTACATGTAATAATTTTGTTGATTCCAGATTGTGTGGAACCACATGTTGGGCAGGTTATTCAGTTGGAACATTTTCCTTAGTTCGGCATTGTATGATCAAGGTGCTATAATATTGTGTAGATGTGCATGTATCATGCTAATCATGACTTCATCGTGAACTGCTTTGCTTCTTTTGAGTAAAGTCGTTTCTGGCTTGTTTGCTTGCTGCCCTGCCCTCTTTGCAATTTCCCCATAGGTCCTGTCTTGTTTCTCCCGTTTTTTCCTCTTCATTTCCCCCTCCTTGTATTTTATCATGTGCTTTTCTATTGGGCACGCCAATGCTAGTGTCCCGTGATTTTGATATATACTTGTATCACCATTCCTCTTACAGTTCAAGCAGCCTATTGAATTTGTGTTGCTGCAGTCGTTGAAAGTGTGATCCTCTCCAGCACAGTTTAGGCAGTATTTCTTGTCTTTTTTTGGATATTCTCTAGCTGAATGCACTTCATATTTGTAACAGCAGAAACATGTTTGCAGGCTTATGAAGGTTTCTCTTCTAAATCTGGTTTTGTGTCACTGACATGTTGTATATTAGGAATCCTTGTTGTAGTGTCTGTTCTGCCATGGCAGTCTCTTCGAAGGTGATCTTGAACACGTAGGTGTAGTCCTTGATTTTTATTACTTCCTCCACCTTATCCAGTCGTTCTTTCGTTTGACTTACTCCTTTAGTTCTTCAGCTGAGTGTTTGCCGACTTCTGGATCTATTTATCGTACAAAGACAGATATCTTTGCTCTTTGCTGAGGTGGCATTAATACTATTAATCCTTCTCGATACAATTTGTCCCGTGCATCTTTTAAGAGTATTTTATCTGCGTCCAGATCATTTTTAAAACTGCCTTATGACTTTCGTTGGTTGTGAAGATCCTGGTGAAAGGGACTTAAAAAAAAATCCGTAGACCAGCTCAGTTACTTTTGCCTTAATCGCAGGTTTCCTCTTGTCTCTGTGTTAAAGGCATATATTAGTCGGCATCTTGAAGTGTTATGGGCAGTTGCTAGGTTTTGAATGATGTTGTTCTGCCTATACCACAGGGTTGTCTGCCAGAGAGCTGACCCCCAACCACCTTTTGAGTGGATGTCAAGTTTGTAGGGTACAACTCACTGATACCTGTGGTGTTTTCGTCTTTAGTACATTATTGCCTAACAACAGTGATCCACTGCACCATCACAGGTTCCCTGTTGGCTCCACTGAAAGCTAGGGGTTTTACGACCCCTAACTACAACACATCCACACTTCTGATTTTTTTTTTCATTTTTTTCTTTTTTGTAGAGAAAGGAGGGATGAAAGAAGATTAGAGGTTGGGAAAGGAAGTTATAGTTCGGAAATTGAAGAAATTTAGGAGGAGGTAAGAGAGGGCGGGCTGACCGCCTAGCAAAGCAAATGGTGTGTTAGGGTTGTGTCATGGGTTATTTATTGTCTGTCGGTACAGGCACTAGAGATCCTACCCTGTCCCATATATGAGTGTTTTAAGGGCCTTATTTCATATTCCGCCGACCCTACTGGCGGATGCTGGTCTAGGGAGGTTGTCTATTGCCTGGCCGTATAGATCGGGGGTGGTAATGGACCTTTTTGAGATTGGTAACTTTTTAGGAACCATGTATAGTTGTTGTCGTTATCTGGTGGGAGTCTTTGAAAAAGTTCTTGCTCTGATCGTTCTATCTTTTGCCAAATTCTGCAGGCCAGGGTGTGCAGCTGCTGGTTCATCGGTTTTATTCTCAGGTCTCTATGTATCTCGGCTGTGGTTTTGGTGAAGGGGTATCTTTCACCTGTGACAAATCTTATGGCTTCATTTTGGACCACCTGTAATTTTAATATTTGAGTGGTGCTCATAGTATGAAGAGGGTAATTTAATATCGGTATGATATATGATGTCACCAGGCGGAGTTTTTTTCTCAGCTCTCTTCTTGCCTTTTCCTTCCTTTTGTGGACATGATGGGAGTAACCTGTCCTGGATATATGCAGTCCCAGGAGTGTTCCTCTGCTTTTATTTTCTATTTGGGCATTATTGGTTACTCATGGATGCGTTTTCCTTCTGCATAAGGGTATCACTGTGAATTTCGGGAGACTGGTTTGGATTTTCCATTGTTTTTCGTAATTATTTACCCTTTCTAATTCCCGCCTGGTGTTCTTGACCTGTAACGCTCGCGATTTTCCTTGATGTGTTCTTATTTGAGTAATGTCATCTGCATACATAATATCTTCGTTACCTATTCTAGTGGGAGGCGGGGTGTCACTTGTGTAGATAATATATAGGGTGGGGAGAGGACGCTCCCCTGAAGGACTCCGCTCCTGAGTGGGAAGGTCTCTCCTGTGTGTTGTCTTACCCGCAGTCTGGCATTTCTGCCGTCAAGAAAGTTGCAAAGCAGCTTTTCACTGTTGGTGGGAAGTCCGAGTTGGAGGATCTTATATTTTAGACAGTCATGCCAGACTTTGTCAAATGCCTTCGCTACATCCTGGAGAGTTAGATTGTAGATTGTTAGATTACATTGTATACCACTCGCCGCAGCTCTGGCTATGTTTTCACATGCCAGGGCTATCGCTGTTGTGGTGGACTTCCCTTTCCTGAACTCGAATTATCTGCAGTTGACTCTGTTGGTTGTTTCTAGGTGATTTCTAAGACGGTTATTGATGATTTTTTCAAGGATTTTTCCAGGTACATCGAGGACGGAGATCGGTCTGTAGTTGAATGGGACAGAGGCGTTCTTTCCTTGTTTTGGTGCTGGGTAATACTGGACTCTTTCAATTTAGTTGGGAAGTAACCCGAGGCCATGCAAGCGTCCATTGTGGTTCTCAGTCGCTCCATGGCCGGGTTGTTTATGTGACTGAGGATCTCCTTGGGGATGCCTGAATAGCCAGGGGCTTTAATTTTGGTATTGGAGATGGCTGTGTTGAGTTCTTCCGAGGTGATTGGTTTGGACAGTGGGCTGTCCACTCTCAGATCCGGTGTGGTGTGTCTGGCCCCGGAGTTCATCACGAGCTAGCTCCTCGTGGGTACCATCAAATCCCTTGTTCTCTTCATTTGTGACTCGGAAGATGTTCCTCCATATGTCCCTGAATATGGGTTCTTTGTCTTGGTCGTCATATATTTTACTCTCCTGCGTGGTCAGTTATATATGATGACTCGTTGCGGCTGCAACCTTTCAGTCTCTTAACTCGACGCCAGAACTCTCCTGGATCGTTGTATGTATGTGAGAGTTGTTAAACTATTTCAACCCATTTAAGGTTGCTTTGTTCCAGAGATCTTGTTTTTATTTCCTCCCGTATTCTTCTGTATGTATTGTAGCTTACGATGTCCCAAACATGGGTCTCGGCTCTCTGTTGTAGCAGTTGGAACTGGTTTGTGAGGACTATGAGTTCTGGAGTTTGTTGTGGGTGTGGGAGAGTTCTGTTACGTTTGAGAGGCGTGACCTCCTGGTAGGCTGTTCCAATGGCTTCACACCATGTGTTGATTTCTTCGTCTATTTTGTTCACCGGCTGATTCTATGGTCTGCAGGATTGTCATGTCCTTGGCCTCAAGTTTGGCTGTAGCTTTTTCGTTGAATAGTTCCCAGTCGGTCTGCTTGGTGATCCTCAGTGGTGGAGCTGGTATAGTTATTGGTGTTGCTAAGATGGTCATGATTATAGGTAGGTGGTCGCTGGAGACTACAGGTCCTTGTTCAGAGATAGTTGTGGAAGCATCTGCCGCTTGTTATTGCTATATTTGGAGTAGTGGCTGAGTTCCTACTGCAGAACGTGGGGAAATTCGAGTCTATTAGTTGGGCTTTTTTATCTGTTATGAAGCCAGCGAGGCCTCTTCCAACATTGTTAGTTGTCCTCTTACCATCTACTAGAGCAGTGGTTCTTAACCTGGGGGGCGTCAGTAATTTCCAGGGGGGGCGCAAGCCCTAGGGAAAAAGTAGGAATTTCTCTAATTATAATTTTAGGTTTTATTCTCTTAACAAGAGCGTGGGCTAATATTGAGAAGTTTATGAAAAATGCAAAAGTATCGCCTTATAACTTTAGTTTTCTATAGGCTACTTTTTTTACTTAGGGCTTACCATTTTCTGTACTTATTGACCCCCCTCCCTATCCCTCGAAACCCATGAGGGGGGGGGGGGTGTTAGCTCGTCCTGGAACTGTATACTGCTCGTTGGTGACTGGTTAGCCCCGTTCTCTCCCAGTCTTCTGCACACGTCCGTGGCAATAATTCCTCTTCTCTCACATTTATTCAGTTAAGGCTGTTGAGGTATGTTTTATCCCAGTTGTTACATTTACCTAAAAATAGTAAGCAGCCATAAGTTTATTGGTGAATTGTGAACACGCATGTGTTGTTCTGTTTGTTATTTGCAAGTTTTGGAGGATCGATGAATTGTCTCACGACATGAAAGATCAAATTCTCGACCAAGTAAGAGATTCTCCTGTTTTTGCCATCCAGTGTGACGAAACGACTAACATCGCTCAGTGTTCTCAGCTACTGATGTATGCTCGTTTCGTGTCAGACAACAGTGTAAAAGAGGAAATGCTGTTCTGTCACCCCATGGAAAGTTGTACAACAGCAGCAGCTATTTTTCATGATGTATCAAACTTCTTTCAGGAAAACCAACTTTCGTGGGACTCGCTGGTAGGGGTGTGCACTGATGGAGCTCCAGCCATGCTTGGCCTGCAGTCTGGATTCATTACAATGGTGAAAGAAAAAAATCCGTCTGTTGTAGGTACCCACTGCATACTTCATCGTGAATCCTTAGTATCCAGAACTTTACCTGCTGAAATGAGGGATGTCCTGAACGTGGTTATCAAGGTAGTCAACTTTATCAAAGCTGGAGCCTTAAACAGTCGTCTCTTCAAACTGATGTGTAAGGATATGGAATCTGAACATGAAACCTTGCTTTTTCACACGAACGTACGATGGCTATCAAAGGGGAACATGCTTGAACGGCTTTATGAACTACGAGAAGAAGTAGCAATATTTCTTGATTCGAAGCAGAAGGCAGATCTCCATGACAAGTTCCAGTCTGAAGGCTTTCAGCTATCTCTAGCTTACCTGGTGGACATCTTCGAAGCGTTGACTGCTGTCAACCTTAAACTACAAGGGAAAACATCAACATCATCATGCACCTCGACACCATTCGAACCTTCATGGCCAAACTCGACCTCTGGAAGTGTCGAATTCAGCAGGGAAATACAGCCAGTTTTAGAAACTTGGATTCTGCTCTCATTCACGGTAACCTTGATTCTGAGTTAAAGAAACAAATAATCACTCATCTAACTGACTTGAAAACAGAATTCATCAGATACTTCCCAGAGATAGTTGAGAAGCGTGAGGCCTGGAAACTCATCAGGAACCTATTTCAATGTGAAGTAGCTGATGTTTCGGATGAAGTGCAAGAGGAGTTTCTTGAGTTGAAGTTCAACTCCACAGCTAAGGAAGACTTCAAAGAACTGGATCTTGAGACGTTCTGGGTTAAGTAACTTCCTGTTTACCCTCTGATCTCACACCAGGCTCTTCGGAGTCTAACTATGTTCGGATCCACTATCTTTGTGAAGCTGCATTTTCCACGCTCGTTGCTGTCAAGACCAAGTACAGAAACAGGCTGAACGTTGAAGGGGATTTACGTTGTGCACTCACTGGTAATCAACCACGCATTCAAGATCTAGTAGCTAAGAAGCAATGTCAAGTATCTCACTAATTTATACTCAATAAAAAGACTAAAAACACAATATTTTTCACTTTTCTTTAAAATCTGGGAGGGAATTTTATTCATAGATGCAAGGGGGGCGTGGAGGGAAGGACCAATTCCTAGAGGGGGCGTGGTAGTAAAAAGGTTAAGAACCACTGTACTTGAGGATATCTGGCGTTCATGTCTCCAGTGATGTAGGTTTGGTGGCTATTATGATTGGTCCTGTGGTCAAGTTGATTTGAACAGCTAGAGTTTCAGAGGTGAAGACGTCTATGATTATGCGGTGGACATCTCTTTTTATGGCGATGGCCACCCCCCCATTTGGCTCCTCTGATAGATTTTATTTATGGATCCTGTAACCAAATATTTTCAGTTCCTCAGCCGCCTTTTGGCCGTGGGAGTTTATGAGTACAATATCTGCGTCAACTTGGTTGTATTGGCTGGACAAACTGAATTTATTTGTTCTCCAGTGGAGGACGTTATGTGTGGGATGTGCGTGCCTGGGTGGGGAGGAGTGCTGGGACGAATACGACAACAAATATCGAACTTTGTATTTGTCAATAAGATTATTTACTTATTCTATTAGGTCGCCTGATGTAGTCATGTGGCTTAGCGTCAAAATATCACGTTATCGTTACAGGTCGGATAAAAGCGCCATTTTTTTCAGACTTCCTCTGGCCATACTTATGAAATCTAGAAGGGAAACCACCTTCAAATATTCTCGGAATTCTTTTACAATGCAAAATTCAAAATGGCCTACACGAAAACTTAAAGATCATACTGCTCTGCTTCTTTATGTCACAGGGAGGCAAATTTGGTGACGAAATGTAAGTTTAAAGGATCAAGGATTGTAATAGAAGGGATTACAATGCTGTAAAACCATCCATATATCATATAGAAGGGTCAGAGATCATCACTCAAGCCAAACTGTTCGTGATAAATGTATATTTTTGATGCAATTCTAATACTCGTACAAAAAGTACACTCAAATAATAAAAACTTTGGTAAGTCGTAGTCATATACAGGATTATGGAAGTATATTCTCAACTACGTCATGCATTTGCATTTGCAAAGTGGTGTACAGTCCAGATTAGCTTTTCACACATTTACAGACCCTACAGCTACCATTGCAGGAACACTTTATTAGTTGGCTGCAAGCTTTGGAGACTTCAGGGGTTGTGATCCAGACTGGTACCCAAAGATCCTCCTTGTCCCATCCAAAGCCTTCTGGGGATGGCACAGCTTGCTGTATGTGGTCAGTGGTACAGCCAGTAACACGGCACGTCGGACTTGCTGAAGGAGTGCATCCCGAAATAAAATATAAGGAATTGACTAAAGAATACAAGTTAACAACATTATGTGATTGATGTATGAGTACTGTAAAGTAGCAATATCATCATTTTAATTTATCATACCTATG
The DNA here is from genome assembly GCF_018991925.1 of Homarus americanus. Taxonomy (NCBI): domain Eukaryota; kingdom Metazoa; phylum Arthropoda; class Malacostraca; order Decapoda; family Nephropidae; genus Homarus; species Homarus americanus. The sequence continues at coordinate 1,298,892 of NW_024733734.1, read as the reverse complement.
GAGGAGGCAGCTTCTCCATGGCACAGTTCCGGTGGCAGAAGAGAGGCATTCTGATCTCATTGATGGATGTGAAAGCACTGGCTCTATCATACATTATTACTGTAAACCTTTCAAGCTTCTGGAAGTGATGGGTGTATTTGTGCAGTAGTTCAAAGGGATTTTGAACAAGGTGCACAAATGTCTCTTTGACCTCTTCATATGACTGTTGCGCCTGCCAGGCAGACTTCTTGCCCTTTCCATTGAAGGCGCTGGTCTGGTCTCATCCAGTGAATGCGTGGAATACAGGAAGGGCTCTAGATCTTAGTTCACCGGGGGAGGCAAAGATGTGATTAATGCGGTGAAAGCAGAAATTCTTCCCCATGCCATATGCCATCCAGATGTCTGCTGTTGGCTACTGAATAGTGAGGTCACGGAATTTGCCAATAAGGATGACTATCACGTCTGTCTCTACTTTTCTGATTTGAACTTATGTTGCACCATGCTCCAGAGTTCACCATGTGAACTACAATTCTGCTGTTTGTTTCCTCATGGTTGCAGGTTGACATTAGACTGTAGCAGCCTACTGAATTCACAGACTTCCCTGAAAGTGTAAAATTTATGATTTAAGTACTATAATTTCTATCCAGTCAGGCAGTCAAAAAATCTAGCAACTCTAGAAGTCAGGAAGGTAAAGAATTCATTCTTGTTTTGTGAATCACGAAGGAAGTCCACCCAGTTGCTCGGAACTTTGGCCTGGCCTGATTCTTTTCGGTAGACTTCTTCAGACTACCCTGTTGGCAGTCTGTAGGTAATTCTTAAGATTCAGGATGAAGACCTTGTCTCCATAATCCTCAAAGGTGCTGACACCAGCAGTAAGCTGGGAGTGGACAATGGCAGCTCCATCCAAAACCCTACAGTCACATATGGGAGGTGGCACAGGCTGGTTAGGCTGTTGTAGACACTTCATGAGGTCACTCTTTGAGCTCGGAAGATGAAGCTTGTGTGTGTGCGGTATCTATTTCTCAGATGCAGTAAGCATTTCAGGTGGTACTTTGCTTCTAGGGCAATAAGATCTCCTGAAGCAATTTTAGACAGCAGGTGTGTGTCCTGCAACTCAGTGACCATACTCCTAACATTTGGGATTGCATCAAATGTTGCAAAGTCAAGAAGATTGTCTTCCTCATCACCCTCGTCTCTTTCCAGCTTGGAATTATTGACCTTCAAATGACAGGACAAAATTTTCAGCAGTCTCATAATCCCCAAACTTGAGTTCAACTGGAAGGGCATCAATGCTCTGGAACTCTTGAATATTTCTTAGCAGTGATATGTGTGCCTCTTTGTTGTCATCTATGGTGCCGGTATTGCTATTCAAGAAACATTTCAAAAGTTCTGATGTATCTTCTTGACAAATGATAAAGTATTTCCAATCCATTCTCACTATTCAGCTACTGTATGCTGTAGAGACAAAGTAGATCATGTGAGAATAACATTGATAAGCCATAGTTATGAAAGTTTAAAATATTTCTAACTATCCTAAAAACAAACCTATTGCCTTGAGATACTCTCTATTCAATATCCCAACCCTAAAAAACTAAAATTTTATCACCACCTTTATTTCTTTGTGACATGTATTTGCAGTTATGAAATATGCCCACACATATATATACTAGGTCCGATACAAAAAGAAACGAGACTGATGCTGTAACTCTTTTTGTTTACCAAATTAAAAAAAATCGACTGTGATCTCCTTCAAAGTAGTTTTCTTCTGAGTTGACACACAGCTGCATTCGATGCTGTCACAGTTTAAAGCAATTCCGAAAACATGTTCGGTAAGGCTGTTGAGTAGGTCCGTCGTTTTTGCTTTCACCCTTCTACCGACAAAAAAATGGTTCCCTTGAACACGAACTTGATCTATGGGAAAAGGTAGAAGTCACAGGGAGCCAGGTCTGGCGAATAGGGTGGGTGCTCAAGCACAGTGATGTTTTTATTTGCAAAAAACTGCTTCACAGACAAAGCGTTGTGGGCTGGCGCGTTGTTTATCTGACAGCATTTTTGGAACCATTTTTGCACAAAACTTTTGTCATGTTCAATTCTTCCGTTAGAATCCGTCGAACACTTTCCCTGTCTAAATTAACTTTCTCGGCTATTGTTCGAACACCCAACTTACGTTTTTTTCTAATCACATCTCGCACTTTTTCAATGTTGTCATCCGTAACTGCTGTGCGTGGACGGCCTGGGCGGTCATCATCTTTCACGGTTTCTCTGCCTTCCGAAAATCGTTTGTGCCATTCAAAAATGCGTGCAGCAAACATACAATCTTCACCCTAAGACTCAGTCAATAATTGAAAAGTTCAGTCGCGGATTTCCTAAGTTTAACGAGAAACTTGATGTTAACTCGTTGCTCAATTTTGCAATCCGACATTTTCCGACCGAGCGTAAGAACACGTATGTATTTCAACACGCGTCCGCTTGTACTGAGTGAAGCGATCGAGTTGAGCCTTGTTGCACTGTGACAGGTTAGAACTTGTTCAATAACCGCCTGTTTGTCCCTCCCCTCCAACTCTTGGTTCCCGAGTTATAGGGTCAGTCTCGTTAATTAAGTGTCGGACTCGTATGATAATTTCGTATTTGCAGCAACCATCTTGGATTCAAAACACTAAATCGGTGTCTTGAGAGCATTCTGATCCGTTTTATTGTATTCAATGACTCCGAAAACCTAGATTTTGACGTAAATTTTACCTCTGTGTGATGATTAAATGCAGAGTTCTGGGCTTTTTAAGTTTGTGGTGTCGGCCATTTTGAATTTTGCCTCGTACACGAATTCGGAAAATAATTGAAGGTGGCTCTCCTTCTAAATCTGCTAAATATGGCCAAAGGAAGCTTCAAAAAATTTTTGGTGCTTTTATCCACCCTGTAACGGTAATTTCACTCAGACACTTGACTAACGTGCTTAAACATAACATAGGGAATCTGCCTTACCTCATTATACCCACCTACTTACAATGAACATTATGACTCGGAATCTGAGACAATGTCCATAGTGTGGGAAGCCGATTTGTTTTCCTTTGTCACCAGTTTACTGTTTTACCATATATGACATCACATAATATAATATTGTATTCTAGCATACAACAAACTCATACAAATACCGTTTATCCCCAGACAACAGCACACATCGTAATGCTTCAGGTATTGCCGAAAATTAACAAAGAGTGTTGTGTGTTTTCATAATGTAGCATACAATAACGCGTTTTTGGTGTTTCCAAGCTAAACCATATACCAGAAATTATAAATTATCTGCATTCACATAATAAGGATTGTTTACTAAACATGGTGTACCTGTGCCCTAAACTGTGCCTTGAGCTGACACCCCTCTCCCTCTTTCTCCCGACGTTACCTCTCCTCACAGTCTAATAGACAACATATACTATAGAGAGTAACCTCTTTTGAAATAAAAAAAAAACCCACGAAATACAGGTGGAACTCTCCCACCCCTCTATTCTCCCTACACTCTCTGCCACACTGACTCCGGTCCTCCCCCAGCCACCCTCTCTTCCTCGCTCGTAAATGCTTCGGATTCAAGAGTCAATACAGTCAATACATTGGAAAGGCATGATGGGGGGAAAAGGCAGAGGCATGGGTCAACAAAGAATTCTGCCTAGAAATGTCCGGTGCTCCCCAACTAACCTCTTTGAACCACCAAAATGTTGGGCTACCAAAGAAATAGTAAGGGAAATGACACGCCTCATACATAATTACACAATACGACAGCTTCCTGGCCCCATTAGCCCTCCATATGCTGTCAATAATATCCCATCTATTTTGCCAGAGAACACACGCAAGAAATAAGTGCAAGGAAAATGTGGCAGAAATGAAGAAAAGACTGTCATTGTGGCAGAAAGGAGCTCCTGATGATCTCCTCAGGGAGGCAAGAACACTATGGGAGAGACTGAAATTTTCAAAAGACGGAAAATAGGTTTCTGAGGATGGTGCCAGAAGGTTTCGCAATAAGAGGTGTGCCAGAAGAGCAGCGGTAAGATCTCTCACAGAGGAATCTTCTGGTGGGGCTGCTAATAAACAGAGAGACCATATAGCTACAGAAGGATAAACACTCCCCTGCAAGTAAAGAGGAAGGCATCTAGCTCCGGGGTTCTTATGGCCCCCCAAACGCTGTTGTGTTCGAGAAAATAACAGGATGGATGGTGTGGAAAAAAGTATTGAAGACACAGGGAGGGGCCGGCCCATCAGGACTTGATGCAGACAGATGGAGAGTCATCCTCAGCATTAACAAGTTTGGCGATGCAGCAAACTGGCAACCTCTTGCTGCCATCATCTACATACAGTGGTTCCCAAACTGGGGGCCATGGCCCCCCAGCAAAATTTAGGGGGCTATAATCTGAGGCTATGTACACATAAATATCCCAAGCCCCACCACACTAGAACAGCCAGTCAGCAGCTGAGCCAGCCAGAGATATGGATTGGGAGAGGGGGGCCATGGATAAGGATCATATATGAAAAGTGGGCCAGCCGCCTCATCCCATTGTACGAAAATCAAGGACGTAAATTGTAGGGGATGGGGGAAATGCTGTGACGGATCAATGGCAGTTGCAGGAAACTTGGAAGTATGTGTTGGTCAACAGACTGGGAGTGAAGCTGCCATTCACACCATGAGAAAGATAATTGAGCAGCGTGATTGTGAGGCTGTACTCCTGGTAGACTCCCCCAATGCTTTCAGCATAATCAACCGCAAGGCTACACTCACAACATCAAAATCAAGTGCCTAGAATCTTTGAAATGTATATTGAAAACACCAACAGGAATCTGACAGACCTCTATACAACAAACTTCAAGGCCCTAAGAGGAGATACCACCACACAGTCAACTGAGGGAACGACGCTGGGGGGGTGGTCTATCAGTGCTCCAATATACAACAAACTATGAAATAACCAAGGCCAATAAGTAGCATATGCCGATGACCGTACAGGAGCAGGAAAAGTGGAGGACATCAAAAAGTGGTGGGACGTGGTAACATCATGTGGTCCATGTATGTATATTATGTATGCTGGATTATGTATTATGTATGTATATTATGTATGTGCTCCATTTATATTTATTCAGCCTAGCTAGCAGCGTGTGGCAATGTTATTACCATATCCCACACGCTTAATTAATGTGCCTGGCGACGTATGGAAGCTGCTAATGTATCACTTGCCATACGTCGTCTATGGTAGTTGACCAAGAGCTTAGCTAGGGAGCAGTGCTACCCACCTCTGTGTACATACTCTTATCCAGTAAACCGAACCTACAAAACTATACAGGTGTTTGTGTTCTCTCCTGTATATAGAACTTATTACCCAGAACACCTAACATGGCGCAGTGCGTAGTTTTACTGGATTATTACGAGTGATTAGTGCAAGTTTGTGGAAAGCCGGCCGGCTTATGACTCCCGCCTTTGTGTCAACCCCGCGTCATCCCTCGAAGAATTTCGCAACTTTGAGCAGTGTCAGTGACAGTGATTTTCTGTGAAGTGTTAAGTGCATTGTGTGTTTCGTGCCATTCATGTGTGACCTTGTTCGAACGGATTTCCAAGGTATACGGCATTTTCTGGGCATTTGTGGGGTGTAGAGCTCAGCGCACCCTCCTCTGACCGTTTACAGAGAGCGACTGAGCTACTCCTGTCTCCACCCCCCTCCCTCACAGCGCCGCCTCCACCCCCCCTCACAGCTGGGGCGAGACGCTCTGCCCGGGACACACACACACACACACATACACACATACATGTACTAACACTTGCTGACCGCGCGGCTTCATTATATATATTTTATATATATAACCTACTTATCTGTGTATTTAATTAAATTTTTGTCTGAAATCTTGTTGATACGACGGGCTGACCGGTCAACATTGATTTAAGACACAGTACACAGATAAAGTAGTTATGTCTCATGCCTTACGTAGCCGTGGACCCAGCGCCTGGATGAGTCAAGCGGATGATAGTCCCCCAGAGATGGATGACCAGGCCGGCCACGACGCTCCAGCTCCCACAACATCGCGCAGCCCTTCACCTCAACATTCAGCGTTATCTCCAGAGATAATTGCCTTAATGAAGTTTATGAGAGATGAGAGACGCGAGGATGAAGCTCACAGACGTTTGGCGGATGAGCACAGAAGGCAAGCAGAGGCAGAACGAGACCACCAACGGAGAATGGAAGACAGTGCACGGTTTGAAGCCTTGATATCTCGCCTCACTGTTAACCAAGCCCCTGGCTCTAACACTGCCTCGGTACTGAATGGTTCAGATACCTCATCCATGCTTCCTTCACGCCCCCCAGCCCCACCTAAAGCAGCAGCTCAAACACCGCCCATCTTGGAGCCTGATGTAAATTTCCAGACTTTTCGCGAATGGCGGCGGCGGTGGGCTGATTATGCTACAATGGTGGATCTCCAGAGTTTGTCACAGCCTAAACAACTCATCCAGCTGCGTATGTGCCTGTCCTTGGAAGTTCAGCGTGTCTTAGAACATACGTTGCAGGTACCCCCAACCTCTTCGCTGTCTGTAGAGGAGGTACTGGACGTTCTACAACGGCACATCAAAGGACAGCAGAATGAAGCTCTGCGCAGGAGGGAATTGTTTAGCTGCAGACAGATGGAGGGTGAGTCTTTTGACGCTTTTTATGTACGTCTTAAGAGAGCCTCGGAAGAGGTAGATATATGTTTAGGCCACCACCAGCAGTGCGAGGAGACCCAGTTGAAGCAGGTGATCCTGATGGGTGTTAAGGACGAGGAACTTGTCCAACGCCTCACCTCCCTCGACTCTTCCTCTTCTCTTCAGGATGTGTTGACGATATGTCGCTCCTATGAGGCTGCCAGGTGTGCCACCTCTGCCATCCGAGCTCCCCCTACAGCTGTACGCGCTGTGTCCCGGTACAAGAAGGACAAGAAGTCTGCTCCTACGCCTTCGCCCACCACGTCCACGCCCGGTTCATTTTGTAACAACTGTGGTAAGCAGCACGGAACACAGGTGTGTCCAGCTGCTCAGTCTACCTGCAACAGTTGTGACCGTATGGGCCACTGGTCGCTCACAGTGCGGTGCCCAGCTAAGTACGTACAGTGCAATGTGTGCGGTCGTCTGGGCCACTATGACAAGTGTTGCCCTACCCACGAACCCAAGGGACAGCGTCGGCGGAAGCTTCGGCGCCCTTCTACCAGTGAGGGCCGCCCACAGTCGCCAAATCAGAGGCACGACGACCCTGGACAAAGCCCGACCCATTTTAGGAGGGTGTACTCCTCGCATCCCAGGACCAAAGTCCCCCAGTACATCAGCGTCATCGTGACCTACGGCGGTGTGTCATCCCGCCTTCAGATGTTGCCCGACACCGGCGCTGACGCTACAGTCATCGGTCCCCAGCATTTGCGATGCTTGGGGCTCTCTCCAAGCGATCTAGGACCGCCTCCCGAGGACATCTGCGTCACGGCAGACGGTTCACAGATGGCCCCAGCCCTGGGTTCACTCTATGCACATATCACCTTTGGCAACAGGTCGTGTCAGGCCTGGATTGACGTGCATAATGGTGTCCCGACTCCCCTGCTGTCCTACAGACATTGTCAAGAGTTGGCCATCATCTCCCAGGACTTCCCAACACCGATTCTCGAGGTAAATTACGCCAACAGGGTGCATGAAGGGAGCAGCAACTACCCTGCTGCCGCCCTACCCCTACCTCTGGCCAGTGACACCTCTCCTTCGGTAGTTGTCCCTGCTGCATCACGTCCCCACGCCCTGGCTCGCCTTCACGACAGTCACCGTGGAGCTGAGGCCACCAAACGACGTGCACGACAGACTGTGTTCCGGCCTGGCATCGACCCCGACATCTCCAATGCTGTCCAGGTGTGTAAGCCCCGCCACGTATTACAACCCAGCCAGCAGCAGGTACCCTTCATGAGTGACGACAACCCCACCCGCCCCTTTGAGTCTGTGTCGGCCGACTTTTTCTGTGTGTCAGGAAAGTCCTTCCTGGTTATCGTCGACCGTCTCTCTGGTTGGCCGGTTGTCATCAAGGGCGGTAATGACACGACGTCTGCCGCCACCATCAGCAAGTTCCGCCACTACTTCCGTGACGTGGGCGTTCCTGTACGCCTGCGAACCGACGGAGGGCCTCAGTTCACAAGCCGGGACTTTGCTGTGTTCCTTGACCGATGGGGAGTCCGGCATGTGTTGTCATCGCCCCATTACCCGCAGTCCAACGGCCACGCTGAGGCTGCTGTCAAATCCCTGAAGCACCTCATCCTTAAGGTGGCCCCTTCTGGGAACATTGACTGCGAGGCCTTCGACCGGGGTCTTCTTGAACTCCGCAACACACCTAACTACACCGGACGCTCCCCTGCCCAGGTTTTGTATGGACGCCCCCTTCGTTCTTGTGTCCCTGCTCACCCTCAATCCTTCTCCAAGGAGTGGCAGGCCAAGACAGAGGATTGTGATCGCCGAGCCGCCGAACGTGTTCAGGACGTCGTCGCCCGCTACAACGACCACGCCCGTTCTCTCCCCAGGTTGAGTGTCGGCACCCAAGTCCGTGTTCAGGACCCGACCTCCCTACGTTGGGACAAAGTAGGCGTAGTCATGGGTCTCGGTAGGTCACGGGACTACCAGGTGCGGTTACCCAGTGGTCGTGTGTGGTGGAGGAACCGCCGTTTTCTCCGCCCCGTAACAATGCCTTCTGCTGACCCCGCCACCAGTGTTGAGTCCCATACCCTTCCCAGTGATGAAGTCCCTCGACGCTCAGAACGGATCCAGAAGAAAAGGTCCGCTCAAGACTTTGCTATGAGCGTATAGGGGGGAGGGAGGTGTATGTATAATATGTATGCTGGATTATGTATTATGTATGTATATTATGTATGTGCTCCATTTATATTTATTCAGCCTAGCTAGCAGCGTGTGGCAATGTTATTACCATATCCCACACGCTTAATTAATGTGCCTGGCGACGTATGGAAGCTGCTAATGTATCACTTGCCATACGTCGTCTATGGTAGTTGACCAAGAGCTTAGCTAGGGAGGAGTGCTACCCACCTCTGTGTACATACTCTTATCCAGTAAACCGAACCTACAAAACTATACAGGTGTTTGTGTTCTCTCCTGTATATAGAACTTATTACCCAGAACACCTAACAGTCCACAAATGGGGTTACCACCTAAATGCCAGCAAGGCCTTCCTCTTTGTAAAGCCAGAATAATACGACGGGGTTATAAAAGTGTTCAACGGAAGTGAGGCCAGTATAACAAAGGACGGTCAAAGACACGTAGGTGCGGCAATCACCCACGGAGTTAGCCATCGCTGGAATTATCTGATGCGTATTATCACTGATATCGGACCTCTCTTCCACCCACTGGAAGAAGCCATCACAGTCGCTTTTATTCCAAGCTAGTGAAAAGCAACCACTTAATCCCAGAAGAAACGTTCACTCCTTGCACTATCACCGAGACAGGGAGGAATGGGAATTAATAATCCAGAGGAGCTTCCTACCACTGATCATCAGAACTCTGTCAAGCTCACGGCAGCCCTCACTGAGCGCACAGTAGCTCAAAATGCAGAAGATGAGGTGGACACCAACGAATTGCACAAGATTTGACGTTCAATTAAGACAGAACGGCAGCACACCCAAAGTGAAAAACTTCAACAACTGATGCAACAAGTGTCAGTTAACTTGAGGAAAAAAGTATCTGTAGGGCAGAAGGTGGGCGCCTCAAACTGGCTAACAACGTTACCGATAAGACTCACAAAGGGTTTCAACCTCAACAAACAAGAATTTACAACACCATTGATCTAATGTATTTTAGGCCAGTACAAAGTATGCCCACACAATGCGTATGTGGCTCATCCTACGACATCGACCACGCCATGGTGTGCAAGAAGGGTGGCTACGTATGCATTTTGGCATGACGAAGTAAGGAATCCCACAAGAAATATCCTGGGGGAAATCTGTCATGACATCACGGCGGAACTGAGCCTCCTTCCACTGGCCGGTGAGAATATCCATTAGCGGACTTACAACACAATAAACGAAACGTACATGGAAGTCAGTGCTCGAGGACTCAGGACGCGGGGATAGCGAACCTTCTTTGATATCAGGATATTCAATCACATCGTCGCATTTCACTAACTTGTCTCTCGAGAATGTACAAAGGAAGCTTCTTCTGTATTAGGATATTTAATTTTAAGGCAATAAAATGGCGGCGAAGGTGTGGCTATTGGGGAAGGCTGGAGGACATTTATAAAATATGCTCGTAGTTTTTGTTGTTATAGCGGTAGTGTGGTACATGTTAGAGCTCTCCTATCTGTAGTATTAGTTTCAAGTTTAGAAGCTCCAAAAGTTGTTGGTAGCGAAAGGCAGAGCGGGGAAGATGACAGAGGAAGGAGCAGGAGGTTAGAAAGGGAATTGTAGTGGGAGAGATAGAGCCGTGGCTTTACACGACTGCGTTTATTTGGTTAGCATAGCGCACGTATTAGTTTTTGTCTGTGTTGGCTGTGTGATCCTCGGGTCACCACTCCTCCGGATTGTGTTAGTTCCAAGTTTAGAAGCTCCCACAACTTCCTTGAATACGAATTCGCAACTTTTCTATTTACAACAGGTACCTACTTACTGCTAAGTGAACAGGGACCAAGGGGGTTAGGAAGAGTGTCCAAACAACTTCCGCCGGCCCGGGAATCGAACCCGTGACATCTTGCTTGCGAGGCAAGAGAGGTACCGGTCTACCACCAGCGCCCCACCCCCCTGTAGTATTAACATTCGTGCGGTGTGTTGTAGAGCTCTCCTGTCGGTAGTAGTTGTAGTGTGGTGAGTTGGAAAAGCTCTACTGTCGGTAGTAATAGTAATAGTATTAATGTGGAGAGTGATAACGCTCTCCTGTCTTTAGTAGTACAGTAGTTGTTATTGTTGTTGTAATGCTAATATAAAGATTTATTCTTTCATGTATGGAAGGTAAGTTTTTCACACGTTAAATTTTTCGCGTGTAAAACCTCATTTTTATCACTTCAGCAGTTCTCTCTCTCTCTCTCTCTCTCTCTCTCTCTCTCTCTCTCTCTCTCTCTCTCTCTCTCTCTCTCTCTCTCTCCGAACCTTATCTTTTCACGCACGTTTAGAACCATTTATGTATATAAAAAAGTACTTATTTATCTCTCTCTCTTTTTCGCTGCTAGGCTATTTTACTCTCTCCTCCACTAGGAAACGCCGTCCTCCTCTGTCCTGAGTAAACATATCACCTTTGTTCCGGGAATGAGCTGTCAACCCACCACAGGCGCAGGTGCCTGTGTTCTCATCTGCAGGATGTATCAATACCTGCAGGATGTGTCCAGACTTGCAGGAAATATCCCCACCTGCAGGATTTCTCAAATAAACTCTCAGATCATGTGTTCACCTAGCTTATATGTGTGAACGTTCCTACTGTTTTAGGGAAATATAATTTATTTTCAAATCCTCCAGGTGCGACCAGGTCATTCAGGTATAGAATTGAGCAGGCAGTTCCCACCTCAATATATTAGCCTACTAGGCAGTTATATTACTGAGTTATGTAGGTATCGCACTGATATGCACGAGTATATAGGTACCGTTATCGAACACAGGTGGTATATACTGTATCTTTACCATAAGGACAACTTTATGTTTTACTACACATACCAGTATGTTGTAACAAGTCGAACGCGACTGTATCGAAAGGACGTTCTGGCGATGGGTATTTAAGTATTATTTCCGCAAAGCATTTCTCGTGCTCGGAATGAATCGTGCTGAAAAGTATATTGTGGTGCGGAGTACGTATTGTTGCTCGTGGTATGTCAGGAAAGAAAATAGCGAGACAGGAACTACACATTCCATTAAACGGTACAGTTATCTTACCGCAGTTCAAACTGTTTGAAGGGAAGAGTAAACCATGGGAAATTTTCTTCAACTCTAACCTTCTAAGAGTGTTTACAATACTGTAATCTTATTATTGCCTTTTATCTCTCTAGGCGTCGTGCTTGGCGTAGTCTAGCGTTCACACAGGAGATGAGCAAAGGATAAAAGTATTTTGAATTGTTTGCTCTACTCATTGGCGGTTATCAGTAATAGACCTGAAAATTTGGGCAATAGCTCAGAGATCCTTTCTACTTCTCACAACGTTGCAGCGTCTCCTAAAGAAAGCTTGGTATGTTTGCCCTGTTTATGTTGCTTGTAGATCATTTCAGCGCATGATACTGCTAAATGTTGACACACTTTCACGTGAATGTCTGAAAAGACGTTAATTTCCTACATCGCATAATCATTTATGTTATACACATATTCAGAGGTTCCTGCGAATACGACAAAGGGCATGGGGCAAAAGTTAAGTATTCATGGTAGGAATTATTAATAATTCAATGGAAATCGTCGCATTAAAGAAATTAAAACCTTAAAAATCTGTCAAATATCGCGTACACTCAGAGCTGCATCTCTAAGATACATTTATTTAGTGTAAGTTTACATTGAATACGTTTGAGTACAACATAGTAATTTATTTGGTATTACTTGTGTTAAGCAAGAACACGTTTTCTCTCTGCCGAGCGCGGCTAAATAAACTGTTTCAATATCAATACCAATATCAATATCAATATATTGACTTCGAAGTAGTCATCATTACTTGCTATGGGTGAACGGCTTGTTAACACTGACATTATTGGAAATGAAACCTTGAATAAGGAGGAGTCATTATTTATTATGAGTGGCAAGCATGTTGGTTTGATTTATTACGTTTAACAAACTTTCTGTGAGTTGTACAGTAGATGGTGTTGGTTTATTACTACATACATGCATGCTATGGTCAAAAAGCATTTCTCACTTTTCAGATGAATAGCTTGGTGCATGCTTCTAATTTTCTGTGAGATGTGTTATTATTCACTGAGTTTACTCATGCTAAGTAGATGAATACAATACTAGTAATTAATGTGAAATACTGATTCTTACAAAACTGTTAAATTCAACAAAACTGAATTGCAGAAATGTTCTTAAGTGGTAAGTGTTCAGCGATAATCACTTTAGCTGTAAAGTGTTACTTAATGAAGTGATGACTTCGATGTTCACTTCAATAACTTAATCACTTTGCCAATCTATTCACATTAAGGTAAGGTGATTATAGATTTTTGTGATAATTAAGTGTTAACCTTTTAATTAATTGTTACAAAGCACTTAATAATTAATAACCTATTACGACGTCTAAAAATAATAATAATAATAATAATAATAATAATAATAATAATAAACTGTTTATTAATAGAGTTGCATGTGTAAAATAATTATTGTTTGCGAAATACTTAACTGTAAGCTGATCCAATCTTTGGGTCACGATTACTGCTATGCTGATAGATGATGTAATCCAAGTGGCGGCTGACAATAACGTATGAAGATGGCGTAGATGATAACATAAGTCGATGACATACATTTACACTGCTTGTGAGTGTGGTTCCTGGGATTCGTTTGCTCGTTTGCTGGGGTTCACCTGCTCGCTCGTCGGTTGACAAAGCTGTTTATGAAAAGTTTCAAAGTAACTATCTGCAAGGAGGGTGGATGCTGGCATTGTGTTTTGGCTCCTGGGAGTTGACCAAACGCGGTGATGCCACAAATTTAAGTGATTTTTTTTATTGTCACTTAAAAAGCCAAAATTTTTACTTGTACTATTGTAGACACAAGCTTGCTGTATCCTTTTCTCTCGTATTATAATTATATGTAACCTTAATATATTATTGTCGGTGTTAAATGTTTTAAATATTTACTTGTAGGTAGTAGGTAGAGCAAGGATGAAATATTGGTTTCAGGCCTTGGTAGTTAGTAGGTAGTAGGCAGCTATCAAACAGGGAGGTACTGCCGCCTGGGAAGATATTGGAATCATATTGTGTTATCTAAAGTCCCCGGTTACTGAATTGACTTTTTGCCTCATTATCATGTAAATAGATAAGAAATTACCATTGCAATAAATATATTTGCCAACTAGACATAATCCTGACAGATATGTCCTCTTGTTCAACCTTAGCACAACCCATGTTGTACTGCTTCCCCATTATATTTAAGTTTTTCAATTCCACTGTAATTTATATATATATATATATATATATATATATATATATATATATATATATATATATATATATATATATATATATATATATATATATATATACTTATAATACAAGTATAATGAACACAGAAGAAAAGAGAATTGGATAATAAAGAAAGAGTAAAGGGTAAGTAAAAGAAAGAATAAAAGAGTAAATAAATAAATAAATAAATAAATAAATAAATAAAAAGACAATATAAGAGTAATTTGTTACATAAAATATGTTACATTAAATTAGGGACATAAAACATGTTACAAGGGAAGTCAGACAGGAAGAGAGGGAGAAAGGGTGGGCAGACAAGGAGGGAGGGAGGGAGGGAGGAAGGGAAGAGAGACAGGGTGGGTGGGTAGGACAGAGTGAGATGGGGAGAGAGGGAGAAAAGGAAGGAAAACAAGGAGGGAGGAAGGGAGAAAGGGAAGGCAGACAGTTGGGAGGGAGAAAGGGAATGCAGATGGAAGGAAGGAGGGAGAAAGGGAAAGCAGACAGGAGGGAGGGAGAGAGGGAAGACAGACAGAAGGGAGGGAGAGAGGGAAGGAAAAAGGGGAGGGAGGGAGAGAGGGAATACAGAGAAGGTGGAAGGGAGGTTTTTTTAGTTTAACAAATTTATTGGCAGAGCTTGTAGTACAGTTTGCCTATTCTGAGTAATTCAGTCAGGTCTTGACACTGAGGGTGGTATCACTTCTCACTGCCACGCAGGACAGAGGTTCATACACAAAGAAATACATCATATTCATTAACAGCTATAAATGTATAGAGGTCAGATTCATATGGGTAATGTCACTGTTCACTGCCATGCAGGACAGAGGTTCGTACACAAAGAGATGCATCATATTCATTGACAGTACATATACATATATGTACACACATACACATACACATATACATACATATACACATATACATACACATATATATACACATGTACATATATATATACACATATATATACACATATACATACATATACGTCGGTCAGATTCATGTGGGTAATGTCACTCTTCACTACCATACAGGACAGAGGTTCGTACACAAAGAATGCATCATATTCATTGACACTATATATAGGTCAGATTCATGTGGGTAATGCCACTGTTCACTGCCATGCAGGACAGAGGTTCGTACACAAAGAAGGAAATACATCATATTCATTAGCAGTATATATCGGTCAGTGGATCACATACATTGGAGTCATATTCTAATTGAAGACTAATCAGTGTGGGCTAGCAAATTTGGGATAAACAGCAAGAATGTCCTCAAGCACACCTGATTCAATGAAGTATTTACATAGTTCAAGATACAATAAGTCAGGTGGCCTGAAGTCTTTGACAGTGTCGCATTCAATAATATAGTGTTCAAGTGTATGCTTTAAAGGTTTATCACAAAGTTTACATGCTGAGTGTGGGTACAGCGATGTAATATGTCTTTGGCCATGTAATGAGAACCTAAACGCTTTTCTACCACAACTTAACAACTTAGCCCCCTCGATCAAATTCACTGTGGAATTAGAGAATGACTGCAAATTACCATTCCTAGACTGTCTAATCCACAGAATAGGTAACACCTTTAAGTTCAGCATTTATAGGAAACCTACTAATGTGTGTTCATACATTCATTATTATTCTGCCCACCATAATAGAGTCAAACAGTCAGTATTTTCTTCAATGTTCTTACGTGCTCTAGGAATATGCGGTCCGGAATTCATTGATGAGGACTATAAATATATCTATAATATTGGCTTGAACCTTAAGTACCCTAGGTCTTTTATAGACAAATGCCTTAACATTACTAAGAAATCTTTTTATAGAACTGATCCTAAGCCAACCCATGACAATAAGAATCTCTTAGTATTACCACTTAACAAAAATTTCTCTCAAATTCCTATACAACTGAAAACCTGGAACATTAAAGTAGCATTTAAAAACTCATGCACTCTCTTCTACTGTATATATTAGCCTTCTCAAGTATTTCTCCTTAGTCTGTACTCATCCCTGAAGATGTAAATTGCACGAAAGCGCTTGGGAACGTCGTGTTTTCTTGTTTCCTTGTGGTTATCAGCATATATATATATATATATATATATATATATATATATATATATATATATATATATATATATATATATATATATATATATATATATATATATATATATATATATATATATATATATATATTTATGAGTGATGTCACGAAGCTTCGCAACTGCAACTGCAACTGCAACTGTGGAGCAACCGCATAAATTATCACAACAGCCACAACCGAAACAACAGCATGAACCCAAGCGGGTTTCACGGTTGTGAAACAATCATAAACGAGGGTTGAGACCTGACAAATTCATTGGGCAGTGGGGCCTTCCAACCACTGTGTCGCCTTTATGTGCAATATGCTAAAATAATAGATAAAGCTTGAGAAACTTGCTTAATTAAACGTGACCATTTGTGACTTTTTTCACATATGGATTGTAAAAGAGTATTAGTATTGACAAATCATGTTTTTTCGTCATTAAAATGCCATAATTGTGGGCAAAACATGATTGTATTTTAATGTATGTCTAATGCAAACTACGGGATGTTATACTCAAATTAATCGATATCTTGCAAGAATTCCAGCAATGCAAGTAATATTCTACCAATTCAAGTCAGTGACACTTTATAAGATAAAAACTTAAATTCCCTGTCTTGTATAATCCTGAGTCCCTGACCTACACCACCCCTCCCCCTCCACTGACAACTAATCCTTCTCTGGTTGTGAACATCCCACCTCCCACCTCCTCCAAGCCAGCAGAGGGGGGAAAGGGGGGGGGGGGCGAGATGGCAGTGGTCAGGATTTTACGGGATGAATTTGGTTTAGGCTTAAAGTTTTTCTCTTATAAAATTTCACAGACGTCACTTAACAGAATATAACTTGCATTGCAGGAATTATTGTAAGATAACGAGTAATTTGAGTATAAAGATCTCATTGTTTGTACTTGAAAAAAAATTCCTTTAGCTAAGTACATTTGAGTACACTAAAGTAGAGTAATATTTTGCTTAAAATTGTATCACTTGGAGTTTATCACATGTCAGTGGTGGACAGCCCTACCAATCGTGGTGAATTTCACGCTGACATTCTCGCTTCAGTGAAGAATCCGAATCCTAGTTTATTGCGTTTTCAGATAGAAAAAAAAAGCAAGTGATAACATGGAAGAAAGGGAGAAAAAGAACAAAGAGAAAGAGGGAGAGAGAGAGAGCGAGAGCAAGAACCAAAGCCGTTCATAATATCTCGTTCAAGATACTCTTCGCGAATACTAAAAGAAAAATTTAAATAAGTTTTTGTTTGGCTTAGATTGTCGCCATGGCCAGAGACTAAACTGAATAACGTGTGCTTAAGATGTGCCCCAAAACAACAATGTTCTTAGTTGCTGTTTATTTTTGCATTACTTTATCTATTTCTTTTCCAACTACAAAAGAAATTCGACGGAGTGTCACGCTCACAGTCTTGTGTTTAGGAAGAGAAGGATATGGGTGAAAGAGAATTGGTGGCAGGAGGAATTGAAAAAGTGGAATGTGCATGCAAATGAGAGGAAATTGAGAATAAAGCAGGGGTGAAGAGTAGGCGTGAAGGAGGAGACTAGTTGAGAGATGGGGAGAGATATAGGACTAGGGTTGATAAGTAAGGCAATAAACAGAAGTAAAGTGTAAGATGAAAAGGGTGGCGAGAGATAATAAAGAGATTAAGTAAATCATAATAAGAAAGGAAGAAGAGGAGGGAAAGGGGGAAGAAGGAAAAGAGGAAGAAGAGAGGAACGCCAGACACTTTGAAGGGGGTAGAGGGAAGAGATGGCAAAAGATGAGCGCCAACCAGACACTCCAGGAAAGTAGACTGTGTGTGTGTGTGTGTGTGTGTGTGTGTGAGTGTGTGTGAGTGTGTGTGTGTGTCACGTACAGGAAGATCCTAGATTAAAGTACGGGGCTAACAATGGATCACACACGGATCATCACAGCCATACAACCCCTTATGCTTGTATCATAGACACAACACCAGTACAAGCATCCAGCACCGCTAGGAATTTTTATCTAACTCACAGTGATGCACTGACACAGCTGCACCACCCGAACGATGAATTATTTCCTACCTACACTAACGTTATTTTAAGGCATAAAGAGGAGGTCCTCGACTGTCGCTCTAGCCTTATGTTCTTCAGGTGTACAAAGAGTTATAAACCTAGTTGTTTACGTCTAGACAATCCTCCTCCTTGTAAAAAAAAGACATTAACCAATGGCCGTGTTCTTTGAACTACCGTCTCAAGAATTAAAAGATTACCTTCCCGACTAGAATCCATAATCAAAAAGTTGATACACATAATTGTGCAATGTTATGATCATAGTTACTGTATAGTAGAACTTTGCCCTCCCTAAATAGGATAAACAATAGGACAACCTTGCGTGGCATATCAATTATCATGGAATATTAGTAGAATTTCTAACGCGCTGATGGAAATGATGGGAGTACTGTAGTAAGATAGGATATTATACATTGTAATATTTACTCTAGGAAGGAGTATGATAACATTTGTAGGTTATGATACTATTAAATCTTTAAATATTGGGAAGTTGTGCCCAGTGCTATGACATAAGAAATTACAGTTGCAGAGTGATTTACTATTTTGTGTACGTTAATTAAGGCACTCCAGGACGCCACTTTTCATATTTTATTTGGCTTACACAAGACGATTTAATCTAGCACAGGGAGACCCATCCTACCCAAGGGTGTTCAAATATAATCCTAATTAAGCGACTTTAATTAGATTATTGACTCAATGATAAGAAATCCAACGACCCAGTCTTTCCTATCTAGCTCATTTGGGTCATCCATCAAGCCACCTGAAAAAGTAAGGAAATATTTACTTCGAATAAGAGAAAGTTATAGTTTTTTAATGTTTGTTATTTGTCTCGATCAAGAATGAAAAAGTTGAAGTACTTAAATGGTGTTAATTTCTCTGGCATTCTAAATGTATTATTTATAAGAATCCATAAAGTATACAAATAATTCACAGGTCTTTTTAATTTGTATTTATTTTTTATATAAAATCTGCTGTTTTCTACAATGTCCGCATAAAATAAGTACAATTATAATATTTAGACTTTTTACGTAGTATTAATTTAATAATATAGAATCTAACACAATCATCTATAATTTAGAAATATTCTACACATAATACACTAGCTGGTGGTGCAAAAATGCAAACCCTTATACACCAACATAAAATAATGCAGCATATCTGTGGTTACACCAAAAAAAACGATGGAAAGTGAAGCTGTGTAACAATTGATGTGTCGTTATAGATCAAACGATGAAAACTATGAGACTGTGGTTATGTATACAGTACAGGCACGCCGAAAGTGCATAAGAGAGTGTACTCAATGATTGCTCAATTACTCTAAGTTGTTATACACGTATAAAAAAAAACAGAGGAACACCTAGACTTAATTTTACATTCGGGAATATAAAAATACAGAAAAACGCATGGAAAACATACACTCAAGCACAAACATAAAAGTATATAAGAAAAACACAGTCACAAAGTACGAAATATATTGGGACACGTACACACAAAGAAAAGGGCACAAACACGCATCCAAATACTTTCACTGTCTACACATACGAAAAGGCTTATCTAAAAACAATCACAGACGTAAAACTTCACATGCAAACTCTTTTAAGCCTCACGCCTCACGCTCACTTTGCCAGCTCCTCCTCGTCATCCTTCTCTCCCTAATTAAGGAACTCAGTTCTTCAACAAGTGGCTTCATGAGGCGAAATTGGCAATCAGTGAGCGTCTGTGGTCTTTTGTTTAGAAGACACTAACAGTTTCAGGTGAAAATATATAGAGAAAGAGAGAAAAAGTGGGAGGAGAGAAAAATGATATAAGAATTTTTTTTTAAAGAAATGAGAGAGCGAGAATAATAGAAGGAAGAAAGAATATATATATATATATATATATATATATATATATATATATATATATATATATATATATATATATATATAGTATACTGTATATATATATATATATATATATATATATATATATATATATATATATATATGTCTGTATATATGTATATATATATATATATATATATATATATATATATATATATATATATATATATATATATATATATATATATATTCGTATATATATATATATATATATATATATATATATATATATATATATATATATATATGTAATATTCAGAAATTTCAGAGTAATTTCGAATGCCCCGCCATTGGCGATACTGAGCGTTCAAGGTCGTCTGAGGGAAGAGAGCGCTCCCCGCATATAGCCAGAGTTTGTGGAACTAGGCCTATATGATATAAAATGTAATTTGCCGAATTAATAATGATGCGATTCATGAAGTTAAGGGACTATTATTGAATTTGAAATTATTATAGATCGTTTATCAGTCTGAATAATGTTACGGGCGTCCCAAGGAGTTATTAGTTAGGCGGAAAATATGTCACGTAGGCCTAAGCTAACGCCTTGAGAGGAGACGCGACGCTGGCTGGTCCTCAGTCACGGGGAGCATTCAGACATACAAGACGCCCCTGCGCGTCCGTCCACAGAAATAGTCACGGACAATTCATTTTGTTTAGTAGATTTAAGTGTTCTTGTGCTGGTTCGGGATTTTTCTCAAAGGGGCGCTTCCACTGCCATTACCATCTTATAATCTTTAATAAACCCCAAGTCAAGTGAGAAAATAAAGTCCAGTAAATTCAGACCGGTTACATATATATATGTGTGCGTGTGTAACCGGTCGGAATTACTGGACATTAATTTCTCACTTGACCTGGGGTTTATTAATTATTAGATGGAAATTGCAGTGGAAGCGCCCCTTTGAGAAAAAACCCGAACCAGCACAAGAACACTTAAATTTACTTAACAAAATGAATTCTCCGTGACCCGTGGAAGGATAGCGTCTGTGACTGGGACGAATGAGACACACTGTAAAATTTAGACACTTATATTCCCTCCAACACTATAGACACAATCAAATAATGGTCCACCAACATGTGCACACCTCTTAACCTGAACTTAAAACACTAATCTGGGGAATAAAAGTTATACATGATATTGAAATTATTAGAAACTCAGACAATGCCTCATTAGACAACAATAAATTCAAAGTATTAAGAAATGTTGCTTGCACACATGAAACAGGCATTAAGGGTTTTCAACAAAATAATATCAATCACTGAGAAAATGGTATTAAAAAATAAGATATTAATAACTCTACAATGAATAGGCCTTAAGGGCACTCAACAAAATTATATTACCCCAACAGATACAAACCTCCTAACCTAACTTAAACACTACTCTGGGGAACAAAGGTTATACCTGGGATTGAAATTATAAAGAAATATTAAATGCATTAAAGGAACTAAATCACAGTATCACTTACAACATAAGGGAGAAAACTCATCTGAAAAACAGTTTCCTCATTCTCTGGTTTCAATTAGTGACACAAACATTAAAAACAATACTATCACAATTATTTAAGAAATATTAATTTCACACAGCAAGACAATATCAGTAACTGAAAAAAATATTATCACTAGATTAAGAAGTTACTGAGTCCACCAATACCCATAAACACATGCTCCCTAACCTAACACATAGATTCCACTTGCACTCCGTAGATTTTTTAAGGCGCAACCAACAGGCACCCATAGTTAAGGCCCAAGACAGCCTTTCTCAACCTTGGAAATGTACCTCTAAGTTCCACTGGACTCGTGGTCCCAGTGTGTGACCCTGTATCACTCAGCTGGCTTCACTTTACCCCCAGTACATCCATGAAACGGAAGGGAGTGAGCCAATCAGACCTTAGCAAAAGGTCTTCACTAAGCTGCTTGAAGATATGTGGTATTGTGAGCGGAGGTAGAGGAGAGCTGATGACCCCAAACGATCGTCACGTCGTTAGTTGGGCACCCAGACGGCTAGTTTCACTCCAACTCTCACCATACTCAACAGGTGGCTTAAACCCAGGTCAGTGGACGGTCATACAGCTCGTTTCACCACTCATCTCATACCGCCAGTGGACGTTATCATACCGCGTGGGGTCTACAGAACCCTGAAAAACTCGGGCTGTTAGCTATTGTCTCACATCACCGTTTGTTAATACTGCCATATCTAGCTTTGTCTGAGATTGAATAAAACTTTCTTATTAATACTGATGTTAAATAAGCGAAGGAACCAGGTCACGCGATCAGTCTCTCCTGGGTACAGCACAGAGGTGGTCCTTGACCTCTCTCACAACTCCCCAGCCATGCTTGCTCACTGGTTCACGCTTTTCAGGAGTGACTTATTTACCAAACGATTAACAGCTAAATTTGGACGCATGCAACTTTTTCAGACTGGGAAACGATCTATAATTTTTTTAAATTTAATAACTGATATTTAATTTCATGATTCGCGTCCCTATTAACTCGGTAAATTACATTTAATATCGCATAGGCCTAGTTCCACAAACTCTCGCTACGTGCGGGAGCGCTGTCTTCCCTCAGACGACCTTGAACTCAGTATCGCCAATGGTGCGGCATTTGAAATTACACTGAAATTTCGGAATATTACATATATATATACTAGCAGAATCACCGCCCTCCGGGCGGCTCATCCGCTAAGCAACGGTAGGACGCCACCCTCCCGGAGGATCGACATTGTCTCACTGTTCAGTCCCCAAAACTTCTTCTTCCATCAATAGTTCATTAACGGTGTATGTAATTTCCACCATGTTTTTCACTACAACGGCACAGCATATTATATTTTTTTAGCATTAAACTGTTATTATTTTATTGTCTAATCATCACTACATATATATATATATATATATATATATATATATATATATATATATATATATATATATATATATATATATATATATATATATATATATATATATATATATATATATATATATATATATATATATATTTCATGTAAATCCACAATGAAAACGTGGATAAGATAAATCTTGATAAAATCACACAGGAAAATGGAAACAACGGAGTACCTTAGCTTTCGTCTTTATTCAAGACATCTTCAGAGCATCTGAAGATGGCAGGCTCAAACAACAATATTATATCAGACATATATATATATATATATATATATATATATATATATATATATATATATAAATATATATATATTTATATATATATATATATATATATATATATATATATATATATATATATATATATATATATATATATATATATATATATATATATGCTGATAACCGCAAGGAAAGAAGAACACACGAAGTTCCCAAGCGCTTTCGTGTAATTCACATCTTCAGGGGTGAGTACAGACTAAGGAGAAGCACTGTTAAACAAATGTTAATCAAGAACTCCCCCAACAACACAATTGGTTGCATTTATACAGTTCCTTGCAAGGAATGTAATATGTTTTACTTAGGCCAGACAGGTAAAGATCTTGTAACTAGACTTAAACAACATAAATATAGTGTAAGGACAGGCCAGGAATCCAATGCTCTGTTTGTTCATTTGAGGGATAACAAGCATTGCATTGACTGGGATAATGCCTCCTCAATATTACCTTGTAATTCAATTGATAGTAGGAACATCATAGAATCTAGTCTCATTAAACATACCGAAGCATTCAACATGAATTTGAGTAATGGCATGTACAAACAGAACAATTTTGTAATTAAGAAAATTTGGAACCAGGTGAGAAGGTTGGGTCACCTTACCCTCTGACCTGACTACCGACCGTTGCGGTGCTATTTAAAGATTAGTAGAGTCATTACCTGATACCTGACCATTGTGGACCTGATCTCACCCTCCTCGGTATATATACACCTTTTTTTGTACTTCTTCTTAGTCTGTACTCACCCCTGAAGATGTGAATTACACGAAAGCGCTTGGGAACTTCGTGTTTTCTTCTTTCCTTGTGGTTATCAGCATATACCTAGATCACGCGCACCTACAGGGATTTGCTTGCACATATATATATATATATATATATATATATATATATATATATATATATATACTCGTATATATATATATATATAAAGATATATATTTACTGTGTATATATATATACATAAATATATATATATATATATATATATATAATATATATATATATATATATATATATATATATATTTATATATATATATATATATATATATATATATACACACACACATTTAAAACAACGATCAACAAACACAGAAGGGTACCCAAGTTTATGTGCAATAGAACGAATGTGTTTCAATTCATCGTCAATAAATAGAAAGCCCACACAGGTAGACAGTTTCATTCACTTTTTATCGAATCACCTTGAGTCTACCAAAATGTCAGTTTTTTCTGTTATGTTTTTAAGATGTCTGCGTATTTGTGACTCTGAATTTATTGACGATGAATTGAAACACATTCGTTCTATTGCACATAAACTTGGGTACCCTTCTGTGTTTGTTGATCGTTGTTTTAAAAGGGCTAAAAATCCTTTCATTCCTCTCAAACCAGACAATTTCCTAACTTAAGAATATTTTGACTGCCCTATCGTAATGAATTTGTCCCGTTAGTTCGGTCCCTCAAGCTACTAAATATTAATGTTGTTTTCAATTATGACTCCACCATTACCAATATGTTAATAAGGAATAGCCCATGTTTGAATGTAAATGGAAGTGTTTATTGTATTCCATGTAGCAAATGTAATTGTAATTATGTAGGTCAGACAGGAAAAACACTGCAGCTCAGAATCAAACAACATAAGTATAATATCAGAACAGCATCTGAAAGCAGTGCCTTGTTTGTTCATGTTAGGAATAATAATCACCCCATTGCTTGGGAAAAAAGCTTAGAAGTATTCAAATCATCTTGTGTCACAGAAAGACTTCTTGTTGAAGCTAGTTTGATTAAGGAATTAAAATCAATAAACCTTAGTGATGGTCAGTTCAAAACTGATAATATGTTACATAAATTTATTTGTCAGTGGCCCAAGGTTAAAAATGCTTTGAAAACCTTTGATCTAGATGTATGATAGTTATTTTGTGGGCCCCCTTTTTTCTGACCTGACTTGTCTAGTCACGTCACCTCCCTTCTCTTAAGCTCCTCTACGTGTGTGTTGGTGTGTGGATTAGTGGAAGTCATCATTTTGACCTGACCTCATGTTTTTAGGTCACCCTGTATATTTAAGCCTCTCTCTGTCCATGTAATCCAGTTGCCTCTGAAGATGTCTTGAATAAAGACGAAAGCTAAGGTACTCCGTTGTTTCCATCTTCCCGTGTGATTTTATCAAGATTTATCTTATCCACGTTTTCATTGTGGATTTACATGAAATATATATATATATATATATATATATATATATATATATATATATATATATATATATATATATATATATATATATATATATATATATATATATATATATATATATATATATATATATATATATATATATATATATACAGTACACTAGCAGAATCGCCGCCCTCCGGACGGCTTATCCACTAGGCAATGTTAGGATGCCACCCTACGGGAGGATCGACATTGTCTCACTGTTCAGTCCCCAAAACTTCTTCTTCCATCAATAGTTCATTAACGGTATATGTAATTTCCACCATGTTTTTCACTACAACGGTACAGCAAATTATATTTTTTTAGCATTAATCTGTTGTTATTTTGTTGTCTAATCATCAATACAAATAACACCACCCATAATCACTACATATAACACCATCCATCATCACTACATATAACACCACCCATCATCACTACATATAACAATATCCATCATCACTACATATAACACCATCCATCATTACTACATATAACACCATCCATCATCACTACATATAACAATATCCATCATCACTACATATAACATCAGCCATCATCACTACATATAACACCATCCATCATCACTGCATATAACACCATCCATCATCACTACATATAACACCATCCATCAGCACTACATATAACACCATCCATCATCACTACAGATCGATAAAGTAGTTTCCGAGATTCTCGTGCGGACACATATGGTAGGACGCCACCCTCCCGGATTCTCCATATTGTCTCACTATAGTGCATTAGGGTACAGAACATTTTTGGTTTAGCCATTAGCAGCAAGTATGTACAGATTTTTGCCAGTTCCCACTCTGGAGCATCCAACAGAGAACTGTCCATGAGAGAAGGAAGGAAACACTTGCTATCCATGCCAAATTTCGTCCGGGCAGCTCATTCGCTAGGCCATGGTAGGACGCCACCCTCCGGGAAGCTCCACATTTTCTCATTGTTCACTCCCCAAAACTTCTTCTTCCATCAATATTTCATTAACGGTGTATCTAAGTTCCACTACAACAGTACAGCAAAGTATATTTTTTAGCATTAAACTGTTATTATTTTATTGTCTAATCATCACTACATATAACACCATCCATCATCACTACATATAACACCATCCATCGTCACAACATATAACACCAGCCATCATAACTACATATAACACCATCCATCATCACTACATATAACAACACCCATCATCACTACATATAACATGATCCACCATCACTACATATAACACCATCCATCATCACTACATATAACACCATCCATCATCACTACATATAACATGATCCACCATCACTACATATAACACCATCCATCATCACTACATATAACACCATCCATCATCACTACAGATCGGTAAAGTAGTTTCCGAGATTCTCGTGCAGACACACAGACAAACAGACATACTTCTTTGTTTTATATAGATTGATAGTTCTATATTATTATTATAATTATTATTAATATTATCATTATTATTTTATTTGAATAATACAATTTTTATTACAAATTATATTTTTCTGTGAATATGATTATTATTATTATTATTATTATTATTATTATTATTATTATTATTATTATTATTATCATTATTATTATTGCCCACAGGCCTCGATGTGGGTCAGTGATATGTGCCCGGGTGTGTTAATCCCCATAAAAAAAATAGAAAAAAATGGCCAGCAGTAATTGCCTCGATTTTCTCAACTCGTCCAGAAGGCGGTAATCAGCTCAATACTTGGGCTCATTATCATGGACTTTCTGCATTCACTGGATAATTCCAGATTTTTGTGTCAGATTTTCCGGATTATTAACTTAACCTTGTTTCCGTTTTTTATTTATGGATGCAGATTAGGAATATTGCAGTTAGGAGGTGAAGGTAGGTGGCGCTTATCGGAGATATTTACTGGCAGGAGATGTTGGTAGGTGATGTTAGTAGATGTTGGTAATATATGCTTTTAGGAGATGTTGGTTGGAAATGTTGGGAGGAGAAGTTGTAGGACAAGCTGGTAAAAGATTTTGATATGTGACGCTGAAAGGAGATGCTGGTAGGATATATTGGTTGGATATGCTGACAGGAATCTTGGGAGCCGACACTGGTTAGGGGTACTGATAGGAGACGCTGGTAGTAGACGCTGATAGGAAACATTTGTAGGAGACACTGGTAGAATAAGCTGGTATGAGACACTGGTAAAGAGATAGTGGTTAAATACTCTGGTAGGAGACACTAATAAGAGACACTAGTATAAAATGCTGGCAGGCACTAGCGGGACCCTTGACAAAGGTGTTAAAGGTAGGTCTGGGATCCCTCAGTCGGGCTGGCGGCGAGAGTCAGACACGGTCTGGACTTCCAGGAAGGAAGAGTTAAATCAGAAACTTTGAGTGGTCAATGTTCAGCTTATGATATACCATACACTATTTCATTTAATCTTTAATTTATCACCTGTTAAGCAAAGTGCCACTAACATTGGTATTCACAGTAAATTCACTTATTTATATAAGTGCAAAAAAAAATCTTGAAATGTGAACCCTAACCCTCCCTGTGAAGCAGTCAACAAACCCGCCCATTTGTTATTGTTACCTCTACTCCCAGGATTTTACAAGTACTGATATATTCAGTTAACCAATCCCATGTCTATATTCTATATTGTAATATACATTTTAGGCATTAAACTATTAAAATGTTATATGATTTCACAAGACCCTAAACCAAAGCTGCACTTAATTTAATGAGGGCTTTATCGAATTTCAATTAAACCCATAAGCATGTTAGTAGCTCTGTGTGTCACTTGGCCGTCCTGTGCAACATTGCGATACATAAGAACATAAGAATGGAGGAAACTGCAGCGGGCCTATTGGCCCATACTGGGCAGTCCCGTTTACACCCAACCCCAATTGCTCATATAAGCATCCAACCTATGTTTGAAGCTATTCAGCGTATTCGAGTTAATGATGATATTTGGTAACTTGTTCCATTCATCCACTACTCTGTTTCCAAACCAATGTTTACCTATTTCACGCCTAAATCTAAATTTGTCTAATTTAAAACCATTGTTACGAGTTCGCTCCTGGTTGGATAGTTTCAGTACCATTGTAATGTCCCCTTTGTTTAGCCCTGACTTCCACTTATACACCTCTATCAGGTCGCCCCTCGCTCTACGTCTCTCCAGGGAGTGCAAATTAAGATGCTTTAACCTGTCTCTATACTCAAGGCTCCTAATGCCCTGGATTAGTCTTTTCATTCTCCTCTGAATTCTTTCCAATGATTCTATATATATTCTGTAATACGGTGACCAGAACTGAACTGAGTAATACAGGTGTGGTCTCACAAGCTCAAGATACAGTTTTAGGATGACCTCGCTAGTCTTGTAACTAACACTCCTTTGTATGAACCCAAGTACTTAATTAGCGTTGTTACGAGCAAAAACACATTGTTTACTTGGCTTAATGCTCCTGCTAATCATTACTCCTAAATCTCTCTCGCAGTCGGATTTCTCAATGGCATCGTTGTTCATCTGGTATCTGGTTTCCCTGTTTACATCTCCTATGCTGAGTACTTTACATTTGTCCACGTTGAATTTCATCTGCCATTTTTCAGACTATTCAAAAAATTTGTTTAGATCTTCCTGTAGTTTTTTGGAGTCCTCGTCAGATTTAATAACACGTCCTATTTTAGTGTCATCAGCAAATTTACTTATGTTGCTGTCTATGCCGATATCTATGTCGTTTATGTATATAATAAATAATAATGGTCCAAGTACTGAGCCTTGGGGAACTCCACTTGTGACGTTGCTCCAATGGGACTTAGTGCCGTTAATGCTCACTCGCTGTTTCCTGTCCTGTAACCACGCCCTAATCCATTTAAGGATGTTTCCTTTGATGCCATGTGCTTCTACCTTTCTAATTAGTCTTTCGTGGGGGGACAAGCGTTCATGTCTAACTAATCTATATCTCGACTTAAGCAAAGCCTAAAACTGAGTCCTCCACGAAAGACTAATAGGAAAAGTGGAGGCTCATGGCATTGGAGGAGATATTCTAAAATGGACTAGGGCGTGGTTGCAGAACAGGAAACAGAGAGTAAGCATTAACGGCACGAAATCCGATTGGAGTAACGTCACAAGGGGAGTACCCCAAGGCTCAGTACTTGGACCATTATTATTTATTGTATACATGCACGATATAGATTTAGGCGTAGACAGCAACATAAGTAAATTTGCTGATGGCACTAAAACAATTCGTATAATTAAATCTGACATGGACTCCGCAAACCTACAGGAAGATAAAAAAAAATTTCAAATGGTCTGAAAAATGGCAGATGTTACTAACCTGCCAGATGTGTCTGTATCCTAGCCTAATTCTGGCCACGACTACATCACATTGTCTGGTTCTGTCCTTATGCTGGCCATACCGGTACCTCTTGTCACAAAATTTTTCATATTTACTAATGCTACAACTGTCAGGTCTCTCTGCATTTCTCACTTCTTCTAGATCAGAGTTCATGATTCTGACTTGAATGTTTTTAATTACAGCATTGGACAGGCCAAGGTCACGGTCAACATTTTCTTTCTTACATGCCTCATTGGCCAGTCTATCAGCACGGTCATGATACCTGATTCCAACTTGGGACGGAATCCACACAAATTCGATACGAAAGTTGTTCTCATTGGCAGTTATCACATTCCTTTTAATATCACATAAAACTTTAGACATAGAGCCTGACGGGCTGTTGATTGATTTCAAAGCACTTTGAGAGTCACAGAATATCACTCCCCCTCCATTTTCTTTGAGGTAGTCTATGGCTAAGTAGATTCCAGTTAGTTCAGTTTGTATTGTGCTGGCCCAGTTGTTCAGCCTTTGTTTGTTTGACGCTATCATCTCTTTTTCTTTATATATTACAATTGCACAGCCTGTGTTTGTCTGCACAGAACCATCACTAAAAGCATAACATTCACTTGATTTAATACTCTCTATGTGTCTGTTAATAGTTTCTAGTGTGACACATCTCATCACATCGGTGTTTAACATATGCTTACTACCAACAGGAGTGTAATTAATAGGAACTGATATGTCCAGCCAAGGAGGAATGGCATTAATAGGTTCGTGTGGGGTGATTGGGACATTCAGTTTCAAGAGATCTGCAACACTTTTATGAAGCCACGCCCCAAAGAGAGTCTTTTGCGGAAGGTTGGCGAGATGGTCGGGATTACTTAGATAGAACATCAACTCAGTTTGAGCTGTAGTTTGAGATCCATTGTTCTTCAAAACTTTGACACAAAACATGGTATTTAGTAGAGCTATCCTCTCAGATAGGGAGGGCAGTCCGAGCTCTTTCCTCATGTTTACAATTCTGGTTGATTTTGGGCAACCTAGTTTGATGAGCATGGCTTCATTTTGCAGGACCTCAAGGCTGTTGAGTTGTTTAGGCGGAATAGTCACAAGATGGAGAGCATGATAGTCAACTACAGAACGAATGAAGTGTAGATAGAAAGTATGATCATAGGTGATGTTAATTCCATAGCCCTTGCCAACAAGGGTTCTGAGGGGTTTAATGTGCTGTAGAAGTTTGTCACGAAGGTTGCTAACAAAGTTTGCATCATTCACACAAATTCCAAGATATTCATAGGAGCTACATAGTTCCAAGGGCATGCTGTTAATGCTATAGTCAAGAGGCAGAGGGTGAGCAGGACGAGGATTGAGGACCCTCGTCTTGTCAATAGATATTATGAGACCACATTCAACAGATGTACGAGCAAATACATCCAGCAAGGCTTGGAGCCTGAGTTTGGTTTGTGTCATAATGCAGATATCATCAGCATAGCATATTACGGCTTCGTTTGGCTGAACTGGAATGTCAGCAATAAGCTTGTGCATCAGTATATTAAAGAGCATAGGACTTATCACTCCTCCCTGAGGCGTGCCAAGCTCAATGATCTCATTCTGGTACTTTTAACTCCCCTAAACAGAACACTAGCATACCTGTTGGACAGATAACCCTTTATCCATGTCAGGAGGTTACCTTGTATGACAAAATTAGCTAGTTGCTCAAGTATAATGTCTCTATTAGCTACATCAAAGGCTAAGGTCTATTAAGGCTGTTTGTGTCTTATCTTTTGAGTAAACAAGATATTCTGCAAAGCATGTCTGTGTGCTATACCCGGGCATGAACCCGTACAGATTAGGGGCGAGTTTGTCTTTGACTTGAAACATGAGACGGTTTAGAACAACTCTTTCAAGGGCTTTACACATACGGGATGTGAGTGAAATTGGCCTGATTTTTGGAGAATTAGCTTTAAGGATTGGAACTATGTTTCCATGAGTCCATGTCTTAGGCAGAATACCCTGTGTGAGGTTCATTTGACACAGGTCAAGCAGTGGATGGTTAGGGATCTCATTCAACAATCTCAGGGTGTTATAGGTTATGCCATCCTTACCAGGGGAGGATGACTCACCTTTCATTAGTGCTGTTGTTAGTTCGTGGTGCGTTATAGGAAATTGATCGGTAACGTCTGGTGAGGAACAGGCTATTTCAATATTGAAACCCCTATTAATGTGTAAGGTGTTAAGATATTGTTGTATGTCAGGAGGCAGGGAAGTGATTTGTGACACACTAGACCATTGGTCTAATAGCATGTCAGCATATTCTGCAGGGCTGTGATGAAGCTGGACTGGGGTGGGTGACTTGGTAATGGCTCCAATTTTGTTCCACACTTCTGCTAGAGTGGTTGTTCTATTAATCCCCTGTAAGAATTGTTCCCAATAGGTGTTTCTCACCTGACCTTTGACTTCACGAAATTCTCTATTAGCTTTGAGGAATGCCAAGAGGTTATCACTAGTTTTATTTTGCTTATAAGTGTTGGCAAGCTGTTTTACATTCTCTCCTTCTTTGGTGAGGATGGGGTCATGTGTCCACAGAGGTGGTTTAGTGCTGCCCCCCTTCCTCCTTGACTTAACCCAGGTGGTATAATATGTGGTAATGACATTTACAAGAACACAGCAAAATTCATCCACTGACCCAGGTGTATATCCAGCATACCATCTGTGGATGTAGGCCTTGAAGTGCAGTTTAAGATTATCTGGGATGTTAATTCTGAGCTTAGGATGGGGTTCACACTTGACATCAGCAACAGTGTACTCAGTAAGTATTGCATAATGATCACTGACTAGGTGGTCTGAGATGACCTTAGCCTTGACATTACTTTTCTACTAGGTTATACCCAATCACATAATCAAGTCTGCCCCCCATCAGATGTGTCACTTTGTCTGTGTCGTATACAGTGATATTATGATTATTGATGTAATTCACGAACACCCTCCCATTAGAGTTACACTGGACATCACCGAGGACAGTGTGACGAGAGTTAAAGTCACCCATACACAGCATAGCAGTGTTACCTGATGGCTTTGGTAACACGTCCGCTCGCAGTTCATTACACCGAACATAGATATTATACAGCGAAAATTGACTGTTTGCTGTCCTTACTGTAAATTGTTGATAGTGAATACTTTCATCATTGTGAGTTTTAATCCATTTACAGACGAGACCATTCTTTACATAAGTGAGCAGGCCACTTCCTGCTCCACTATTATATGCTGTAAACCCAGCTATCCTGGGTGCAACTTTCTTCTGGGTGCTGGACGTGTAAGGTTCTTGTAAACCAATTACATCAACGTCAAAAACTTTAACAAACCATTGTAGATCATTAATTCTGCGATTAACACTCCTGACGCTTAGGTTCATTTCATGGAAGGGAGGTGTCACGGCCACAACTGAATAATCCTCCTCTTCCAGCATTGCTTCAACCCCTAGGCCCATTAAACAGACCCGCGCTTTGAAATAACAGATTTGGTTAACAGACCAGAATCATGTAGACAAACCTTTGCTACCTCCAGCTGACAGTTGAAGATGACATTTCCCTATATACTTACGTTGTGGGCATGCATCCAAGGAAACTATTCCCTAAATCGTTTAGTCGGGGTTCAAAGTAACACCAGGTTGTAACAACTAACATTTAATATATAAATATATATATACATTACACAAGAGTACAGAAAATAATATTGCATGGTCATGAGACCCAACTAATTTAATAAGATGTAGTCACATTCATGGTTCCAGGTTCACACCCTGTAACTGTCTGGAGAGAGGGAGATTCTAGAAAGGCAACAACAGTACATCTTACATAATTAAAATATTAACTCAAAACTTCTTTAAATAATTTCATAATATTATGTGATTATAAAATATTAGGAATTACATAGAACCAAAATAATTCACATCCAATGCAAATAATAAACTAATTATAACAAAGTACATACAGCTTTCATATATGATTGGTTAAAAGAAAACTGCTCTTGTAACGGTGACTGATACAAAATAAATACACAGCACACATCTTAATGTTATGTAAATGCATAGACATATGTAACAGAGGAAGAAAGGGAAGGCAGACAAGGAAGGGGGGAGATTGGGAAGGCAGGCAGGCATGGAGGACGGGAGGGAGGGAGGAAAGGCTGACAGGGCGGGAGGGAGGAAGGAAAGGCTGACAGGGAGGGAGGGAAGAAGAAACGGAAGGCTGACAGGGAGGGAGGGAGGAAGAGAGAAAAGGAAGGGTGACAGGAATGGAGGAATGGAGAAAAGGAAGGTGGGTAGGTAGACAGAACAAGGGAAACGAGAGTTTATACCTCCTCCTTTTTCCTGGAAAAATCTAACTTTTGGTTTTCCTTTTTCCTCCTCAGGTAAAACCCGGTTTCCAGTGTTTACATTTGTGACGGACAAGAAAGGTAATAATGAACCTTTGTTTATCTTACTGTGTATGTACTGTATGTGTCCTGCCTTTTCTTCTATCAATCATCTGTATCTTTCTGTCTCTGTCTTTCTCTCCCTCTCCCAAATTCTGTGTTTGTGTTCTTTTTTACTGCCTCCATCCCTATTATAATTATAAACCTCTCTCTCTCTCTCTCTCTCTCTCTCTCTCTCTCTCTCTCTCTCTCTTTATCTGCCACTATGTTAGTAATTGTATCTATGCATGACCTTCTTTTCCCTCCATATTACATATCTCGTCTTCCTTTTTCACTGCTTTGCTCTTTTTTCCTATAAATCTGTTGTCGTAGTAGTAGCATTTTTTTTACCAATGAACAAGAAGAAAAACAAATCATCTACCTGCTCTTTATCTCCTCACTGAATTATTATAATTAGAACATGAAATTCATTGTGTTTGTTTTCAGTGTAATCAAAAGAGGAATTTCTGTTACTGATAAAGATTGCTCGTATATTGTTCTTATCTGAGACTTGTAATGCAGCTAACGATAGTTTGTGTATTGTTAATATCTGAGCTGAGAGTTGTAATAATGATATAGACCGCTTGTATATTGTTCTTATCTGAGAGTTGTATTACTGAAAAATACAGCTTGTGTATTGCTCTAATGTTATTTTCTCTATATATTATATAAGGTGAACTGACTATAAACTTGTTGGGGCTGTGAATATTCCATTCTCCTTTAAACTAACCCGCCTTAGTTCTTGTTTAGGTATTCTGACGTAATCCTGATATATATATATATATATATATATATATATATATATATATATATATATATATATATATATATATATATATATATATATATATATATATATATGTTTTCAAATTTTGTGAATAAAAATAACATATTTTTTAGTGAGGTGAGCTTCGCTAGTGCATTTGCTATATTAAACCTCAGGATATCACCCTAGAAGGTGACAAGACCAATATTAACACATCTATATCAGTAAGGGATGCTTCTAGCTTGAAGAAAACTGTAAACTTGAGAGAATGGGTACCTGCGCCGAAGAACTCCTTATTGCCTGCGCCATGCACGGCGTACCTGAGTTAAATTCAGGTGGTCATTCTTCCTGACCTCACTGCTGTAGGTAGACAATCCCAGACTCTTCTCCTGCTTCAGCTTCTTTTTTGCATTATGGTCTGTGTCTGGTGTTCTTCACACCATTTGTGCATTTATTACCCAGCAGTTTGCCAGGATGTTTTCTTTTCTTAGCTATTTAGGAGGAGGGAGTGTTGTTTGCTCGTTCTGGCTGTTTAAGCTTGTGCCGGTTCCCTCCTGGTTTTGGCCATTTTCAGGCTTTTTGCTATTCCCTGTTTAAGTATCTTAGCCCCCCTTTCCCCCCTGCCCCCTTTTTTTGCTTCTTGTGTGGTACTTCACACCAAGGGCTGTCTCTTCGTTGTTTGGTTTTCCCCACATGGATGGCCCTCTTTTTGCACCCTCTGTTTGTGTTTTCTCTCATCCACACCCCTACAAGGCCCAGGCCTTCGTCAGGAGAAGGTACCTCCCTCCCGGGCCAGGAGACCCTCCATTTAGGTCGGCCCCAGCCGCCCAAACGTCGCAGCAGGAGACGCTGCCCTCCACAGGCAGTGCGCCCGCCCTCCCAGCCTTGCTGCTAGAGATGTTGGAGGCTCTGTCTTCCTGGTTCCGGGCGCGGCAGCTGCAGTAGCAGCTGGCTCAGGACACCTCCAACCAACTTCCTGTTGTACAGGGATACCACCTTCGCTTCCCCTCGCCGGACCCTCCAGTGCTCTCGGAGTAGAGCTCTGTGCCAAGGAGGGCAGGGTCCTCATAGGGGCTGCCTGACTAGTCAGACTCAGACCAGGGTCCGGTCTCAGCAATATCTCCTTACAAGGCCCAGGCCTTAGTCAGGAGAAGGAAACTTCCCCGCACCTATGGAGGCTCCTCTCTCTTTTAAGACACCTGATGACATCATCAGCCAGGGGACTCGGGTCCCACGGGACTGGTTTGTGCACTGACACTAGGGGAGACTGGCCATTTTATCGAGAGTAAAGCGGAGGAGGGGGAGACCTAGTTTTCTCTACCCAGTTCCAACCTAGAAGTCTGACGACGGGCGGAACACTAGGTTAGGAGTACTTTGAATTCTGGCAGCTCCACCTGTCAAGATAGGATAAGTTCCCAGCCCTGTTAGGAACGTCCCCAGTTGTGACCCTGGACGCCTTAGACTCTCTGGCCTCATGTTCCGTGCTGTCCACAGCAGGACCTTACCTAGTGGCAATGTTACAGGACGGTAGGTGTGCCCGTGCAGCTGGCCAGGCCCTCTTTTCATGGGAGAAGGTGGGCCTGGACCTCAAGTCGATATGGGTTCCAAACCAGTTGGTGGGGTTCCTGTGGGCTCCGAAACTAACCCACTCTTCTCTCCCATGGCAGACCTTCTCAGGTAGCCCAAACCACCATGACCAAGGACGCCATGTAGAGGCAGAAGGCAGCCCTCGCTTTCTCCACTATGGCAAGACTGGAACAACTCGGAGCAGGGTTGAAGGAACTAGCCGACAACCCTAACTCTCTCCACCCGGACTTAGCACTACTCCTTCAGTCCTGTGAACTATACTGACAACCTAGCCTGAGGGTCATTGTCCTTGTGTTGCGTGGATTATTCTGATATCTGTCTCTCCCCAGGATCCATTCACAATCCCTCCGTCAAAGGACCGCCTACTACAGAAAGCCCTCTTCCTAGTAGCGCTGGCCATAGGCTTCAGGTCTTCCCAGCTCAAGGCATTCACGAGGTTCGACCACTGGACCTCCTTCACCCAAGGAGATTCTGCAGTGTCCCTGGCACCTTCCTCCACCTCCCTGGCGAAAAATGAGCGGTAGAACCACAGGCAGTAGCTGTTCCAGCATGGAAGGTGGAGGACGAGCACTACCGACTCTGCTCGGCCGGGATCTTCCGCCAATACCGCTCCGCTATGGCAGATCACACCACCAGCCAAAATCATCTCT
Source organism: Homarus americanus (assembly GCF_018991925.1). Lineage (NCBI taxonomy): Eukaryota > Metazoa > Arthropoda > Malacostraca > Decapoda > Nephropidae > Homarus > Homarus americanus. Next base: position 1,261,636 of record NW_024733734.1, on the reverse strand, counting down.
TTGTTTATCCTAGGTCGGTTTGCCCTCTGTCAGTCGGAGGATTGGCAGACAGGTTGTGGCAGCTCATAGCGGAGGCTGACCCTAAGAAGGCCCCACTTCCCTACGACGTAAGGGGTGTAAGCGGCTCCACTGGCCTTCCTGAGGACCCACTCCTTCTCACAGGTCCGGGAAGGGGGTCAGTGGAAATCTGCCTCCTGTTTCATAGCAAGATGTCAATCTCACCAGGTGTCAGATGCACCCTGCATGAAAATGGATCTCACCCCTCGACCCACAGACAGCACGCTAGAAAAAAGCAATTTAATGTAGCTTAATCTAAGGTAAATAAATTCAAATGATCCTTCACGTGCTCACTGCCCCCCTTACATCATAGCACCCTCCTTCCTGTGGAATATAGCAAGTGCATTAGCGAAGATCACCTCACTAAAATAGGGGCTTTAAAGCTTGCTGAAAAGCCTATTTTTGGTGAGTGAGCAAAGCTAGTACACGCACTTATCTCGCCCTTCCTTCGGTTCCATCCCCCTGCTGTTCCTGATGTAGGTTTAGGAAAGTAATGACCATCTGAATCTAACTCAGGTATGCCGTACACGACGCTAGCAGTAAGGAGCTCTTCTGCACAGGTACCCATTCCTTCAAGTTCACAGTTTTCTTCAAGGTAATAGCAGCCTATACTGATATAAATGTGTTAATATTGGCCTTGTCACCTCCTAAAGTGATATCTTGAGGTCTAATATAACAAGTGCACTAGCTTCGCACACTCACCTAAAATAGGCGTTTCAACAAGCTTCAAAGCTCCTATTATATGCCATGTTCCTTATTTACGCATCAGAATTTTTTAGTTTGTTTCCCCTTCAAATTTAAATTATCAGCAGATGCCAGCCAAGGCTTTCGCATTGTAGAATTTGAGTGTGTTGACCAGTGGGCTATGAACACCCCGGCACTGCAAGGTGTTCACACTCCTGAGTTCAGCTCTGGGAGAGAGTTGAGAAGGGAGAGTGCCCTTCTGTGGGTGAGGTACTGTACAACTCGTATGAGGGAGAGGGAAGAGAGAGCCTGGTTTTGCAGGTGGAGTTCCTAAGGAAGAGAGGGGACATGTATATACATGATAAGGTGAACCACACAGGTAAGAGTGGCACCTGGTGTGATTTAAAGTAGGGACACGGCAGTATGATTGAATAGTTGAAAGAGATGAGGGGTTCTAGTGAAGGAGGGAGTGCCATTTATAGTGATATAAAGAAAAAGTATATGAAATTCATACCAAAAAAAAAAAGATTTGTGGAATTGCCCGGAATAAAAAAAAGGAAGAACAATAAATAATATAACAATGGAAGGAATTCAAAGAAATAACTTTAGGAAGTAGGGAAAAATTAGTTGCAAATTGAAAAATGTGAAATATGAGTAACACAGAGAAGAATACAAATGGCCATATAACTAGGGATTTCATATAATCCCTAAAATCCTAATTAAGAATTTCACATAATTCCAAAGATGTTAATAATTTTCTTGTAATTGTGCGATCGTCAGTTAACATAACCTAACCATTAACCATGTTAGGTTAGGTTACTTGCCGTTTGGAGTGATACAAAATATCCTGAATATTTTAGGGTTTATATGAAATCACTGGTCGCACTCAGTTTTCCTATAATATAAGTATATACGTATACCGATTTTCAAGAAAGGAGACAGATCACTATCCTCTAACTTCCGTCCAATTAGTTTACATTAATTGTAGGCAAGTTATTAGAAGCTATAATTTATAACTGAATTCGAAATCACCTTGAGAAACACAAATTATTATTATTATTATTATTATTATTATTATTATTATAATAATTATTATTATTATTAAATTGATCAATGGTTCCCAACATGGCTTCACAAGTGGGCGTTCATGTCTGACAAATTTATCATTATTCTTTTCAGTTGTTTTCGAATCAGTGGAGGACCGACACAATTGTGATGTGGTTTACCTCAACTTCAGCAAAGCCTTCAACAAAGTTCCGCACGAAAGAGTATTATGTAAAGTGAAGGCTCATGGAATTGGAGGATATATTCTAAATTCGATTAAGGCAAGGTTACAAGACAGGAAACAAAGTGTAAGCATTAACGGCACTAAATCCGATTGCAGGAATGTCACTAGTGGAATATCCCAAGGCTCAGTACCTACACAGATATAGGCATATACAGCAACATAAGTAAATTTGTTGACGACACTTAAATAGGGAGTGTAATTAAATTGGACGAGGATTCTGCAAAACTACAGAAGGGTATACGAAAATTATTCGCATGGTCTAAAAAATGGCAGGTGAAATGTACAGTGGAAAAATGTAAAGTACTTAGCCTAGGAGAGGTAATAGAGAAACCAGATATTAGATGAACAACGTGTGTTATTGTGAAATGTGACTATGAGAAAGATTTGGGGGTAATGATATGCAATCTTAAACCAAGACAACAATACATATTTGCTCGAAACAAGGCTATCAAAGTATTTGGATTCATACAAACGAGTGATAGTTACAAGACTAGCGAGGTTATCCTAACTAAGACTATATGTTGCACTTATAAGACCTAACTTGAATTATGTGCTTCAGTTCTGGCCACCTTACTACAGAATGGATATAGAAACCCTAAAAAGAATTCAGAGGAGAATGAAAAGTCTAATTCCGGGCATAAGGTACCTTGAGTAAAGAGACAGATTAAAGCATTTGAATTTGCAGCGCCCTCGAGAGACGTAGAGTGAGGCGCGAAATGATCGGGGTGTATAAATGGAAGTCAGAGTTAAACTAATGTGATATAACAAAGGTACACAAACTATCCAACCAGGAGCGAAGTCGAAGCAATGGTTTTAAATTAGACAAATTTAGATTTAGGCGCGAGATAGGTAAATACTGGTTTGGAAATAGAGTCGCGGATGAGTGGAACAAGTTACCGAACTTCATCATTAACTCGTACACGTTGTGCATCTTCAATTATAGGTTGGACGGATATATGAGCAATAGGGGTTGGGTGTAAACAGGGCTGCCCAGCATTCTTGGGTTTTTTTATACGCAAATTTACGTAGGATCTACTTTATTGTTTTAGGGCTTTCCTATGCAAGCTTGAGTATGAACTCCAAAATTACAATACAATAATTTAATTTTTGCGTATAAACTCTAGATATGTAACAAGCACATTTGGCAACGGCTGTGTGATCTGGCATCTATGTAGACTACCAGTCCCCTTTCATGGTTCAGCGGCACAGGACGTAACCATGACGAATATTCCCACCATTTTCTCGTGGCTAGTGCTGATTTCTCGTTCATCACATTAATTTTATTTATTGATAACTAAAGACTAATTAAACCAAGTCAACCCACATCGAGTCGAAAATTCGCTCTGACGTCATATGGTCAGCGGCCCGGAAAGGAGGGGGGGGGGTCTGGGGTGGGTGGCCGGTAATAAAGTCACAGGAAAAAAAAGTCACAATTAATTTATGGTGGCCGGTAATAAAGGCTAGGTTAGGTTAGGTTAGGTTAGGTTAGGTTGAGATTAACCTTAAAAAATGTGAGAATTCGATAGTTAACTTTTCTTTTTTTCCTGTGACTTTTTTTCCTGTGACTTTTTTTCCTGTGACTTTTTTTCTGTGACTTTTTTACCTGTGACTTTTTTACCTGGATTCCTGGGGTGGGACCTCAGTTAGAAATGGCCGTTGTGGTGTGTAGGTGTGTATCTGGATGCATATGAAATTACAAACTACATGATAAAAGTTTGATATTTCATCTATTTCCAAAGGATGAAAAACAGAAAAAAGTGAATTTGATCGTGCATGCAGCATTATCATTCCTGGGGAATGAATCTGAATGGACCTTTTTAAGTCTGTCCGCATGAACAACGTCTGAAGTTTGTGAGTTTGGCTTCAAATTTTTTAATTTGTTGCACGCTTCTTTAGCAATAATGCAGAATGGTCCATCAAACTTGGGTGAAAGCTTGGAATTTCGTTCAGGTTCTCACTCCATAATAGCATTGCCTATTTCTAGCATGACAGGCTTAGCTCGTTTATGTTGCCTGTATATCATTTCAGCGCGTGACGCTGCGAAATGTTTACGTACTTGGCCATGAATATCCGTGAATACGTTGATTTGCCTGGTAGCGAAATCGTCCACATTATAGACTGGGCATGGCTTGTCTGTAAGCACGTCATACGGTAGACGTTTGTCTATGCCGTAAACAATATAAAAGGGAACTCTACCCAAAGTTTATATATAATGGTGGCAGCGAACAGATAGTACCATTAACTGAACTAGTGAAGCAGTGTAACTAACTGTGCAAGAACCGACGTCACTGTAACCCAAGTAACAGTTCTAATTGTCATTCTCCAAGGCAACAGATTATATACCGAATATATTCTCGTGAGCAACGTTATATGTCAAGTGATATATTTAAATGTCATCCCAGATCGACATAATTTTTTTTTTGTTTACTCAAATAACATTTAAGTGAGTTAAACAAAATTCACTGTCGTGTGGCAACACCTCGACAAGCAGATGACTGAAGTCCCCATCTCAACTGGACGTGACCCAGTACATTCGTTAACGCCTGCCGTGTGGAAGTATCCATCACTACAAAGACTCAACGTCAGACACCCCACTGTCCCCAACTCTCAAGTGTTGTGGAGACTCTGTCTGTACATTTTTTCTCTCTCAAAGTACAACCATCCCATACAGCTACAGTACAACCCTTTGTTCCAAGGCACAGTTGAGAAATGACTGTTTAGACATCCCAAGTTGTTTAAATAGATGTCTCTGTAGTGTGTAAAAACAGACTGTAGTAAATTCTTTGTGAACCCAGCTACATCTGGTACAGGCCAACTTCTTGACCTGTCATACTCAATCAAATCCAAGAGGTCTACCAGCCCCAAGGTGCATTAACCTAGGATCGCCTGACGACACCAGTGAACTTTGAATTCACCAAGTGGTCATCCATCACCCCTCTAGTGGTTGACCTTGGTTACTCTCGTCAACACCATACGCCATCATGAATTCTTCAAGGAAGTCATCTTTAAACTACACAAGCAACCCTGACCGTGAATCTCGACCAGCTGACTGTCATCCAAGCCGCTGAAGTCTACGGGATAAAAGGCCAGATGTTAAGAAATTCCCAGAATCCTACAATCAAGCTAACAGTAATAGGTAGACAGGACACACTATATTAAACACACACATTAACATATGCTCCAACACAGAATCACATGTTAGGATATATATATATATATATATATATATATATATATATATATATATATATATATATATATATATATATATATATATATACACTGAAGTTCTCGAAAACCAGTAATATATATAAATATTTATTTTTTTCTTGCCAATTATTACGATATTTTTTCAAACATTTACTGCAAATAACTAGGCAAGGTCTTTGTGTAGACTGACTTTTCATGTCTATTTAACACTGATGGATGATTCTTTTAATTTAATGAGTTCAGATATTACCGATTTGAAGGAGATTTCTGATAACGTTTCAGATAATTCTGACGACACACTCAAGTCTGACACTGTACTAGCCACTGGTACTAGTGTCAATACTGAACACATAGAATAAATAGATTTGCAAGAAGTGCAAGCGCCCTTAGTACGAGACATTTCTTTTGAGAGTAGTGGACACTTAAGTGATCAATTGCATGACAATTTATGTCGTGGAACCCTAAGGTCAGGTAATACGTACAATACAACACCTGATTACGGGCAGGATACCTCTCAGTCTACAGAATCTCACAGTGTGTCAGAGATTACTTTCCCTCTTGCATCCACGCATCTTTCAGTTAGATCTAAGTTGGCTAGCAACTCACTAACCATGGCTACATCTGCCATCAGCATGTCATCTAACCAACCTAACATTGTTCAAGTATTACCCCACAGTGATTGCATCCGTAAATTTACAGCGGAGGATGACTATCGTGTAACCACATTTTTAAGGTCATATGAAGATGTAATGAAAAAAATTCAAACAACAGGTGATGATGAACACAAAGCATTTGTATGCGGTCACATCAAAGAAAGGACTTATGCAAGCAAACATTTGGACACGAGTGGCCTTGCACATCCCACCGCTGCCACCTATATATTTAAGCTTTAAGTAGAGCTCCCTTTTAACGTGGCTTATATATAAATAAGTTAAGGGATTAAGTTATAAACCCAGATGGTCTTTTCTCCATTTAATGGTAAATTAAAAAGGTCATAGGTTATTTGTAATGCACCATAATTAACACTGTAAGCTGTGAGTGTCAGTTAAGGACAGGGCTCAGCTTGACGGAGTTAAGTCACCCGTCCAATTCTCGTGAGGCTCAAGTGATGACTGGCTGGTCTGAGGGGAGGCTGGGCTGACCCTACATTCTCAAGGTCGGCCTACTGATAGAGGAATTTCCCCTCATGTGAACAGCACATGGCAACTCACAGCTTATGGAAAATTACCTTGGAGTGGTTATTGCCATGAGACAGGGGCTAATACATATCTGGATGCATATCAAATTACAGACTACATGATAAAAGTTTGATATCTAATATACTATAGGACTAGGCGTGTGTCTGTTTGTGTGTGTGTGTGTGTGTGTGTGTGTCTGTTCTGGGCAGCAGAAACGGCACAATCGTTTTTCATCAAACTTGGTGGAAAAATCGCAAACAAATTCGTAGAGTGGAACAAACCTGGTCCCATATCGATGGTTTCTTTAGGAAGCCATTACATAACCATTTTATTTACGCTGGAAAACGATGCAAGTCTACGGACATTGGCGCACCCTCATTTGCTGTACGCTGTCAGCCCAAGATTGCAGTTATCGTACGGCTCCCTCCTCCTTCCCCCACTTTTTTTCTTTGCCAACTTTTTTTTTAATGTTGTTTGGATTAGTAAAAGAAGGAAGATGAGTAAATAGAAGAATAAAGAAGGGGAAACAGAAAATAGTTAGAGATAACAGGTGGGGGGGAGCTGAGTTTCATCATGCGTCTGGATGCAGAGTTTCAACGTTACCAGACGACCTTACAGCTACAGTGTATACTTATTCCTGTGGGTGACTGTACATGGAAAAAGAGAAGAGATAAAAAGATAATAACAGGAATGCATGAGAAGATGACTACTAGACACAGGGTGAATATAGACAGTGAAACAGACAGGAGGTTGACAAAAATAGACAGATTCAAACATGCACAAATAGACAATATGGCAACTAACATGACAGACAGACAGCTGACTGACTGGTTCACATTAGACAAACAGGCAGACACACGCCAACAACGGATAAGACAGACAGATTTGACGACACAAAGAGTACAGACGGGCTTACATTCAAACACCACGCAGACGAACAGACAGTTGGGATGGCAATAGACAGGACGGATATACTTGAGACAGATTAGGAGGCATTTATAAACAAGAATAACACCAAATTGACCATAGCTGCGTCAGTGAGGGTAGGAGGTCTTACATCCACCAGTGTAAATAATAAGACGCATTGAAAACTAACACCCTCTCACGGAAAGAACACCTATGGTCGGTCAGTCATGTGAGATGGGCCTAAAACTGACTAACGTAGACGATGACTATGATGACTTAACACAGGTGATGACTGAAGCAGATGGTGACTAATCTAACCAGAATCAAGGTCACTGCTCTTCATAATATAATTTATCTCGGAATGATCATCGGTGATTCATAATATATATATATATATATATATATATATATATATATATATATATATATATATATATATATATATATATATATATATATTTTATTTTATTTTATACCTCTCCTTATGGCGAATATTTCTTTCTAATTATTCTAACCTTTATTCTATTCCTTCTTATAGTATATTAAATACTAGTACCATGATTATGTATGACCACGACCATGATTATAACAACCAGACCATGACCATGATTATAACAACCACGACCATGATTATAACAACCACGACCATGATTATAACACCACGACCACGATTATAACAAACACGACTATGATTATAACAACCACGACCATGATTATAACAACCACGACCATGATTATAACAACCACGACCATGATTATAACAACCACGACTATGCTTATAACAACTACGACCATGATTATAACAACCACGACTATGATTATAACAAGCACGACCATGAATATAACAAGCAAGACCATGAAAATAACAACCACGACTATGATTATGACAACCACGACTATGATTATAACAACCACGACCATGATTATAACAACCACGACTATGATTATAACAACCACGACCATGATTATAACAACCACGACCATGATTATAACAATGACGACCATGATTATAACAACCACGAATAAGATTATAACAACCACGACCATGATTATAACACTCACGACCTTGAGTATAACAACCACGACTATGATTATGACAACCACGAATATGATCATAACCACGACTATGATTATAACAACCACGACCATGATTATAACACTCACGACCTTGAGTATAACAACCACGACTATGATTATGACAACCACGAAAATGATCATAACCACGACTATGATTATAACAACCACGACCATGTAACAACCACGACCATGATTATAACACTCACGACCATGATTATAACAACCACGACCATGATTATAACAACTACGAGCATGATTATGTCAACCACGACCATGATACAACAACCACGCTTACGATTATAACAACCACGACCATGATTATAACAATGACGACCATGATTATAACAACCACAAACATGATTATAACAACCACAACCATGATTATAACAATGACGACCATGATTATAACAACCACGACTATAATCACAACCACGACCATGATTATATCAACCACAACCATGATTATAACAACCAGGACCATCTGGAAAACGATGTCGCTGTTCGCTGTCAGCGGGACGGCGGTTAGGCCCTAGCCAAGCAGGAGCTTTCAAACTTTCACGCCTCGGTAAACTGTACCACCGGACTCGCCACCGGGCACGAAGGGCCCATGATCACTTGTTTCATCTATTTCCAAAGGATTAAAACAGAAAAAAGTGAATTTGATCGTGCAAGCAGCAAATATATTGGTTTCAACAGGAGGAAAAGCCGCTGGCAGGTTTAAATTTAAATTCCCTAAAGTCTATCGTTCAGCTAGGAAACCGGTTGTGGAGAGACAAGCACCTGTTTGTTGATTGAAACTGTTGTATAGCGTAGTCATCTGTAATATATCTAGTGGCCACATTGACAAATTGAAACCTCTTCACATACTGTATACTGTATACTTTGCATTCACTAATTTGCTGTAATAGCTTGGGGAGAGAGAGAATGATGATAATTAATATCAGTAACAATATTTATTATTATCTTTAACTATTTTGTTTAATTCTTGTATTCCTTCTGCCCCCACCCCAGTAAATAGCTAGTCCATATGCCTATGATTACTTAATTGCATTTACACTGATACTGGCAGCAAAATCACAATAGTATAAATAATAGTAAAGAGAGGAATAAGAGGATTAATAATAATAATAATTATATACTATTAATAATGAGAAAATGGATATCATAAAAAATAATGATTATTTGAGAAGTTCAAGTAGCTGAATGAAACATAGTGTGCTAGGGATGAGAAAATCAGATATATGGCAAGAATATCTTCTAATACAATGGGGTGGTCTTACCCGTGGTAATATGCGAGTCCTCCCTTACTACTGTTTTTTTCGAACGCTGCCAATAAAGTAACATAGTAAGCTCCGCCTCCTTGGCGTGGGTTGACTTTGTTGATAACAGTGTTATGATAATTTTGACCCATGCCTCGTTGCTGGCGAAGGTGGAGGGGTGAGAAAACGTAAAATGTACAAGGAGATTGCACCACGTAGTTGATAGTGTGGTACCTACTGAGGCCTCTCCCAGCTCCCTTACCCCTTCTAGTGCAAATGATATTTTGTCTGGCCCTTCATCAAGCACTCATAGTGCGAAAGGTCCTGCCCGGCATGTCTTTGTGGGTAAAAGTAAAAAAAATATTGCACATGAGGTATCTCAGTCATCTCAGCGTGGCTTACCTCGTGACTGCTCAAAATCCCTTCCGAGTTCGCATAACCTGTACGCCCACTAACACTAGATTTAGTCGCCTTGTTCAAGCTAAGTACTGCATAGCACTGTGGGGCACGGAGGAGGAGGGGAAAGGACAGGAAGGGAGAGGAACATCACCAAGTGCTCCAACATGTAACAACATTTAACTGTAGAAATTCATTTATTTTCGTAAAACAAAAAAAAATTTGCAATATATTTTGTTTTACAATTAAACAATAAATAACGATTATTATTATTTCATATTAATTTCCAAAATAATAGCATTTATAAACACATTATGTATAATTTATATAAAAATATAGAAAATATGTTTGTTAAGGTGATTGTGATTGGTGGATCTATTTTCGGCTGTATCACTGTCAGGTTAAATATTAAACAATCCAAAGGTAGAATTATTATAATAATAAATTATTCATTGTTATTTAAGGTCATAAGAAGTTTCCAAATGTTCTTATATTTGCTTAAAAATGAAGAAAATTTGATCTGAGAATCATGTGGCTGTCCTCGTCCTCGTTGTAGTTGAGTTGCCAATTCATTAAAATAATTTCTTCATTATTTAAGCAAATATAAGAACATTTGGAAACTTCTCATGACCTTAAATAGCAAGGAATAGTTTATTATTATATTAATTCTACCTTTAGACTGTTTAATATATATCCTGACAGTGATACAGCCGAAAATAGATCCACCAATCACAATCACCTTTACAAACGTAAAGTTTTTAGCTATTGTCACCCCAGTTGGTCTCGATGTTGGGATTCCAGGGGCTTGGTGTAGTGATCACCTTTAATCCAATATCTTCAACAGATTCAGGTTGTCTGTTGTGATCAGTCTCCATCTTCTCTTCTCTCCTCCTTATCCTTTGTCCTGTAGACTGTCCTTTTGCTGTTTCTGTCTTCTCTTTGTCACTTCTAGTCATTTGTCTGGGGTCTCTATCAGTCGCTTGTACATCTTGTGTATCAGCTGTTGTTCCTTGTTCATACCTTTACAGGTACTGAAAGAGGCTTATATATATATATAGGGTGACCTTACAAAACATCGGGTCAGGTCAATAACATGAAATCCACTAATCCAGACACCACCACCACCGCAAACATAAGAGGAGCTCATAAAAATGGGCGACGTAAGTAGTTTATTTAAATCGGTGGTAAAACAGTGGAAGAGCCCCTCAAAATACCGATCCAGCACAAACAAAATTAATAAAGTATTTAAGAACATAAGGAGTCTGCAATTAGGCCGGTTGGCCTGTGCATGGCAGCTCCTGTCGAGAGTTACTACCACTCTCTATCATCCATGAATCTATCCAGTCTCCTTTTGAAACTTTCCAGCGTTCCAGCACTTGCTACAAAGTTGCTAAGCTTGTTCCACTCGTCCAACACCCTATTTGTGAACCAGTTCCTTCCTATCTCCCTCCTAAACCTAAACTTATCCAACTTAAATCCGTTGCTACGAGTCTTATCTCCCCGCACTCTTCGTCTTTCTAGGGAATGCAAGTTAAGTTTCTTTAACCTATCCTGATATGGAAGGTTTCTAAGTCCCGGAATCATTTTCGTGATACTTCTTCGCTGCACCGACTCTAGTGAATTAATATCCATTCTACAATAAGGGCACCAGAAGTGAACCGCATAATCGAGGTGCGACCTGACTAGCGCAAGATATAGTTGCAATAAGACCTCTGCACTCTTATTACTTACACTTCTAGATATAAAACCCAATACTCTGTTTGCCTTATTTCGAACATTAACGCACTGTTTTCTAGGCCGTAGGTCCGGGCTTACAAGTACCCCTAGGTCTCTTTCACAAGTCGACTTCTCTAGGTTGATGTTGCTAAGGCTGTTGTATACATTGACAGTATTTGTTCTTCCAATATTAAGTACGCTGCACTTGCTGGTGTTGAATTTCATTTGCCATTTTTCAGACCACCCCTGCAGTTTATTTAGATCCTCCTGTAATGCATTTGCATCCTGCCCTGAATTAATCTGCAGCCCTATTTTGGTGTCATCCGCAAACTTGCTTATGTCACTGCTGATCCCAGTATCTAGATCATTTATGTAGATTATGAACAAGAGTGGGCCTAGTACTGACCCCTGGGGAACCCCACTGGTTACACGGCCCCACTCAGATTTAACACCATATACGCTGACCCTTTGCGTTCTATCAGTGAGCCATGATTTTATCCAATTTAAAACTTACCCCTTTCCTGAGATTGGGGTTAAAGAGACGCACTGGTATTACTCCAAGCACCGCCCGTACAACATTAAAACGGATATTAATTACACCAGACAAATAATTCGTATGGATTAAGCCCTCAATACAGCCTACATAGTCATACACCACCATTAATTGCACAAGAAAAGATATTAATCACACAAGAGAAAAAGAATTTATTTGGATTAATCCCTCAATACATCCTACATCGTCACACACCACCATTAATAGCACAATAATGAAATTAAAAAGATATTACTTGCATAATAGAACATAATGCACGTGGCCTAATCCTTCACTAAATAATATTAACTACTAGAAATATTAGTTCTAAATTGGATATACTCCACAGGACATAAAGACTGTAACTAGTCATAACGGCCTGATATTATCAGAGCCCAAATCAACATGCACAAAAATGAAAACCCAAAATTATGTGTAACCGCGAAACTCACTCATGACTCCTCTGGTAAGCGGCTCATCCCCTTATTCTTATTACTCTACTTCTGGGTTCATGAGTGATGTGTGCTTTTCTCCACCATACCCGTAAACATGCTCCTTAACCCTGGCCAAGAATACACCATTACTTCAAGTGGTACTACAAGCACAGCACCAAACAATTCTTTAAAAGACACTCCCGCGTCCAGAGTATACGATCAAAAATAGGGTCGTTGACCTCACACCAGGACTTGGTTAGACAAACCACATACACCCATAGTTGAAGAGATGAAGGTACCTAGTATCCATTTGCACAATGGGAATTTAGCTCTCACTAGCACCATGGAAATTTCTGGCTCCCAGAGTTTAACCCTTCATTCCACTCATTCTGCGCCCAGGGCAAGCTCACTCTTCATTACTTTATAGGAGGGGGAAAGCGACAGTTAATTCCCGCCCAGTTAGGTCAGGTCACAGTGGGGCCCGGACAAAAGCCCCCTAGGACAAAAGCCCCTAGGACAAAAGCCCCTAGGACAAAAGCCCCTCAGTATAAGTGCAAAATAGGACAGAAGCCCCCTGTTTTTATGTTAAAGAGAGGGCCATTAGAAATATTAAAAATATATAGATTTAAATATGAAATTATTACAATTTAAATAATTAGAATATTATAACTCTTTCAATTTTGATATCGAACATTATTACACATATACAGTATATAAAAGAAAAAAGACGACACCTTCATGTTCATTCTGTATTTACTGAGGTGACCCTAGGGCCCAGTGAATTTACTGAATGTCAAGGGAGTAATTACCCCAGTAGACAAAACATACGTCATTGCAGATTTAATAAACATTCCTTGTATACTTCTTTATAACTATAACAGAATTCCCGAAGGTTAGGTTAGGTTAGAGAAGTGTTTATAAACTGTAAAAAAATTAAATAATTATTTTAAAAATTCTCATTATTTTTCCTGGGGGACTTTTGTCCTAGGGGGATTTTGTCCTAGGGTGCTTTTGTCGTAGGGGGCTTTTGTCCTAGGGGCTTTTGTCCTAGGGGTTTTTTGTCCTACACTCGGTCACAGTACAACCCAGGTGTACCTTGCCCCAGCTAGAAGTGATCTAGTTTTTCCTTCTAATAAGGTCCCTTAGTTGTATTGTTGTTTCCCCGTCTGTCTATCCTTGGAGATCCGGGTGAAACCAAGTCCTATCCGTAGGCGACTCCCGCCTCCATCACTACGCTGACCGCACTTCTACTCAAATGTGTGGTACCTTGCAACTCCTGAAATCGAAGTTTTTATTAACTACTGTTAAATTCTTTTCCCGCCCTATCTAACAATGTCTGCAATCGAACTGGACTTACTTGTGAACATGGCTGAAAGTGCCTACAAGATATGGAGGCCACTTGGGCAATTCTGTCGGCCAGCGGGTCGACGACCTGTCTTGCTGCAAGTGAACACTCAGAGTGACCAGCGCCTCCCTCCAGGCACGCTTGCCGTTCTAAGGAACTACCTAATTTTAAAATCTTAAACTGTCTCCTGACTATCCTTTATTTCTCTTTAGGGAAAGATTAGCACTATTTTTAAATTTATTTACGTTATTCAATTTCGGACACGAGCGTCCCCTATTGCTTTTCGGTAGTTATGTTATTTATTCGTGACTGCATGATGCTGTAGGAATTCGTGGTATAATGTTGTCTAGCACTCAGGATGGATGGAAACTCTAGGGTGGTTTTCTTGTATAATATAAGTTATATGATTTACAGTCTGGTGCTGGAGGTGCCGTGTGGTGAGGAGCTGCTCAGTAGAGACGTTCGGTGAGTAGCGTGTTGAAGGAGGTAGATGTGCAGGAGCTTCGTTAGAGAAGATGTTGCCTGTTGCTGGCCTCCTGGTTGAATGAAAGCGGGACAGCGTGGAGCTTGCTGGAGGAGGTGTTGCGTGTTCAGGAAGATGGGCCAGAATGAGAAAGCTGGTTGGTGAGGAAGCTCAGAGAAGGACAGCTGGTGGGTCGCCATGCTCGCTGGCGGGAGCGAGGACCGCCAGGCAGGCGAGGAGAAGCGAGGGCCGCCAGGCAGCGGCGGAGGAGGAGGTGTTGCTTGTTCAAGAAGAGAGACCAGAATGAGTCTCAATGGAGAGACAGAGCTTATATACCCAGCAGCCGTGAGTCCTCTATGAGTCATGTTGGGAAAACCCGAGAAAGTCGCCGGTCTCTAGTTCCGTTGCTAGGTTACCGTAACATCTGGTGTCGCCGCTCGCTTGGTTGCTAGGATACTGCGGAGTTGGAATGCGGATACGCAGTTGTAGGGAAGAAGTCCACTACAATGCCATTCAATTTCGTATTTTATTTACTATGGGCACACACAACATATTTTGAACTGGAAAATTATTCAGGATAACTTTTGCTAATTTTATAGTTGTCTTTTAACTTCGTAAATCGTGTATACATTAATTTGATAAAGTGCATTTAATTTTTGTAGGCCAAAGTGACGTGCAGATAGTTCATGATGGCTCCGCACAGCTGCTTGGAGCGCTGCGTGAAGGCTTTGTTTCAAACTTGCCACGTAGTATGTGTGTTAACGCCTGTCCTACTTATGGTTCCCTGTTCGTCAGATCAGTAATTTTCGTTTTAAAATTTAAGAATATCACATATATAAAGATATTTTTTTTTATTTAATAATTTCCGAGATTGGTGTTTCTGAGATTTAGGTTAAGAAGAGTCTCATATAAATATATCACAGCAATTATATTAGCATCTTACATCACTAGAAACCATACAGAACCCATTAAGCACACTATGACACTCACTTATCCACCGTGTATCCCGACACAGGTGATAAACGACCTCACCAACCCAGGCAATGCTGAGGTAAGGAGTCACCCTCCCTTGTAAATTACTCCCAATTCTCGTCCCTTGTAATAGCAACCACTAAGCGGATCCCTAACTCAGCATTCCCTCAACAATATAATCATAGAATTATATGGTGTGATATCACCAATGAACACTTTGCATGCACATAAATAAAATATGAAATTATATAGTACTAGTCTGTGGCTGACAAGTAGTCACCCATGACTTCTCAGGAGGACGGTTTGTGCTACTTAAATTACTCCTGTGCGCATTAGTCAGTGGTGATTCTTCCACCTACGCAGTATCCGTGCACAGCAACACTAGCCACTTTGTAAATAACTTACTTCTACAACATTAAAGTACATAACACCACATGCATAGCACCAAATTTTGCCTTAGCACCCAAGTGTATGATCAACCATTATGGGCCGTTGACGATATACATATTGGAAGCATAATGTGTTGTCTAATGGTAGACCCTGCTGCCATATGGCACCACAAAAATTGTGACTAAGTCCCACGTTGCTGATCTGACTTTCTGCTACACACAATTGCAGGGTATCAATTGTTTCTCTTACTTTGACAACACAACATACATGATGTATATCGTTTCTCATTCTTGTTTTATTTCTTTTCGTTTTTGTATTTATTTATGGTTATTATTATTATTTTTAGTATTTTGTTATTAATTTTTGAATTATTATAATAATGATATTTATTATTATTATTATTATTATTATTATTATTATTATTGTTATTATTATTGTTATTAAATACTGGTCAGCACAGCTACTCTTAATAGTCCATATGCCAGGTATCGAAACCCTCCACGCCTCACCCTGGGGATTTTTGGAGACTATGTTTTTGGGGTTGTCTGAGTCATGTCTTTTCAGTACCTGCTAGTCTGCCAGACATATTTCTCTGGAACAAGAAGTAGCCCTATTTTATGTACTGTAAGAGTGCAATAGCAACATGACGTTCAAATCTTCGTAACATGACAGCTGAAAGCATAGACAGAGGCAATAAAAGGCCCTCTTGACCCATTTTACTGGAATAAAAAAGAAACATGTTTTACATTTCAGTGGCAAAAATTTACATTATCTAGTTATTCTACTAACTTATGCATTCAAAAAAATATATTGACTTGTTTTATTGAAATTTAACTTAAATGTGCTTTACATTTGACAATTTTTACGAGTTTGAATCATCTTCAAGTTAAAAAAAAAAATCGGTGGATATTTACTCAGTATCAAAAGACCGGGTATGATTTTACTCGGTTGAGACTAGAAAATTAAAAAAAAATGGTCATCATGCTCAAAGATGCACTCCATGAGATTACAAAATTCTTGGTCATCTTCATCCTCCTCTGTTTTCTCTGGGGCCTCCATCAGTACATCCACCAGCGCATGTGGCATGACCGGCACCTTATGTCCACTTGAACTTCCAATTTTCCCGCTGTACGTTCCCAGCCATGAGCTTCTGGTGCAAGGATGGCTTGGGTTGATTTGGTTGCCTCATTCCATATAAGAGCATGATAATTAACCCTTTTGATGTGCATTTTCAAGGAATGCCTGCAAGGAGGAAGGAGGCTCAGGTCCACCCAATCGCAACTTGTCAGCAATGCTCCATGTTTGTGACTAAATCGTTCCAGGAATTTCTTGTGTCTCGGTTTTAAGATGTCCTTTACTCCTTTGTTGATAATCCTTCACAGAGATGGCACCTTAAGTGCCCAAGTCCAGCAAAAACGGTTGTTGTTGTTGTTGTTGTTGTTGTTTTGGTATAAATACTTTATCCCATCAGATAAAGTAGTTAAAACTTACCTTAACATGCGTCTAAATATCCATTTCATATGGTCTCAAAAAGTAAGGGCTCGCTGCCCTCGCCTTACCCATTTCCACCACTGGTGTCCCCCCCTCCCTTACTGAGATCCTCGTTATGCCCCTGTATATATATATATATATATATATATATATATATATATATATATATATATATATGTGCAAGTAAATCACTGTAGTTGCCCGTGATACAGGTGAGTACATACTCTGTACTCACCCCTGAGGATGTGAATTACACGAAAGCGCTTGGAAACTTCGTGTTTTCTTCTTTCCTTGTGGTTATTAGCATGCATATATATATATCTATATATATCTATATATCTATCTATCTATCTATCTATATATATATATATCTCTATATATATATATATCTATATATATATATATCTATATATATATATATATATATATATCTATATCTATATCTATATATATCTATATATATATATCTATATATATATATATCTATATATATATATATATATATATATATATATATCTATATATATATATATATATATATATCTATATATATATATATCTATATATATATATATATATATATATCTATATATATATATATATATATATATATATATATATATATATATATATATATATATATATCTATATATATATATATCTATATATATATATCTATATATATATATATCTATATATATATATATATATATATATATATATATATATATATATATTTCATGTCCCACAATGAAAACGTGGATAAGATAAATCTTGATAAATACACGGGAAAATGGAAACAACGGGCACCTTAGCATCGTCTTTCTCATGACATCCCTGTTTCCATTCCCGTGTGATTTTATAAAAAAAAAAAAAAAAAATTATATATATATATATATATATATATATATATATATATATATATATATATATATATATATATATATATATATATATATATATATATATATATATATATATATAAAATCACACGGAAAATGAAACAACTCCGTTGTTTCATTTTCCCGTATGATTATCAAATTATCTTATCCACGTTTTCATTGTGGATTTACATGAAAAAAAATATATATATATATATATATATATATATATATATATATATATATATATATATATATATATATATATATATATATATATATATATATATATATATATATTTGCTTAGATACTACAGCCATTCTCCATTAACAGGAAGGAGTTGCTCACAACACACATGAACTACACTTTAAAATGGTTCGGTGAGTACACTATCGATCGATGGATATTCACCCACCGAATGATAACAGAACCTTACAGTGATTAACATTACTGATTTAAAGTGCGATATCCATCTTGTGTGTGTACGTGTGTAACCACTAAAAGAAGCCTAGACGGATGGGAATGAATCCAGTCTGTGGCCTTCTACAGTAATTGTGCCAGCGTGTGTTCCATGAGGGAGACAGCTGTCTGTCTCTTGATCCCAGGTTAGGTGATAGCCAGGACGCGGCTCATGGGTCACTTCCTCCTCCCGGGTCACTACTTGTAAACAACATCAGCTAGCCTGGGTACGGCTCGCTGCTTGGCTCTCCCCCTCTCCACAGTCTAGGAATTTGTATTCTACCTCTAACTACAGATGTGAGGTTGTATTTGACTATCTCACACAGCAGACAGATGGGGGACAAAATGAAAGAGGCGCAAATTGAGACCAGTAGGCGTTTTCTAATTATCCTTTGCAAGAAAAAAAAATAAAAATAAATATATTATGGGAAGTTTTAAGAGTCTCCGACTAGGAATGAAGCCAGCATCGAGGATTGGTCCAGACTGCGTTCCTATGGACGTAAGGAAGAGGATATTAAAATTATTGCTGAAATCTTATCATCCAAGCAGAAGATGCGACTAACTTTCACACTCTAACATTCTATAAGTCCAGCTTGTTTCAGAATGTCATGCCATGAATGTGGACCAGCTTCTTTAAGGACTCGTTGAGCTGGTTCAAGCTGCAATTACTGACGTCAATGAACGTCACCGCGCGTCAAGCGAGACTGGATAATGAGATGGGACTACGAAGTGGTGTGACGAGGAGGGTGAGTTAGCCGCCGCCGACCGTCACCTCGAGGAGTCCTATTTCTGGCCTGGCCCTGTCAACACCCTCTGCCGTGAGCCATATGCTGTGGGAGTCCTGCCGTGAACCTTGTGCTGTGGAAGTCCTGCCGTGAGTCATGTGCTGTGGGAGTCCTGCCGTGAACTGTGTGTGTGGGAATCCTGCCTTGACCTACGCCCAGAAAACAGTGCGTTAATGTTCGAAATAAGGCAAACAGAGTATTGGGTTTTATATCTAGAAGTGTAAGTAACAAGAGTGCAGAGGTCTTATTGCAACTATATCTTGCGCTAGTTAGGCCGCACCTCGATTATGCGGTTCAGTTCTGGTGCCCCTATTATAGAATGGATATAAATTCACTCAGAGTCGGTGCAGCGAAGAACAAAAATGATTCGGGACTTAGAAACCTTCCATATCAGGATAGGTTAAAGAAACTTAACTTAACCCTAGAAAGACGAAGAGTGCGGGGAGATATGATAGAAGTACTTAAGTGGATGAAAGGAATCAATAAAGGGATATAGATAAATTCTTATAATATCCGAGCAGGATAGGACTCGAGCAACGGATTAAGGGATAAGTTTAGGTTGGAGGAGATAGGAAGAAACTGGTTCACAAATAGGTGGTGGACGAGTGGAACAAGCTTAGCAACTTTGTAGTAAGTACGGGAACTCTGGAAAGTTTCAAAAGGAGGCTAGATAGATTCATGGATGATAGAGAGTGGTAGTAACTCTCGACATGAGCTGCCATGCACAGGCCAACCGGCCTATTGCAGACTCCTTATTTTCTTATGTTCTTTGTTCGTATGTGTGCTGTGGGAGTCCTGCCGTGAACCGTGTGCTATGGGAGTCCTGCCGTGAGAGCTGTGCTGTGGGAATCCTGCCGTGAGCCGTGTGCTAGGAACCTGCCGTGAGCCGTGCTGTGGGAGTTCGGCCGTGCATTGTGGAAGTGCTGCCGTGTGTCATGCCAGTGTTTTGTGTTTTGATATTTAAATAGTTAAGTCCACCCACCCTTATACGATGTTAATACCAACCCTATTATTCTATTGGAAATAGCATAACACAGAACATAAGACAATTGATCATTTACATTTGTGTAAGTGTCTTTTTCATGATCTAAGCTCGTGATACACACCTTAACCCCCCCTACAGGGCCATTTAAATTGAGACCATTTGGCACCAGTGAAATAACTTTATTAGATTATTTTTTCACAATCCTGCGAAAACGACAATGAATCTTTTGCAATTCACATCAGAGGATTACATTTATTTTAGACTTATATGACGAGGAGAGACATACAGTTATTGAAAATACCTCCTCCCATAGGACGCAGAACACCTTCGTGTCTGAGGTTACACATGTGCTTTCGACAAAGAATATTAAGACCAAAGGTGATATTTACAAGAGCACCAACAGGTCCCTAAATTTCCTATTACAACAAAGATATCCTTCGTGTCTTGTGGAGCTGCAGAATGTAATTTCAATCAAAATGGATGAAACAGCTTACCATCTGACAGAAGTTAAATTCCAGCAAATGAGCTTTGGTCATTTTTATTAGCTATATTGTATAATATATAATCGCTTAGGGCTAGTAAGAAGTTTTAAAAAAAATCCACAATGAAAACGTGGATAAGATAAATCTTGATAAAATCACACGGGAAAATGGAAACAACGAGTACTCATGTCTTATTCAAGACATCTTCAGAGCAACTGGACATGGACAGAGAGGCTTAAATACAGGGTGACCTAAAACATGAGGTCAGGTTAATGATGACATCCACTAATCCCACACCAACACACACAGAGAAGTAAGAGAAGGGTGGACACAACAAACAAACAAAAAAAACACAAAAAAAAAACAATAAAATGATTTATTTTACAAACTAGTTAACCAGAAGTTTGTGACACAAGATGATTTGAATAATAATCACCCATTGCTCTTGGGGAAAAAAGTAGAAGTATTCAAATCATCTTGTGTCACAGAAAGACTTGTTGAAGCTAGTTTGATTAGGAATTAAAATCAATAAACCTTAGTGATGTCAGTTCAAAACTGATATGTTACATAAATTTATTTGTCAGTGGCCCAAGGTTAAAAAATGCTTTGAAAACCCTTGATCTTGATGTATGATAGTTATTTTGTGGGGTCCTTTTTTCGACCGACCTGTCTAGTCACGTCACCACCTTCTTAAGCCTCTACGTGTGTGTTGGTGGGGGATTAGTGGATGTCATCATTATGACCTGACCTCATGTAGGTCACCCTGTTTATTTGCTCTCTGTCCATGTAATCCAGTTGCCTCTGAAGATGTCTTGAATAAAGACGAAAGCTAAGGTAACCTGTTGTTTCCTGTGAGATTTTTATATATATATATATATATATATATATATATATATATATATATATATATATATATATGCAAGTGAATCACTGTAGGTGCGCGTGATCCAGGTATATGCCACAAGAAGTATATATATATATATATATATATATATATATATATATATATATATATGCAAGTGAATCACTGTAGGTGAGCGTGATCCAGGTATATGCTGATAACCACAAGGAAAGAAGAAAAACAAGAAGTTCTATTAATATATATATATATATATATATATATATATATATATATATATATATATATATATATATATATATATATATATATATGCAAGTGAATCACTGTAGGTGCGCGATCCAGGTATATGCTGATAACCACAAGAAGAAAACAAGAAGTTCTAAGCGCTTTCGAATATATATATATATATATATATATATATATATATATATGCAAGTGAATCACTGTAGGTGCGCGTGATCCAGGTATATGCGATAACCACGGAAAGAAGAAAACAAGAAGTTCCAAGCGCTTGAATATATATATATATATATAATATAAATATATATATCACCTCACCAGTTAGGATTCGAACCCACGGCCGTGGGTTCGAATCCGGCGGTTGACGTGTTGATTGTATGTAGAAGTCCGCGTGCTTTGTTGGGCTAATGAAATTATATATATATATATATATTGGGAGTATTCATTATCTATACTATTTATCCAGTTTTCGTAAGTTTCTGTGTTGAGTTCAGTGACTTTCTTCCGAATACTTATGGCCTAGTTGTGTATTTCTACATTGATTGCTAGGAGGTTTGCTCTCTTGTGTAGCTGTTCATTACTGATGTGGTCTGTATATTTTATGTTCGCAATAAATCTGAGGGCTACATTTTGTACTGTTTGTAACCTTTTAATGCTCGTTTACTAAGGGTGTTCAATGAAATGGGTGGGTAGTCCATAATTGATTTTACTAAGGGTATATACAGCTTTTTTTTGTATTTTTGCTACGGTTATTAAATCTTTATATTTTGTATTGTCTTATTCTTGCCTGTCGTTCTTTATCTTTTATGCAAGTTATATATCCTCTTTGTTAGTTTTAGTCCAAGCATTCTGCCTTCAGTGTCCTATGGGTATAGTTCCTGGTCGACTATTACTGGACTTGTTTTGATCTTGACTATTGGTATTATCTTGAATTTCTTCTTATTTGTCCTAATTTTCCAATTTTCTGAAAGTCATTTATGTTTTTCTCGCTGTTGTCGTGTAGCGTGCATTAAATTGGGTGCATTTGCCTAGGTATGATACTATTTGAGTGATATCATTAACAAACATTACATATTCGCTAAAGGGGGTTGGTTGAGGTGTGTCTGAGGTATACAGTATATTGTATAAAGTGTTGGAGAAAGGCATCCTCCTTGAGGTACTCCACTCTTGAGATTAAACATAGTTTTAAATTTTCCAATTTAAATTTGTGCTCTCATATCATCTAATTAGTCACACAATATTCTTAACAAGTGTTCGTTAAGTCCCAATTTTAATACTTTATATTTTAAGCCAAAATGCCAAACTTTATCAAAATCCTTAGAAACGTCCCTTAAAATTATATTGATCTAGTTTCCCTTGCTTTATTCTATTGCCATTATTTCCGTTATTGTACAGCAGTTAGGGTATTTTTATTGGGCATAAATCCACGCTGTTCATTGTTTGTTTCCCCTGTTGTGTTAAAAAGGTTATAAGTCTTAAATCTAATTTTTTTTCCAGGAGTTTCCCGGTAATTTCTAATATGATATTAACTTGTAGTTAAATATTTCCTTATTTTCCTTACCCTCCTTGGGGATAAATATCATTTACATATTTAAATTTTGTGGAAAGTAACCCATTATTAAGCATGCATTATATTTGTTCGTTAATGTTTTTAAGATGTTTTCTAGAAGATTTATGATCATATTTCGTGTAATACCCGTGAGACCGGGGGCCTTTTCTTTAAACTTCTTCAGACAGTGCATCACTTATGTGAGGTGTGTGTCAGGTGATAGTGTTATGTGAGGTGTGCGTCAGGTGATAGTGTTATGTGAGGTGTGTGTCAGGTGATAGTGTTATGTGAAGTGTGTGTCAGATAATAGTGTTTTATGATGTGTGTGTCAGGTGATAGTGTTATGTGAGGTGTGTGTCAGGTGATAGTGTTATGTGAGGTGTGTGTCAGGTGATAATGTTATGTGAGGTGTGTGTCATGTGATAGTGTTATATGACGTATGTGTCAGGTGATAGTGTTATGTAGCGTTATGTGAGGTTTGTGTCACGTAATCGTGTTATGTGAGGCGTGTGTCAGGTGATAGTGTTAAATGAGGTGTGTGTCAGGTAATAGTGTTATATGAGGTGTGTGACAGGTGATATAGTTATGTGAGGTGTGTGTCACGTAATCGTGTTATGTGAGGCGTGTGTCAGGTGATAGTGTTAAATGAGGTGTGTGTCAGGTGATAGTGTTATATGAGGTGTGTGTCAGGTGATATTGTTATGTGAGGTATGTGTCAGGTGATAGAGTTATGTGAGGTGTGTGTCAGGTAATAGTGTTATGTGAGGTGTGTGTTAGGTGATAGTGTTAGGTGAGGTGTGTGTCAGGTGATATGTGTGTGTGTGTCAGATGTGGTGTTATGTGTGTGTGTCAGGTAATAGTGTTATGTGAGGGTGTGTGTCAGGTAATAGTGTTGTGTGAGGTGTGTGTCCCGGGTGATGGTGTTATGTGTGGTGTGGTCCAGGTAATGGTGTTATGTGAGGTGTGTGTTTATGTGTGTGTGTGGGTGATGGTGTTTATGTGAGATGTGTGTCAGGTGATATAGTTATGTGAGGTGTGTGTCAGGTAATAGTGTTATGTGAGGTGTGTGTGGCAGGTGGTAGTGTTATGTGAGGTTTGTGTCAGGTGATAGTGTTATGTGATGTGTGTGTCAGGTGATAGTGTTATGTGAGGTGTGAGTCAGGTGATAGTGTTATGTGAGGTGTGTGTCAGGTGATAGTGTTATGTAAGGTGTGTG
The DNA here is from genome assembly GCF_018991925.1 of Homarus americanus. Classification (NCBI taxonomy): domain Eukaryota; kingdom Metazoa; phylum Arthropoda; class Malacostraca; order Decapoda; family Nephropidae; genus Homarus; species Homarus americanus. Next base: position 1,236,778 of record NW_024733734.1, on the reverse strand, counting down.
TCAGATGTTAGTGTTATGTGAGGTGTGTGTCAGGTGATTGTGTTATGTGAGGTGTGTGTCAGGTGATAGTGTTATGTAAGTTATGTGTCAGTTGATAGTGTTATGTGGGGTGTGTGTCAGGTGATAGTGTTATGTGAAGTGTTTGTCAGGTGATAGTGTTATGTAAGGTGTGTGTTATGTGATAGTATTATGAGAGGTGTGTGTCAGGTGATAGTATTATGTAAGTTATGTGTCAGTTGATAGTGTTATGTGGGGTGTGTGTCAGGTGATAGTGTTATGTGAAGTGTTTGTCAGGTGATAGTGTTATGTAAGGTGTGTGTTATGTGATAGTATTATGAGAGGTGTGTGTCAGGTGATAGTATTATGTGAGGTGTGTGGAAGACAGTGAAGATGTGAGGTGTGTACAGGTGATAGTGTTATGTGAGGTGTGTGTCAGGTGATATTGTTATGTGAGGTATGTGTCAGGTGATAGTGTTATGTGAGGTGTGTGTCAGGTGATAGTGTTGTGTGAGGTGTGTGTCAGGTAATAGTGTTATGTGAGGTGTGTGTCATGTGATAGTGTTATATGATGTGTGAGTCAAGAAATAGTGTTATGTGAGGTGTATGTCAGATAATAGTGCTTTATGATGTGTGTGTCAGGTAATAGTGTTATGTGAGGTGTGTGTCAGGTGATAGTGTTATGCGAGGTGTGTGTCAAGTGATAGTGTTATGTGAGGTGTGTGTCAGGTGATAGTGTTATATGAGGTGTGTGTCAGGTGATAGTGTTATGTGATGTGTGTCAGGTGATGGTGTTATGTGAGGTGTGTGTCAGGTGATAGTGTTATGTGAGGTGTGTGTCAGGTGATAGTGTTATGTGAGGTGTGAGTCAGGTGATAGTGTTATGTGAGCTGTGTGTGAGGTGATAGTGTTATGCGAGGTGTGTGTCAGGTGATAGTGTTATGTGAGGTATGTGTCAGGTGATAGTGTTTTATGATTTATGTGTGTCAGGTGATATTGTTATGTGAGGTGTGTGTGTCAGGTAATAGTGTTATGTGAGGTGTGTGTCAGGTAATAGTGTTATGTGAGGTGTGTGTCAGGTGATAGTGTTATGTGAGATGTGTGTCAGGTGATAAAGTTATGTGAGGTGTGTGTCAGTAATAGTGTTATAACAGTGTGTGTGGCAATTATAGTGTTATGTAGAGGTGTGTGTCCAGGTGATCGTGTTATGTAGAGGTGTGTGTCAGGTAGTAGTGTTGTATGTGATGTATGGAGTGATGGGGTTATGTGGTGTGTCAGGTGATAGTGTTATATGAGGTGTGTGACAGGTGATAGTGTTATGTGATGTGTGTCAGGTGATGGTGTTATGTGAGGTGTATGTCAGGTGATAGTGTTATGTGAGGTGTGTGTCAGGTGATAGTGTTATGTGAGGTGTGAGTCAGGTGATAGTGTTATGTAAGCTGTGTGTGAGGTGATAGTGTTATGCGAGGTGTGTGTCAGGTGATAGTGTTGTAGAGTGTGTCAGGTAATAGTGTTATGTGAGGTGTGTGAGGCAGATCATAGTGTTATGTGAGGTGTGTGTCAGGTGATCGTGTTATGTGAGGTGTGTGTCAGGTGATAGTGTTATGTGAGGTATGTGTCAGGTGATAGAGTTATGTATGTTATGTGAGTGTACGTGTACCATAAGTTTATGAGTATGCAGTGTCAGGTGATATAAGCTATATGAGGTGTGTGTGTCAGGTGATGTTAGTAAGCTTTGATGTATGTAAAGGATATTATAGTGTGAGGTGCCAGGTGACAGTGTTAAGGTGAGTGTGTGTGGCAGACTGCTAGTGTGACGTGGAGGTGTTGTGTGTCAGGTGATAAAGTATTATGTGACATGTGTCTGGCGATGGTGGTATGTGAGGTAAAAGCCAGGTGATAGTGTTATGTGAGGTGTGTGTCAGGTTAGAAGTGTGTCATGTGAGGTGTGAGTCAGGTGATAAAGAGTGTGAGGTGTGTGAGTCAGGTGATAAGTGATATAAGGGGTGTGTGTCAGACATTAAAGAAGTGATGTGTGTCGGTGATGGGGTGGAGTTGAGGTGAGGTGTGTGTTTGGTGATGTGGGCAGAGAGGTGTGTGTGTCAGATATCAGTGTTTTTTATGACGTATAATGTAAGTCAGGTGACATTGTTTGATGCGGAGGTGGGCCTGTGGCCGATAGTGCTTTTTGACGTATGCTGTCGTGGGGCAGACATTGTTGGCGTGAGGCGTAAAACAGGGTGACAGTTCATGTGAGGTGTGTGAGTCAGGTGACAGTGATATGTGAGGTGTAAAAAAAATCAGATAGTAACATGATGTGTGTCAGGTGATAAAGTTATGTGAAGTGTGTGTTTGGGGTGACAGTAAGCAGTGCGGGGAGGTGTGTGTCAGGTGATAGTGTTATGTGAGGTGTGTGTCAGGGGTGATAGTGTTAATATATGAGGTATGTGTGAGGCGTGTGTCAGGTGATATTGTTATATGATGTGTGAGTCAGGAGATTGTGTTATGTGAGGTGTATGTCAGATAATATTGTTTTATGATGTGTGTCAGGTGATAGTGTTATGTGAGGTGTGTGTGTCAGGTAATAGTGTTATGTGAGGTGTGTGTCAGGTGATAGTGTTATGTGAAGTGTGTGTCAGGAAATAGTGTTATGTGAGGTGTGTGTCAGGTGATAGTGTTTTGTGATGTGTGAGTCAGGTGATATTGTTATGTGAGGTGTGTGTCAGGTGATAGTGTTATGTGATGTGTGAGTCAGGTGATAGTGATATGTGAGGTGTGTGTCAGATAATATTGTTTTATGATGTGTGTGTTAGGTGATAGTGTTATGTGAGGTGTGTGTCAGGAAATAGTGTTATGTGAGGTGTGTGTCAGGTGATAGTGTTTTGTGATGTGTGAGTCAGGTGATAGTGATATGTGAGGTGTGTGTCAGATAATAGTGTTTATGATGTATGTGTCAGATTGATGGTGTTGTATGAGGTGTGTGTTGGGTGATTGTGTTGTTATATGATTGTGTGTCAGGGTGATATTATTTATGTGAGGGTGTGTGTCAGGTGATAGTGTTATGTGAAGATGTGTCAGGGTATGTGTTATGTGAGGGTGTGTCAGGTAAAGAGTGTTGTTATGTGATGTGTGTCCAGTGATAGTGTTATGGTGTGTGTCAGTGATATAGTTATGTGAGGTGTGTGTCAGGTGTAGTGTTTTGTGAGGTGTGTGTGGCAGATCATAGTATGATGGGAGGTGTGTGTCAGGTGATAGTGTTATGTGATGTGTGTCTGGTGATGGTGTTATGTGAGGTGTGTGCCAGGTGATAGTGTCATGTGAGGTGTGTGCCAGGTGATAGTGTTATGTGAGGTGTGTGTCGGGTGATAGTGTTATGTGAGGTGTGTGTCAGATAATAGTGTTTTATGATGTATATGAGTCAGGTGATATTGTTACGTGAGGTGTGTGTCAGGTGATAGTGTTATGTGAGGTGTGTGTCAGTTGATTGTGCTATATGAGGTGTGTGTCAGGTGACAGTGTTATGTGAAGTGTGTGTCAGGTGATATTGTTATGTGAGATGTGTGTCAGGTGATAGTGTTATGTGAGGCGTGTGTCAGGTGATATTGTTATAAGATGTGTGAGTCAGGAGATTGTGTTATGTGAGGTGTATGTCAGATAATATTGTTTTATGATGTGTGTCAGGTGATAGTGTTATGTGAGGTGTGTGTGTCAGGTAATAGTGTTATGTGAGGTGTGTGTCAGGTGATAGTGTTATGTGAAGTGTGTGTCAGGAAATAGTGTTATGTGAGGTGTGTGTCAGGTGATAGTGTTTTGTGATGTGTGAGTCAGGTGATATTGTTATGTGAGGTGTGTGTCAGGTGATAGTGTTATGTGATGTGTGAGTCAGGTGATGAGTGATATGTGAGGTGTGTGTCAGATAATATTGTTTTATGATGTGTGTGTTGGGTGATAGTGTTATGTGAGGTGTGTGTCAGGAAATAGTGTTATGTGGTGTGTGTCAGGTGATAGTGTTTTGTGATGTGAGTCAGGTGATGGTGATGTATGAGGTGTGTGTCAGATAATAGTGTTTTATGATGTGTGTGTCAGGTGATAGTGTTATGTGAGGTGTGTGTCAGGTGATAGTGTTATGTGAGGTGTGTGTCAGGTGATAGTGTTATGTGCGGTGTGTGTCATGTGATAGTGTTATATGAGGTATGTGTCAGGTGATAGTGTTATTTAGCGTTATGTGAGGTTTGTGTCACGTAATCGTGTTATGTAAGGCGTGTGTTAGGTGAAAGTGTTGTATGAGGTGCGTGTCGGGTGATATTGTTATGTGAGGTGTGTGTCAGGTGATAGTGTTATGTGAGGTGTGTGTGTCAGGTAATAGTGTTATGTGAGGTGTGTGTCAGGTAAGAGTGTTATGTGATGTGTGTGTCAGGTGATAGTGTTATGTGAGGTGTGTGTCCGGTGATATAGTTATGTGAGGTGTGTGTCAGGTAAGAGTGTAATGTGAGGTGTGTGTGGCAGATCATAGTGTGATGTGAGGTGTGTATCAGGTGATAGTGTCATGTGATGTGTGTCTTGTGATGGTGTTATGTGAGGTGTGTGCCAGGTGATAGTTTTATGTGAGGTGTGTGTCAGGTGATAGTGTTATGTGAGGTGTGAGTCAGGTGATAGTGTTATGTGAGGTGTGTATCAGATAATAGTGTTTTATGATGTATATGTGTTAGGTGATATTGTTACGTGAGGTGTCTGTCAGGTGATAGTGTTTTTTTATTTATGCATGTCAGGTGACATTGTTATGTGAGGTCTGTGTCAGGTGATAGTGTTATGTGATGTGTGAGTCAGGTGATAGTGATATGTGAGGTGTGTGTCAGGTGATAGTGTTATGTGAGGTGTGTGTCAGGTGATAGTGTTATGTGAAGTGTGTGTGTCAGGTAATAGTGTTATGTGAGGTGTGTGTCAGTTAATAGTGTTATGTGAGGTATGTGTCAGGTGATAGTGTTATATGAGGTGTGTGTCAGGTGATAGTGTTATGTGAGGTGTGTGTCAAGTAATAGTGTTATGTGAGGTGTGTGTCAGGTGATAGTGTTTTGTGAGGTGTGTGTCAGGTGATAGTGTTATGTGAGGTGTGAGTCAGTGATAGTGTTATGTGAGGTGTGTCTCAGGTGATAGTGTTATGTGAGGTGTGTGTCAGGTGTTAGTGTTATGTGAGATATGTGTCAGGTGATAGTGTTATGTGAAGTGTGTGTCAGGCGTTATTGTTATGTGAGATGGGTGTCAGGTGATAGTGTTATGTGAGGTGTGTGTCAGGTGATAGTGTTATATGATTTGTGTGTCAGGTAATAGTGTTATGTGAGGTGTGTGTCAGGTGATAGTGTTTTGTGATGTGTGAGTCAGGTGATAGTGATATGTGAGGTGTGTGTCAGATAATAGTGTTTTATGATGTGTGTGTCAGGTGATAGTGTTATGTGAGGTGTGTGATGGTGTTTGATGGTTATGTGTGTGTCAGGTGATAGTGTTATGTGAGGTGTGTGTGTCAGGTAATAGTGTTATGTGAGGTGTGTGTGTCAGGTAGTAGATAGAGGTGTGTGTCAGGTGATAGTGTTATGTGAGATGTGTCAGGTGATAAAGTTATGTGAGGGTGTGTGTCAGGTATTAGTGTTATGTGAGGGTGTGTGTGGCAGATTATAGTGTTATGTGAGGTGTGTGTCAGGTGATAGTGTTGTAGAGGTGTGTGTCGGTGATAGTGTTATGTGATGTATGAGTCAGGTGATAGAGTTATGTGAGGTGTGTGTCAGGTAATGAGTGTTATGTGAGGTGTGTGTTAGGTGGTGTGTTATGTGAGGTGTGTGTCAGGTGATAGTGTTATGGGGGTGTGTGTCAGGTGTAGTGTTATGTGTGGTGTGTGGGTAATGTGTTGTGAGGTATGTGTCAGGTGACAGTGTTATCAGAGGTGTGTGTCAGGTGATAGTGTTATTGAGGTGTGTGGTCAGGTAGATAGTGTTATGTGAGGTGTGTGGGTGTGGTATGAGGTGTGTGTCAGTTAATAGTGTTATGTGAGATGTGTGTTCAGGTGATATGGTTATGTGGGTGTGTGTCAGGTAATAGTGATATGTGAGGGTGTGTGTGGCAGGTGAGGTGTGTGTGCAGAGGTGTGTGTCAGGTGATAGTGGTATGTGGGTGTGTGCAGGTGATAGTGTTATGTGAGGTGTGAGTCAGGTGATAGTGTTATGTGAGGTGTGTGTCCAGGTGATAGTGTTTATGTGAGGTGTGTGTCAGGTGATGATGTTGTTATGAATGTGGTGTCCAGGTAATAGTGTTATGTGAGGTGTGTGTCAGGTAGAGTGTTATGATGTGTGTCGGGTGATAGTGTTATTGAGGTGTAAGTCAGATGATATTGTTTTATAGTGTGTGGCAGGTGATAGTGTTATGTGAGGTGTGTGTCAGGTGATAGTGTTATGTGGAGGTGTGTCAGGTGATAGTGTTATGTGATGTGTGCAGGTGATAGTGTTATGTGAGGTGTGTGTCAGGTAATAGTTTATGTGAGGTGTGTGTCAGGTGATAGTGTTATATGAGGTGTGTGTCAGGTGATAGTGTTATGAGGGTGTGTGTCGGGGTGTTATGTGAGGTGTGTGTCAGGTGATAGTGTTATGTGAGGTGTGTGTCCGGGCGATAGTGTTATGAGCTGTGTGCAGTGAGGTTATATAAGGTATGTGTCAGATGATAGTGTTATGTTGATGTGAGGTGTGTCAGGTGATGGTGTTATGTGAGGTGTGTGTGTCAGGTGATAGTGTTATGTGAGGTGTTCGGGTGATAGTGTATGTGGAGGTGTGGTCAGGTGATAGTGTTGTGAGGTGTATTATTGGAGCGATAGGTGTTATGTGAGGTGTGTGTGTCAGGTGATGAGTGTTATATGGTTGTGTGGGTAATAGTGTTATGTGAGGTGTGTGTCAGGCTGTCGTGTTATGAGGTGTGTGTCAGGTGATAGTGTTATGTGGTGTGTGTCAGGGTATGGGTGTTGTGGAAGTGTTGTCAGGTGATTTGTGTTATGTTTTAGGTGTGTGTTTTGATATAAATGTCAAGGTATTGATGTGAGAGTGTGTGTCAGGTGATGAGTGTATGCAGGTGTGTGTGTGCAGATGTAGTGTTATGTGAGGTGTGTTTCAGGTAATAGTGTTATGTGATGTGTGTCAGGTGATGGTGTTATGTGTGGTGTGTCCAGGTGATAGTGTTATGTGAGTGTGTGTCAGGTGATAGTGTTATGTGAGGTGTGAGTCAGGATGATAGTGTTATGTGAGGTGTGTGTCAGATAATGGAGTGTGATAAGGTGATATTGTGGTGTGTGTCAGGTGGTGTTATGTGAGGTGTGTGTCAGGTGATGGTGTTATGATGAGGTGTGTCAGATATGAGTGTTTTATGATGTGTGTCAGGTGATAGTGTTATGTGGTGTGTGTGGGTGATAGTGTTGTGAGGTGTGTGTCAGGTGATAGTGTTATGTGGTGTGTGTCGGGTGATAGTGTTATGGGGTGTGTGTCAGGTGATGATAGTGTCATATGGTTATGTATGTATGTGGTGTGTGTCAGGTAATAGTGTTTTATGATGTGTGTCAGGTGATAGTGTTATGTGAGGTGTGTGTCAGGTGATGGTGTTATGTGAGGGTGTGTCAGGTGATAGTGTTATGTGAGGGTGTGTGTCCAGGTGATGGTGTTATGTGGGGTGTGTGTCAGGTGAGGAGTTATGTGAGGTGTGTGTCAGGTGATAGTGTTATGTGAGGTGTGTGTCAGGTGATAGTGTGGGGTGTGTGTCAGGTGATGGTGTTATGAGTGTGGTGTGTGTCAGGTGATAGTGTTATGATGGTGTGTGTCAGGTGATAGTGTTATGTGAGGGTGTGTGGGTGATGAGTGTTATGGTATATTGTGCAGGGTGGATATTGTGTGTGGGGTGTGTGTCAGGTGATGGTGTTATGTGGTGTGTGTCAGGTAATAGTGTTGAGGTTATTGTCGTATTATGTGATGTGGGTTAGGTGAAAGTGTATTGAGGTGTGTGTCAGGTGAGAATGTTATGTGAAGGTGTGTGTCAGGTAATAGTGTATGTGAGGTGTGTCAGGTGATAGTGTTATGTGATGTGTGAGTCAGGTGATAGTGATATGTGAGGGTGTGTGTGTCGAATGTGAGTGTTTTATGATTATTGTGTCAGGTGATGGTGTTATGTAGGGTGTGTGTCAGGTGATGGTATTTATGTAGGGTGTGTGTCAGGTGGTAATGTTGTATGTGAGGTGTGTCAGGTGATAGTGTTATATGAGGTGTGTGTCAGGTGATGAGTGTTATGTGGGTTGTAGGGTTATTGTCAGGTATGGTGTTATGAGGAGTGTGTGTCAGGTGATAGTGTTAATGAGGTGTGTGTCAGGTAATAATTGTTATAGGGTGTGTGCAGGTGATATAGTTATGAGGGGTGTGTGTCAGGTAATGTGAGGTGTGTCGAGTGATAGTATTATGAGAGGTGTGTGTCAGGTAATAGTGTTATGTGAGGTGTGTGTGGCAGATCATGAGTGTTAAGTGAGGTGTGTGTCAGGTGATAGTGTTATGTGAGGTGTATGTCAGGTGATGGTGTTATGTGGGGGTGTGTGTGTCAGGTGTGGGGGTTATGTGGGGTGTGTGTCAGGTGTGGTGTTGTGTGGGGGTGTGGGTGGTGTTGTGTGAGGTGTGTGTCAGGTGATAATGTTATGTGAGGTGTGTGTGTCAGGTAATAGTGTTATGTGAGGTGTGTGTCAGGTAATATTGTTATGTGAGGTATGTGTCAGGTGATAGTGTTATGTGAGGTGTGTGTCAGGTGATAGTGTTATGTGAGATGTGTGTCAAGTGATAGTGTTATGTGAAGTGTGTGTGTCAGGTAATAGTGTTATGTGAGGTGTGTGTCAGGTAATAGTGTTATGTGAGGTGTGTGTCAGGTGATAGTGTTATGTGAGATGTGTGTCAGGTGATATAGTTATGTGAGGTGTGTGTCAGGTAATAGTGTTATGTGAGGTGTGTGTGGCAGGTGGTAGTGTTATGTGAGGTTTGTGTCAGGTGATAGTGTTATGTGATGTGTGTGTCAGGTGATAGTGTTATGTGAGGTGTGAGTCAGGTGATAGTGTTATGTGAGGTGTGTGTCAGGTGATAGTGTTATGTAAGGTGTGTGTCAGATGTTAGTGTTATGTGAGGTGTGTGTCAGGTGATTGTGTTATGTGAGGTGTGTGTCAGGTGATAGTGTTATGTAAGTTATGTGTCAGTTGATAGTGTTATGTGGGGTGTGTGTCAGGTGATAGTGTTATGTGAAGTGTTTGTCAGGTGATAGTGTTATGTAAGGTGTGTGTTATGTGATAGTATTATGAGAGGTGTGTGTCAGGTGATAGTATTATGTGAGGTGTGTGTCAGGTGATAGTGTTATGTGAGGTGTGTGTCAGGTGATATTGTTATGTGAGGTATGTGTCAGGTGATAGTGTTATGTGAGGTGTGTGTCAGGTGATAGTGTTGTGTGAGGTGTGTGTCAGGTAATAGTGTTATGTGAGGTGTGTGTCATGTGATAGTGTTATATGATGTGTGAGTCAAGAAATAGTGTTATGTGAGGTGTATGTCAGATAATAGTGCTTTATGATGTGTGTGTCAGGTAATAGTGTTATGTGAGGTGTGTGTCAGGTGATAGTGTTATGCGAGGTGTGTGTCAAGTGATAGTGTTATGTGAGGTGTGTGTCAGGTGATAGTGTTATATGAGGTGTGTGTCAGGTGATAGTGTTATGTGATGTGTGTCAGGTGATGGTGTTATGTGAGGTGTGTGTCAGGTGATAGTGTTATGTGAGGTGTGTGTCAGGTGATAGTGTTATGTGAGGTGTGAGTCAGGTGATAGTGTTATGTGAGCTGTGTGTGAGGTGATAGTGTTATGCGAGGTGTGTGTCAGGTGATAGTGTTATGTGAGGTATGTGTCAGGTGATAGTGTTTTATGATTTATGTGTGTCAGGTGATATTGTTATGTGAGGTGTGTGTGTCAGGTAATAGTGTTATGTGAGGTGTGTGTCAGGTAATAGTGTTATGTGAGGTGTGTGTCAGGTGATAGTGTTATGTGAGATGTGTGTCAGGTGATAAAGTTATGTGAGGTGTGTGTGTCAGGTAATGGTGTTATGTGAGGTGTGTGTGGCAGGTGATAGTGTTATGTGGGGTGTGTGTCAGGTGATAGTGTTATGTGATGTGTGTGTCAGGTGATAGTGTTATGTGAGGTGTGAGTCAGGTGATAGTGTTATGTGAGGTGTGTGTCAGGTGATAGTGTTATGTGAGGTGTGTGTCAGGTGTTAGGTTATGTGAGGTGTGTGTCAGGTGATTGTGTGTTATGAGGTGTGTGTCAGTGGTGTTATGTGTCAGGTGATTGTGTTATGTGAGGTGTGTGTCAGGTGATAGTGTTATGTAAGTTATGTGTCAGTTGATAGTGTTATGTGGGGTGTGTGTCAGGTGATAGTGTTATGTGAAGTGTTTGTCAGGTGATAGTGTTATGTAAGGTGTGTGTTATGTGATAGTATTATGAGAGGTGTGTGTCAGGTGATAGTATTATGTGAGGTGTGTGTCAGGTGATAGTGTTATGTGAGGTGTGTGTCAGGTGATAGTGTTATGTGAAGTGTGTGTCAGGTGATATTGTTATGTGAGGTATGTGTCAGGTGATAGTGTTATGTGAGGTGTGTGTCAGGTGATAGTGTTGTGTGAGGTGTGTGTCAGGTAATAGTGTTATGTGAGGTGTGTGTCATGTGATAGTGTTATATGATGTGTGAGTCAAGAAATAGTGTTATGTGAGGTGTATGTCAGATAATAGTGCTTTATGATGTGTGTGTCAGGTAATAGTGTTATGTGAGGTGTGTGTCAGGTGATAGTGTTATGCGAGGTGTGTGTCAAGTGATAGTGTTATGTGAGGTGTGTGTCAGGTGATAGTGTTATATGAGGTGTGTCAGGTGATAGTGTTATGTGATGTGTGTCAGGTGATGGTGTTATGTGAGGTGTGTGTCAGGTGATAGTGTTATGTGAGGTGTGTGTCAGGTGATAGTGTTATGTGAGGTGTGAGTCAGGTGATAGTGTTATGTGAGCTGTGTGTGAGGTGATAGTGTTATGCGAGGTGTGTGTCAGGTGATAGTGTTATGTGAGGTATGTGTCAGGTGATAGTGTTTTATGATTTATGTGTGTCAGGTGATATTGTTATGTGAGGTGTGTGTCAGGTGATAGTGTTATGTGAGGTGTGTGTCAGGTGATAGTGTTATTTGAGGTGTGTGTCATGTGATAGTGTTATATGAGGTATGTGTCAGGTGATTGTGTTATGTAGCGTTATGTGAGGTTTGTGTCACGTAATCGTGTTATGTGAGGCGTGTGTCAGGTGATAGTGTTATATGAGGTGTGTGTCAGGTGATAGTGTTATATGAGGTGTGTGTCAGGTCATATTGTTATATGAGTTGTGTGTCAGGTGATAGTGTTATGTGAGGTGTGTGTGTCAGGTAATAGTGTTATGTGAGGATGTGTGTCTGGTGATAGTGTTATGTGAGGTGTGTGTCAGGTGATAGTGTTATGAGAGTGTATATCAGGTGATATTGTTATGTGAGGTGTGTGTCAGGTGATAGTGTTATGTGAGGTGTGTGTCAGGTGATAGTGGTATGTGAGGTGTGTGTCATGTGATATTGTTATGTGGGTGTGTGTCAGGTGATAGTGTTATGTGAGGTGTGTGTCAGGTGATAGTGTTATGTGAGGTGTGTGTCAAGTGATAGTGTTATATGAGGTGTGTGTCAGGTAATAGTGTTATGTGAGGTGTGTCAGGTGATAGTGTTATATGAGGTGTGTTTCAAGTGATAGTGCTATGTGAGGTGTGTGTCAGGTGATAATGTTATAGGACTGTGTATGTCAGGTGGAATGTGATATAACGGTGCATATATTATGGGGAAGCGAGTCGGGTGATAGCGATGTAGGAAAACTTTTTTCAGGTGATATTCTTACAGAGAAGCATATGATAGTATTATAAAGAGGAGTTTGTCAAGTAATAACATTATACGGAAGCATGTGTCATATGATAACGTTATAGGCAGCTCTCTGTATTTCCTACATTTTCAAGGGAGCCAGTATTAACACCATCTTGAGTGAGACAGCTATGTTCCATCAATCATTCAATCAGTATAGAAGATTCAGGAAGAATGATGAGCCATGTTTCTTACCTAAGGTTGATGAAGACAGCCAGAATCTGTCGTTAATGCTCTCCATCTCTAACTGCCGTTTTTAATGAGATTATTTTATTTTTATTTTACCTTCGTCCTCAGTTTTCCCCACTTTGGTACGGGCTCATCTTCCGCCTCACCCACAGAAGACCTTATGATGAACATAATCCTCGCCGTCGACAGCCTCTCTGTAGCCGTTCCCATTCCAGGCCAATCGTCTCTCTCCCTCCCCCACCCTTCCTTCTCTCTTATCCTGCTTCCGTCCGACTATCCCTCCTTCCCTCCATCCGTCCTTCCTTCTCCGTTTCCTCTCTCTTACTTTGCTTACCTCTGCCTAACCCTCCCTCCCTCCTACATAGCACTGGGCACTTTCCTACCTACTACTCAATACTTGGCACTCTCCCTTTCCTCTACTCTCCTTTGACGACTCGGTCTTTACCGACACACTGAAAAGAGAAAATTTTACTAATGATAATACTTTTATTTTTCTATTAAAACTGTATTTTCTCACTAATTATTAAAAAAAAGTCTTAAAAAACATACTAAGCCCTCGGGATTTCCAAACCAAGGAGATTTTTAGCCGACGGATTGAGCCTTAATATAATTTGTCCCCATAACTTTCTCTTAGGGTTATACAATTGGAAATTATATTTTTCTACTTCATGCACCAGACTAAACTCACACTATAATTACGTCCATAAAAGTTTTTGTGAAAACAGCAGCTTCGGTAAGAGGAAAAGTTATAAGCCACCGTGTGCTGTTTGGAAAAAAAAATCTAACTTAAATATGATTTTTCTTATATGAGATAAAATTTGGTGGTTTCTTGTTAAAAAATTTACTATTATACTCCCGTACTTACGATGAGATGAGCAGACCTCTACAACAAAGTGGCTTTTAAAGAGGCACTTTACATCTGTTGACCGACACATGATTATAACATTCTCTACCAATAAGAGAGAAAGAGAGGGGGTGCGTGTGTGCCTGCGTGGGGTGGTTATTGAAAAAAGTTTAGCAGAATGAAGGCTGATAATATGCAGTGAATAAAAATGACTTATTACATACATTGCCATGGGTGAGGGTTGCTTAAGGAAAGCTTTAATTGGAGAAATGAAAAGCAACAGAAGGTAAACATGCTGATTAATGTTTACAGTGGAGGTTTCGTCTGTCACTTGCGCTGAGGTATTGAGCAGCAAACACGTAATGTAGTAAGTCCCTCACAGTTGGTGTGATGAGGGATCTCACATGATGTAGTAACATTCTCACAGATGGTATTATGAGGAACCAGACATGGTGCAGTAATTCCCTTGGATATGGTGTTATGAGGGACCTGGCGTGGTGTAGTAATTTCCTCACAGATGGTGTTATGAGGGTCCACATATTGTACCGTTATTTGGACACCACATTGCCTGGTGTCACAGGACTGCTCTCACCCAAGCGGTGTACAGTCAGTTGCGGAAGTCCCAGGCTCCTATCATGGACGGATTGACACGTCGCTGCCTGTTCTTGGGTCTCATGGACCGTTATCACTGGGTACCTGGAACCTCACAGAGTGATGGTTAAATTGGCCACAACTCTCAACTGTTACCGTTTAAAAAAAATCTTACTGAAACACTGGTTTCACCCCTTTCAGAATGAAATTGTAACTTCGGGCGAATACTTACTGATATTCCGGTGGGGAGGACAGGTAGAGGGGAGAGAGTTGGGGGTAGGGGCAAACAATATAGCCCAGGGTGCCCTCCGAGTCGAGCGCTGAGTAGGTCTTGACCATAATAATAATAATATTAAGATAACATGGCAGCCCAAAGGCTGAAAATATACAATGAACAGAGATGATAAGTTATGTTTGGTGAAATAGGGGAGTGGGTCACGTGATTGAAAAAAATGTTTCAATACGAAAACATAAGAAACATAGATTAACTATAGATCTGGTTCTGTGGGAACTGGTCTGTAGACATTCAGCCATGGTAGTCAGGTCAGAGGGTAAGGTGACCCAACTTGACCTGACTACCGACCGTTGCGGTGCTATTTAAAGATTAGTAGGGTCATTACCTAATACCTGACCACTGTGGACCTGTTCTCACCCTCCTCTGTATATATACACCTTGTTTTGTACTTCTCTTTAGTGACTGCTGGACCCGGAGCTGCGAAGACCTGCCTCTTTTGCTGCATGTTTGAGCAGTCTGCAACTTTGTTGTGATAGGACACTCAATCCTAGTGATTGTAATTACTCAACATAGTGACGGTGTAATTACCATCACAGATTGTACGGAAAATTCCAACTTCTGGAAAACAAATATTTGGGCTCCCCAAATTTTGACTACTACCCGTGCGTCTACGTCCTGGATTGGCCAATCAGTGGTGCCCCACGGTGGCGTGATACATGCACGTTTACTGCGGTGCTCTGATTGGCTAACCGAACGTGGCGTGGTAGGTAGGCTGTTTCTACTCTCTAAGTCCTCTTCTTTCCTTTTTTCAACCCCCTCATGCACTCCGTTCTTTGAACGGGAGGCGGGACTTAGCGATACGGTCGATCCGGCAAGGGAACCTGTGATAGTGCAGGGCACCCCTTGTCCTGGGGTCACCGGTAGGTGGCAACTTTCTTAGACATAACTATAGTCACAGGTAACCTGGGTGCAGAACCCTACGAGCCCGACGCCCGTCCAAGAGGGGGGGCGGGGTCACTGCTCCCAGGCAGGAGCCCTGTGTTATAGGTAGGATTAGATGTAATCAGGAAAATGACAACAAGCATTAGAATATAACATAGAGATAAGGGACACTCTATTGGAAGGTGAAAAGTGGCAGAAATCACTTACAACAAATTGCAAGTCCCACTAACAAGAATATTCAGCACCAATGAAGGTTTTAAAGTAATCTGTAAAGATGACTTTGATTCAGATAAAATCCTTTCAAAAGAAGCCAGAGATATATTTTACAATGAAGGCCTTCTTGTTGTCGTGCCACCAGAACAAAAAGCAAAAAGATCAGTTTTCGTTCGTCAAGTCGACCAAGAGATCGGGAGGAAGACATCTGAAGACCTGAAAGATGAACTGGAACGCCAAAACAGGTGGATGAAGATTGAAGAAGTCATTAAGATAAAAGACTATACTCATGTTTTTAAGATTACTTTTGAAGAAGTGTCAATGGCTGAATAAAGTTTTACAACAGGGCTTTCTAATATTCAACATGTCAGTCACACCACATCAAATAAAGAAGGAAACATATATCAGTCTGCAAACTTGCTTTTCCTGTTACAAATATGAAGAACACACAACGAGAGACTGTCCAGAAAAAGAAAAAAGTACTGCTCAGATTGTGCAGGCGACGACCATACCTACACTGAATGTAAGAATACACATGTTGGCTGTCTCAACTGTAAGAGAAACGGGAATGCATACATAGGACATAGGACGTTAGCAATGGCATGCCCAATAAAAAAACACATGATAAAGTACAAGGAACAAGAAACAAGGAAAAAGGAACAAGACAAGAAGGATACGACATACGTCGAAATAGCCAAGAGAGCGGTCCAAGAGGTTCATAGACCAGAATCCACCATATTAAACCTAACTGAGCCAATACATGATAAGATAATGATTAGTATGATCCATGCACATTTGCACAATATCATTGCACCCGGATCATACAATGAGGAATTAAGGAAAATGTTTAAATTGAATAGCCTACCGGAGATGATATTTCCAGAGAATCCACAATCCGAAAAACTATTTCAGGCAACATACGCAAGCGAACTGAGAGAAAGACTACAGCTAGACAAACAAAGGTTTGAGCAAGGTGCAACAGCTGATACACAAGGAACACAAGCGACTGATAGAGATCCCAGACAAATGACTAGAAGTGACAAAGAGAAGATAGAAATAACAAAAGGACAGACTATAAGACAAAGGAGGAGGAGGAGAGAAGATAAGATGGAAACTGAACACAATATACAACCTGAATCTGCTGAAGATATTGGATTAAAAGTTATCACTACAACAAAACATGGAATCCCAACATCGAGACCAACAGGAGGGACAATAGGAAAAAACTGTGAAGGAGGGATATATAAGTGGACATATCAAGAAAAATCCCTAAGTGAAGATTATGTCTGGTCACTAATTACTACGGACAAACTAAAGATTACGACCAATGACTTTAAAATAGCAGACCCGTCAGAGTTTAGAAGAGTGAGAAGCGGGAAACAGGATGATAGGTCTCCACTTCAGCAGTTTCAATCCAAGTATAAGAAATAATGGACAATAGACAAACAGTAAGAACTTTAAGAATAATACAACACAACGTAAGAAACTGGAAGACCGAGAGAATTAACCTAAGTAATATATATCAAGAAATTGACCCTGACATTATACTAATAAACAGTCACGGTGAGACAGAAAACAACAACATAAAACTCTTTAACTATTATGTAAACCAAAGAAATAAATCGGGCGAGAAAAATGACGGAGTAGCTATAGCGGTTAAAAGAAACTTAAAATTTAAACTAATCGATGACTTCCAGGATGAATTTCTAGCAATAAAAATAAATACAACTCAAGGAGACGTAATCATTGCTACTACTTATCTGCCACCGAGACGACCCTACTTACCTATAGAAGACCTATTAAAATTGGCTAACAATAGTCATCCGATGTACATCTTAGGAGACTTTAACGCCAGACATAGGATTTTTGACAATACAAATAATAACGTCGTGGGAAACGCCCTTAATCAATTAATAAATTTAGGGAAAATCAATCATCTGGGTCCTAACTTTCCAACCTGGAGAAATCACAATACACAATCGACACCAGATAAAATTTTTACCAACAACAAAGCCTTTTTCAATTTCCATATATTACAGGGACCTCTTACAGGAAGTGACCATCTGCCAATTATACTAACACTGTCAACAAGCCCCATACAGATACCAATAAAAAAGAGACTGAAAATGAGTAAAACAGACTGGGACAGCTTCAAAGACGACTTAAGTAATCACCACTCGATTAACCTACAAGGGAAAACAACAGAAGATATAGACTCAGAAATGGACAGACTGCACTCAGCAATAAAAACATCTATAACCAAACACATTCCCTACTTCAAGGACTTTTAGAACATTACCCAACAAACAGACTAACTACCAGAAGAAGTTAAATTAATCCAGACCTATTACAATGAAATAAACAGGTATGCACAAGACACGGGGCAGTAACAGATGGTTATATACGACACAGATAGCAATTGCTAGATAAAATTAAGAGACGCATGTAAGGGAAGCAAACAATAAAAAAATGGAATGATATTATAATGGCGGGCTGACAGACTAAAGACACAAAAAACATTTTGGACCTCCATAAAAGAAGATGATGAGCATAACAAGCAAAAACACTATACATTAAAGACCAAAATGGAACAAAATTGCACGAGGAAAAATGAACAAGAGTCAGCATTCAAAAGGAATGGGTAAAAGTTTAAAATATCAGATGAGGAAAAATGAAGATTTTGATAGTGAAATACGAAGAAAGGATAGAAGAAGAAATGGGAAGACAAAATACATAGAATCACCCCAAGGCAATATATAGACTATAACTTATTACCTAATAATCAAATAATAACCATAGGAGAAATGATGCACTGTCTGAGGAAATTTAAGGAAAAAGCCCCTGGGCTCACAGGTATTACACGAAATATGATCATGAATCTACCTGAAAACATTTTAAATACACTATTGAACATTTATAACGCATGCTTAATAACTGGTTACTTTCCAGACAAACTAAAATATGCTAAAATGATATTTATTCCGAAGGAGGGTAAGGACAATAAGGAAATATTAAACTACAGGCCAATATCTTTATTAGAAATTACTGGGAAACTATTGGAAAAATTTTTAAATACAAGACTTATAGCCTTTTTAACACAACATGGGAAAACTAACAACAGACAACATGGATTTATGCCCAATAGAAATACCCTAACTGCAATAGCTATAATAACGGAAATAATTGCAATAGAAAAAAGCAAGGGTAACCAGATCAATATAATTTTAAGGGATGTTTCTAAGGCCTTTGATAAGGTTTGGCATTTAGGCTAAAAATATAAAATATTAAAACTGGGACTTAATGAATACTTGCTAAGAATATTGTGTAACTATTTAGATGGAAGGAGAGCACAAATTCAAATTGGAAACTTTTTGGGAACTATGTTTAATCTTGAGAGTGGAGTACCTCAAGGAGGATGCCTTTCTCCAACACTATATACAATTTATACTTCAGACACACCTCAACCTACCCCCTTTAGCGAATATGTAATGTTTGCTGATGATATTACTCAAATAGTATCATACTCAGGAAAATCAACCCAATTTATGGCACTCTACACGGTAAGAGCGATAAAAAACAAATGATTTTGAGAAAAAATGGAAAATCAGGACAAATAAGAACAAATTCAAGATAATACCAATAGCCAAGATTAAAACAAGTCCAGTAATAGTCGACCAGGAACTATACCCAAGATAAAGAACGACAGGCAAGAATAAGATTATCAAAAATAAAACGCTTTAAGAACCTTAGCATTAATACCAAGAGAAAGATATATATTGCCCTTGTCAAATCAATTATGGACTACCCACCCATCCCATTGAACACCCGTAGTAAAACGTGCATTAAAAGGTTACAAACAGTACAAAATATAGCCCTTAGATTTATATATAACATAAAATATACAGACCACATCAGTAATGAACAGCTACACAAGAGAG
Organism: Homarus americanus; assembly: GCF_018991925.1. Classification (NCBI taxonomy): domain Eukaryota; kingdom Metazoa; phylum Arthropoda; class Malacostraca; order Decapoda; family Nephropidae; genus Homarus; species Homarus americanus. The sequence goes on along the minus strand of NW_024733734.1, from coordinate 1,217,831 downwards.
CAAATCTCTTAGCAATCAATGTAGATATACACAACAAAGCTGTAAATATTTGGAAAAAAGTGACTGAACTTAACACAGATACATATCAAAACTGGATAAATATATAGACACAAAAAGCTGTAAATATTTGGAAAAAAGTGACTCTTAACACAGAAACATATCAAAATGTTGACAACGAAGAATTCCAAGAATACAGTTGGTTTAAATCAGCCAGGAAGAAAGTAATTGAACCATCTCCTGCCCCAATATACATATAAAACCTTAATAGAGAGAATAAAAGATGAGAGTGACCTACCAGCTCCATGAAAAACCTGGCAGGCCTCTCCATACAGTGTACATTTAGACTAACATAACTAATATTTAACAATTAACATTTAACATTGAACTAACATCTTATCAAAAAAAAATAAAATAAAATAAAAAAAATGTTTTTATCCTCCCAGCTACACAAGGACCTGGGCGGGCTCACTAACTCCGAAAAAAAAAATAATAAATAAATAATAATAATAATAATAATAATAATGTGATTACCCTCCCAGCTACATTAGCCAGGAAGAAGTAATTGAAGCACCTCCTGCTCCAATATACACATTTACACATAAAACATTAATAGGGGAATAAAGATGAGAGTGACCTACCAGCTCCACTAAGAACCTGGCAGGCCTCTCCATACAGTGTACCTTTAGACTAATACAACTAACACTTAACTAACACCTCAAAAAAAAAAAATAAAATGTGACTACCCTCCCAGTTACACAAGGACCTGGGCGAGCTCACTAACTCCAACAATAATAAAAATAATAATAATAAGCAGCATTATATAAATAAACCAATATTAATACAAAGGTCTGACGACCCAAGGGAGCAGAACAAAGATAAAACACCAATAAGAAAGATGAAGCGATCTGGTTGAGCCCAGATTCTTTCTACTCCTGCTGTATTTCAGTTTCACCACTTTTCCCTTAACCCCTAATACTTCGACTTCGTACTCGTAGTCTGTACTTGAAGATGAATTACACGAAAGTTGGGAACTTCGTGTTTTCTTCTTTCCTTGTGGTTATTATCATATATATATATATATATATATATATATATATATATATATATATATATATATATATATATATATATATATATATATATATATATATATATATATATATATATATATATATATATATATATATTGGGTGGTCCTTATTTTGGGGCAAAAAAACAAAATTTGACATTTTTTTGTCACTGACCCTGGCAAAAGTTTTCATTTGGGGTAGAAACATTGCCTGTAAAATATTTTTTTCAATAACTTAATAATTAGAGGTTGCTCAAGTCAAATGAAATTTAACAATATTATGCCTATGCTTAATGTTCATAACACATCATTTCCTAGCCCCCAAGCCTGGGCCCTCCCACTTAGTCTACGTGGGTATGAGCTGCTCAAGACAGGGGTCGCATGAGGACCAGTCTCACTCTTTGTCGCCCAGTAAGGTCTGCTTGAGGGCATTTGGGAATGATTTCCTGTGGTCAGCAACTGCCTGCAGTAGATACTGCAGTTGCTGTTCGTCCTTGGTGATGCGGCCTGAGAAATCTTGGACTAAGGCTACTCCTCTTTCTGCATGATCATTGATCACAGACAAAGCTTGTACACTGGCTTTTGCATTTTGGAAGCCAGGATCATCTTTCTACTGGGAGGGCCAGGAAATCTGTATTCAAGTTGAGCTTTTTGAAAAATGACTTTGTGTTCTTTGTCGTGAAATCATATAGGTTCTTCACTTGGAGTGTGTCTGGATTGATTGTAACCCGTTTGACATGCTTTTCTTCTCCAATAACGATGTTCATAGCTTCCAACATGCGGTCCTTCACTGCTGGGAGAACATCGTCATCAAAGAAGGCCAATGCAACCAACTCTTCTGACAAGTACCAGAGGTGTCTCATCATTTTGTGGAAAGTTGCCTTTGATATGGCATTGCTGATGGTACTGTAGTCTTGTAGAGCTTTAAGCAGCATCTCTTAGTCCTCTGTTCTCCTTTGGAGTAAGCTTAAGCTGAGAATGGAATAACCACACTTTGAAGGAATAAATGGTCTTTGCCATCCATCGTGCTTGGTGCATTGCACCAGGAGCAGAAAATCGTACTCCCCGAGAAGGTGATGTGCCAAGGAAGATGGAGGCCAGCTCTAGCAGCTCTCGATAATCATCTCGAAGCTGTGTCTCCAATAGAGCCTTCTCAATGAAGTTGGTTAGATCGTCCCTAACAGCTCTGACCGATTCTTCTGCCAGATCGTCGGTGGAGGAGTCTTCAAACTTCTGCTTGTCAATTTGTTCCCATTTGGCTTGGAATCTTCGGAACAGCTGTATGTCAAGAGTAGCTGAGTGGCCCATTACAGCTTCAAAAGCAGCTCCAGCTACAAGTTTTAGTACATGGTGGCGGCAGGCAAAATATAGCAAATCACGACCCAGCAACTGCTCAATTTTGACACACGCACCCTTGTGGTGACCAGTATTTGAGCTTGTTGTATCAAAACACATGCCATGCATGATGTCTGCAATGTGCCATTGCTGCAAAGCCTTCACAACAACTTTTGCTTGTTCATCACCGGTACTAGAGGGAAGTTTTATTTGAACAGCGAGAAGTTGGGAGGTGCCATTGCCTGAGACAAGAACTGGGAGTCTGTCAACATGGCCCCCATGCCCCGTCAAATCAGGCATCAATTTACCATCCCAGTGAACAATTAAAATTGACTCTGGTTTGAAGTTTGAAAGGGTTTCAGCTGCCCTGCTACTACAATGATGCTGACGTTTCCTCCTGATGCTTGATCGATTCAGAATCAATTCACTGACATCATGGCCCAGACTCCGAGCAGTTTGGGTGACAAGTGCATGGCCATTCTATCTGAGGACTTGGTCCGATCTAATGCTGCAGAAAGTTCTGGAGTTAGAACTTCTTTTCACCCACTCTTCTTGAGAGTAGGTGGAGTTTGAAGTGCTGATGGGCCAGGAATTGGGTTGGATTCCTCAGAAGAAGACGTACTACTGCTGTCCAAGACAACGATGGCCTGGCATTTTTTGGCTTCTTCCTCTGCACTGTCTGCAGCCAACTTCCTTTTCATTGCTTTCTTGAGAGTTTTTTCTCGTCGTTTCTGTCTTTTCTGGAATACTTTGTCAAGAGATGACATTGCCCCACGACGCCCCTTTTCTCGTTGCGCTAATAAGAAAACCTTATCCTCCTGAACTGTCATCATATTCAGAGCATTCACATGTGCAATGTCAAAGAGATCTTCAAATGTATCAGTGAACTCTTTCTCTTTCTGCTTTTGAGTTTCTGTCTTTCTTGAAGAGTTCTTTTTCAAACTACTCCACTTGTCAAACATTTTGTGCACTTGATTCACACAATCTGGTTTGTGGTGTGTGGGAATATTTGCTTTTGTCCAAAATTGAAGAACTTTGTCTGCGACTTCCCCAGCTGCCACTCTGATGTTTTTTCTGTATGCGATGCAGGCTTAAAAAATACTGTAACACTTGCCTGTTTGAAGGTAACTTAGCCCCTGTAATGTCATCACATAATGTCTTTATCAAATACACATTTTCTCGTGTTTTTACTCCTGCATTAGTCATTTTGACCTGAGGAATAAAGAAATTAACTATTAATATAAATTAATAATGAGAATACTCTGCAGAACTGTTTCTAATTTCCCCAATCATCAATCACGACCAGTAAAAACTCACCACAATCGTGGTAAATGCGACGCACTAGTGGTGGGCATAATCGGCTACAAAGTAATCGACTACATCGATTACTTAATTTTTGACAGCTTTGAGTAACCTCTAAATATTAATATAATTAAAAATAACTCTACACACACTGTTTTTGTCCTAAATGGAGACTTTTAGCAGGGTCTGTGGTAAAAAATTCCAAAGTTGAAAAATAAGGACCACCCTAATATATATATATATATATATATATATATATATATATATATATATATATATATATATATATATATATATATATATATATATATATATATATATATATATATATATATATATATATATATGTTTTTTGTTTTTTTTTGTGATGTCATTCCTTGCTACCCACAACATGGAGGAAAGACAACGTTTAAAGTAAAAATACAGAGTGAATAATCTACGGGTTGAAATACGTGGATGAAGCAAGTAAGGAACGGAACGGAGTCATTAGTTATGAGGTGAAAGAAGATTATTAGGGGTTGAAGAAAAAGTGGTGAAACTGAAATACAGTAGGAGTAGAAAGAACCTGGGCTCAACCAGATCGCTTCATCTTTCCTATTAGTGTTTTATCTTTGTTCTGCTCCCTTGGGTCGTCAGAACTTTGTATTATATTGTTTTCTTTATATAGTGCTGCTTATTATTATTATTTTTATTTTTATTTATTTTATTTATTTATTTATTTATTATTATTATTTTTTATTTTTATTTTTTTTACAGTATATATACTGCGATGGAGTTAGTGAGCTCGCCCAGGTCCTTGTGTAGCTGGGAGGGTAGTCACATTTTTTTTTTTACTACGATGGAGTTAGTGAGCTCGCCCAGGTCTTTGTGTAGCTGGGAGGGTAGTCACATTTTTTTTTTCTAAGGTGTTCCTTAAATGTTAGTTGTGTTAGTAGAAAGGTACACTGTATGGAGAGGCCTGCCAGGTTCTTAGTGGAGCTGATAGGTCACTCTCATCTTTTATTTTCTCTATTAGTGTTTTATGTGTATATTGGGGCAGTAGGTGGTTCAATTACTTTCTTCCTGGCTGATGTAGCTGGGAGGGTAGTCACATTATTATTATTATTATTTAGTTTTTTTTTCATGGAGTTAGTGAGCCCGCCCAGGTCCTTGTGTAGCTGGGAGGGTAGTCACATTTTTTTTTTTTGCTAAGGTGTTAGTTAAATGTTAGTTGTGTTAGTCTAAAGGTACACTGTATGGAGAGGCCTGCCAGGTTGTTTGTGGAGCTGGTAGGTCACTCTCATTTTTTATTCTCTCTATTAATGTTTTATCTGTATATTGGGGCAGGAGGTGGTTCAACTACTTTCTTCCTGGCTGATTTAAACAAACTGTGTTCTTGGAATTCTTCATTGTCTATATTATTTATCCATTTTTGGTAAGTTTCTGTGTTGAGTTCAGTCACTTTGTTCCAAATATTTACGACTTTGTTGTGTATTTCTACATTGATTGCTAGGAGGTTTGCTTTCTTGTGTAGCTGTTCATTATTAATGTGGTCTGTATATTTTATGTTATATATAAATCAGAGGGCTATATTTTGGACTATTAGTAACCTTTTAGTGTTCGTTTTACTAAGGGTGTTCAATGGGATGGGTGGGTAGTCCATAATTGATTTGACAAGGGCTATATAAATCTTTCTTTTGTCATTAATGCTAAGGTTCTTAAAGCATTTTGTTTTTGATAATCTTATTCTTGCCTGCCGCTCTTTATCTTTTAGGTATGTTATATATCCTCTTTTTGTTAGTTTTAGTCCAAGCATCCTGCCTTCAGTGTCGTATGGGTATAGTTCCTGGTCGACTATTACTGAATTTGTTTTGATTTTGGCTGTTGATATTATCTTGAATTTGTTCTTATTTGTCCTGATTTTTTATTTTTTCTCAAAATCATTTATATTTTTTATCGCTATTACCGTGTAGAGTGCCATAAATTGGGTTGATTTTCCTGGGTATGATACTATTTGAGTAATATCATCAGCAAACATTACATATTGGCTAAAGGGAGTAGGTTGAGGTGTGTCTGAGGTATGAATTGTATATAGTGTTGGAGAAAGGCATCCTCCTTGAGGTACTCCACTCTCAAGATTAAACATAGTTCCCATAAAGTTTCCAATTTGAATTTGTGCTCTCCTATCATCTAAATAGTTACACAATATTCTTAGCAAGTGTTCCTTAAGTCCCAATTTTAATGTTTTATATTTTAAGCCTAAATGCCAAACTTTATCAAAAGCCTTAGAAACGTCCCTTAAAATTATACTGATCTGGTTCCCCTTGCTTTTTTCTATTGCAATTATTTCCGTTATTGTAGCAATTGCATTTAGAGTATTTCTGTTGGGCATAAATCCATGTTGTCTATTGTTAGTTTTCCCATGTTGTGTTAAAAAGGTTATAAGTCTTGAATTTAAATTTTTTTCCAATAGTTCCCAGTAATTTCTAATAAAGATATTGACCTGTAGTTTAATATTTCCTTATTGTCCTTACCCTCCTTGGGAATAAATATCATTTTAGCATATTTTAGTTTGTCTGGAAAGTAACCGGTTATTAAGCATGCGTTATAAATGTTTAATAGTGTTTTTAAGATGTTTTCAGGTAGATTTATGATCATATTTCGTGTAATACCTGTGAGACCGGGGCCTTTTCCTTAAACTTCCTCATACAGTGCATCATTTCTCCCATGGTTATTATTTGATTATTAGGTAGTAAGTTATAGTCTATATATTGCTTTGGGGTGATTCTATGTATATGTCTTCCCATTTCGTCTTCTATGCTTTCTTCGTGTTCTCTATCAAAATCTTCATTTCCCTCATCTGATATTTTAGAAACTTTTACCCATTTCCTTTTGAATGCTGACTCTTGTTCATTTTCCTCGTACAGTTTTGTTCCATTTTGGTCTTTAATGTATGGTGTTTTTTGCTTGTTGTGCCCCATCATCTTGTTTATGGAAGTCCAACGTGTTTTTTAATCTTTATTCTTGTCGGCCGCCATTATAATATCATTCCATTTTTTATTGTTTGCTTCCTTACATGCGTCTCTTAATTTTATCTGTAGTGGTGTCTGCGTAGTATATAGCCATCTGTTACTGCCGTGTCTTTCCATATACCTGTTTATTTCATTGTAATGGGTTTGGATTAATTTCACTTCTTCTGTTAGTCTGTTGTTGGGTAATGTTCTAAAGTGTGAAGTAGGAGTGTGTTTGGTTATAGATGTTTTTATTGCTGAGTGCAGTCTGTCCATTTCTGAGTCTATGTCTTCTGTTGTTTTCCCTTGTAGGTTAATCGAGTGGTGATTACCTAAGTCGTCTTTGAAGCTGTCCCAGTCTGTTTTACTCATTTTCAGTCTCTTTTGTATTGGTATCTGTATGGGGCTTGTTGACAGTGTTAGTATAATTGGTAGATGGTCACTGCCTGTGAGAGGTCCTTGTTTTATATGGTAATTGAAAAAGGCTTTGTTGTTGGTAAAAATTTTGTCTGGTGTCGATTGTGTATTGTGATTTCTCCAGGTTGGAAATTTAGGACCTAGATGATTGATTTTCCCTAGGTTTATTAATTGATTAAGGGCGTTTCCCACGGCGTTATTATTTGTATTGTCGAAAATCCTGTGTCTGGAGTTAAAGTCTCCTAAGATGTACATCGGGTGATTGTTGTTAGCCAATTTTAATAGATCTTCTATAGGTAAATAGGGTCGTCTCGGTGGCAGATAAGTAGATAACGTCTCCTTTAGTTGTATATATTTTTATTGCTAGAAATTCATCCTAGAAGTCATCGATTAGTTTAAATTTTAAGTTTCTTTTAACCGCTATAGCTACTCCGTCATTTTTCTCGCCCGATTTATTTCTTTGGTTTACATAATAGTTAAAGAGTTTTATGTTGTTGTTGTCTGTCTCACCGTGACTGTTTATTAGTATAATGTCAGGGTCAATTTCTTGATATATATTACTTAGGTTAATTCTCTCGGTCTTCTAGTTTCTTACGTTGTGTTGTATTATTCTTAAAGTTCTTACTGTTTGTTTGTTGTCCATTATTTCTTCTACTTGGATTGTGGCAGTTGCAGTGGAGACCTACCATCCTGTTTCCCGTTTCTGACTCTTCTAAACTCTGAAGGGTCTATTATTTTAAAGTCATTGGTCGTAATCTTTAGTTTGTCCATAGTGATTAGTGTCGAGACGTAATCTTCGCTTTGGGATTTTTCTTGATATGTCCACTTTTATATCCCTCCTTCACAGTTTTTTGCTATTGTCCCTCCTGTTGGTCTCGATGTTGGGATTCCATGTTTTGTTGCGGTGATAACTTTTAATCCAATATCTTCAGCAGATTCAGGTTGTATATTGTGATCAGTCTCTATCTTGTCTTCTCTCCTCCTTATCCTATGTCTTATAGACTGTCCTTTTGTTATTTCTATCTTCTCTTTGTCACTTCTAGTCATTTGTCTGGGATCTCTATCAGTCGCTTGTGTTTCTTGTGTATCAGCTGTTGCTCCTTGCTCAAACCTTTGTTTGTCTAGCTGTAGTCTTTCTTTCAGTTCGCTTGAGTATGTTGCCTGAAATAATTTTTCGGATTCTGGATTCTCTGGGAATATCATCTCCGGTAGGTTATTCAATTTAAACATTTTCCTTAACTCCTCATTGTATAATCCGGGTGCAATGATATTGTGCAGGTGTGCGTGGATCATACTCATCATTACCTTTTCATGTATTGGTTCACTTAAGTTTAATATGGTAGATTCTGGTCTATGAGCCTCTTGGACAGCTCTCTTCGCTATTTCGACGTACGTCGTATCCTTCTTTTCTTGTTCCTTTTTCCTTGTTTCTTGTTCCTTGTACTTTATCATGTGTTTTTTTTATTGGGCATGCCATTGCTAACGTCCTGTGTCCTATATGTGTATTCCCGTTTCTCTTACAGTTGAGACAGCCAACATGTGTGTTCTTACATTCAGTGTAGGTATGGTCGTCGCCTGCACAATTTGAGCAGTACTTTTTCTCTTTTTCTGGACAGTCTCTCGTTGTGTGTTCTTCATATTTGTAACAGGAAAAGCAAGTTTGCAGACTGATATATGTTTCCTTCTTTATTTGATGAGGTGTTACTGACATGTTAAATATTATAAAGCCCTGTTGTAATACATTTTCAGCCATTGAAACTTTTTCGAAGGTTATCTTGAAAACATGAGTGTAGTCTTTTATCCTGATAACTTCCTCGATCTTCATCCAACTGTTTTGCCGTTCCAGTTCATCTTTCAGATCTTCAGATGTCTTCCTCCCGATCTCTTGGTCGACTTTGCGAACGAAAACTGATCATTTTGCTTTTTGTTCTGGTGGCTTCTTTTGAGAGGGCTCGTGCCTGGGAGCAGTGACCCCGCCCCTCCCCCCTCTTGGACGGGCGTCGGGCTCGTAGGGTTCTGCGCCCAGGTTACCTATGACTATAAGTTAAGTCTATATAAGTTGCCACCTACCGGTGACCCCCGGACAAGGGGTGCCCTGCACTATCACAGGTTCCCTTGCCGCCTCCCGTTCAAGGAACGAAGTGCATGAGGGGGATGAAAAATGGAAAGAAGAGGACTTAGAGAGTAGAGACAGTCTCCCTACCACGCCACGTTCGGTTAACCAATCAGAGCAACGCAGTAAACGTGCATGTATCACGCCACCGTGGGACACCGCTGATTGGCCAATCCAGGACGTAGACGCACGGGGAGTAGTCAAAATTTGGGGAGCCCAAATATATAGTTTCCAGAAGTTTGAATGTTTCTTGTACAATCTGAGATGGTAATTGCACAGTCGCTATGTTGGGTAAGGTCAATCACTAGGATTGAGTGTCCAATTACAACGAAGTTGTAAACTGCTCGAACATGCAGCAGAAAAGGCAAGTCTTCAAGAGCAAGTAAGGAGCACACACACAAGAATCACTGTACGTGACAGACAAATTTAAGTTTTGAAAGGGATAGAAGATAATCATGTTTACTAAGTAATTTAATAACATTTATATGAAGTACTGATCTAGTTAATTAGGTACATTAAATTACACAAGTAAAACACAAAAGATGCAATAATCAAAACAAGAGTAACAACTATGCATCTAACAAAACACACCAGAATATTACCCATTTATTCTTACTTTAAACATTAAATACGCATACTATAAAAAAAGCACAAAAACCTGATAGAAATGGCAGCTCAGGTAGCAAGCCTAGGTTTTGATGGCCAACCACAATGAACCAGGGATTAACGCCGTAGTCCAGTACCATCAAACCATCACAACACCACCAGCAGTAATCATTAATACAATTCGTCGTCCACACTCCGGGAGGAGAGGAACACTGTAGGCCACAGAAAAGAGACTCCGCTTACCCGGCAGACATAATTGCCTCGATACCTCGGTCTCATAGTCAGATGAGAAACTGGTCTCATAGTCGTATAGGAAACTGGTTCTGAAACGGTGCTCACTGGGATCGAGTAGCTTCGTGAAGCCGTTTTCTTCTCCTAGTGACAAGTTGGACCAAGTGATGGTTATGGTTGTAGAGTGAGGAGGGGACAGAGTCGTCACATCTCCCCCCCTGAAGTTGGATATTCTTGGGAAGATTCGGCAATGAAAATGAAGTTGATTTCCCAATGAGAGATGATGAGCTGGTTCTGGATAATGCGTCGGCTAACAAGTTATCCTTCCCTTTGATGTGCCGTTTTATGATATCGTAGGGCTGCAAACATAAGGACCAATGGAGGAAACACTGGTTTGAAAAATTGTTCCAATCCAAGAAAGTGAAGGGGTTGTGATCCATATAAATCAGCAGGGGCGAGTGGAGAAGGAGTGCAGAAGTTATTACAGATGTTTTTGGTTAAGGACCAGAAGGATTTATTTGAAGAAGAGTTAGTCGGGTAAGTGTTCTTTCTTTTTATATAATTCCGTGGGTAACAGAAGTAGACAGTTTCATAACTTGATACACCTTATCTCTCTCTTTGCATGCAAGGGAACAGAATTGATCTAGACATGATTGTAAAGAAAATTTTGGTATAAAATGGATAAATGCAATCACATCACCCATCTTCATGGGTTAGCATATACATTGATCAAGCACACCTACAGTGAAGCCTTTAGGGTTTAAAAGCAGCTAAGAGTAACCTAGACAAGAGGTTGCTTGTTTTGTTTTGCTGGCCGCCAACATCATAGGCTATTGCCGCCGTAGAAGTAATTTTTATTTCTGGTTTCGTGACCTTTTATTTTTTTTTTACGGGGATTAGCCCCTCCGGGCACAGGTCATCGACCCACAATGGGGCCTAGGGGGGGGAGGGGGGAAATAAGAGTAAAAATAAATTAAAAATAGAAAAAAAAGATTATATTAATAATCTACACCCCGAAGATGCCGGAAAACCAGCTTTTTTAAGTGAGACAGATTTTATGACTATGGAAACACAGAAGAAGGCAGAGCATTCCACAGTTTGACTATGTGAGGAAAGAAACATGTACTATAACGGATAATTCTAGTGTGACTCACATCTACAGAGAAACGGTGGGCACCGCAGGCAAGACGAGTGTTACGAGCCCACGGCCTTCCCGGCGGTACACAGGATGCCATAGGCACCGAACATTGTCCATTAAAGTACCTGTAAAAGAGAGACAGTGAAGCAACATTGCGGCGAAGAAAAAGGGAAAAAAATTATCAACTAAAGGAGAGGAGTTAATAAGACGAAATGCCTTTGATTCCACCCTATCTAATAGTAGGACAGAAGAATAACCACCCCAGATATAAGAGCAGTACTCCAAGTCAGTAGTGAAGTAACCACGGCATTTGTACAGCATTCCCAGCTTTCGCATTAGCAATGAGTGTAGTTTATTAATAATGTTGCCCTATAATTCATTAATTTCTGTTTGGTCACTTTTAATTGCTTTAAGTTCTGACATGGAATCGGAGAATATATAAAATTTGTCACTATTGGAGTTGTTTGCTTGGTCAATGGCGAACAACTCCGTTGTAATCACTATTGTGTGGTCTGGCAAACGATATCTGGACTGATAGTTTTCTGATCAAATGCCTGCACCGACGCTAGTAGCTGTTTTGGACCCGTCTGTATATAGACGGGTGTGGTTCCGAAATACCAGGAGGAGTTCTACGAATTTAATTTGTATCTCCACTTGGGAGGGCTGCTTCTTCCATGGGAGCCAGTCAATGGAGACAAATGGTCTCCTGACTTCCCAAGGTGGAATATTGCTTTGTATTAGTTTGCCTATATCGTTCAACAAGACCCCAGTTTGTGTTGTTATATGGTAGAGGCGGGTGGCAAAGGAATTTATCCTCTCAAGAAATTAAAGCGTCCGTGGGCCACGGCATTCCATGTGGGGTGCGAGGTCTCACGCTTCCTTGTCACCTTGTACCCATTAGATAACGTTAGCTATTCCCTCCTCTGCTGTAATGGGGGATGTTCGCCTCTATCACAAGTCTCGAGATCCTCGTGCACTTGAGTGCTTCATTACTGATAGGTAGGCATTCTTCTGAATAACTGTCAGCTTAAAGAGTAAGGTATGCTTGCTGATGCATACAATTGTGCTTTACAGTCCAATTTTTATATAATTACGGACTTTTACAACATCGATAAAGATTTTCTATCGGCTCCCCGTGATTTACTAGATAGGTATTTCAGAATACCAGTTGAATTGGATGTTTTACTCATTACGTTATTAATATGTTCTCTCCACGTGAGGCGTTTGTCAAAAGTTTGGCCTGAAAAATTTACTGAAATTTGAAAGACAACAGAAGTATTATATACTTGAGGTACTGGCCTGAAAAGCTTTTTTTTTCTAGCGAAAACAACTTCTGTTGTCTTAGCCATCGAAAATCTAAACCCACCTCGTCGCCCATTGCTGAGCGGCGGCAAGAGCTTCTTGCATCCCCTCAGCTGACTGTTGTGCGTTGTGGCTGGAACACCACAAAGTACAATCATCGGCGTAGAGGGGAATCCTAAATCCTCGTTGCACGGGGACTGGTGATAGAAAGTCATTCATCATAATTAAAAATAAAACGGGATCAAATATGTCCGATTTTAAGTTATTTTTCGAAAGTTTGACAAAATGTGTGTCGTTAATAAATTTTTGAATAAACTGTGGTAGATGCCCCCTTAAACCTAAAGCGCGAAGTTTAATGAGAATCCCAGTTCGCTAAATCATGTCGTAGGCTTTTTCTATATCTAGGAATACGCTAATTATTTTGTTTTGGCTTTAAAAGCTAACCTTACAAGATGATCTATGGAGGAAGCCACATTTTTTATCGTTTAGTAAGTTGTTGTATTCTAAATAGAACATAAGCCCACGTTTAATCATTATCTCCATGACTTTACATAGATAATTCGTAATAGGTCGGAAAGAACTTGAGTTCGTAAGGACGCCACTCTTTTTTGGAATAGGTGCGACATGCGCATATCTTCAAAAGACTAGGAACGTCCTCTACGTCCACATCTCGCTGTAGACCCCAGCACCCTGAGCAGGTCTGCCCTGCTCAGGTGCTTTAATATCTTGTATGTAATCCCATCCGGTCCAGGACTGGTTCCTTTGCATAATTTCAAAGCACGATCGAGTTCGTCTTCGGAAAACTCACGGTTATAGCCCCCCCCCCCCACCGTCAAAGGACAGGGGCATCCTCTCAGCCCTCTCCTTCTCAAGAGCGAACTGAGGATCAAAGTTTGCGGAGCTACTAACTCGCACGAATTGGTGGGCTAGACAGGTGGCAATGTCTAGGGAATTATCCAAAATCCGTCCTTCACTCTCAATTTGAGGGATAGGAGCACCCCTCTTCCGTCCCCTGATACGGTTAACAACCGACCACACTTCAGAGGAAGGAGTGTCCTTATTGCCAATATAAGCGGTCAAACAATACCAACACAAAAAAATGCGGTCAGACAATGTCAACACGAGCATTTAACAGACACCAGCGTGAAAATATTATAAACAAAAGATAACAACAATAATAAAATAAAATAAAATAAAATAAACAACGAGTAAAAATGAATAAATAAATAACACAATAAAAGAGGGAATAAATCATTTGAGAGAGAGAGAAATTAATCGCTAAATCAACTCACGTTATCTATTCTTAATCTGGTGAGCATAATCTTGATACTGGCTGAGTTTTTTAAAGTTACCTGTTTAACGTCATCTCAACAACATGACCCACTCCGTCTAATTTAACCCCAAAACATTATTATTTTTATTATTTATGAGACAAACTTAAATGTGGTGTTGAGAGAGAGAAAGAGACGTGAGGTAGACAGACAGATAGACAGACAGACAGATAGATAGGCAGACAGAGAGATAGACAGATAGACAGATAGATTGTAATTAAAATGATCATCCAATTAACCTAAATTACGTAAAGTTAATGTGTAATCCTTCACATACTAATCCCTAATCCTTCACATACTAATCATTAATCCTCCTCATACCAAGAGTAATGCTTTACATACTAATCCCTAATCCTTCACATACTAATCCTTAATCTTTTTCATATTAATCCTTAATCCTCCTCATACCAATCCCTAATCCTTAGTCATTTCCATACTAATCCTAAATCCTTCCCATACTAATCCCTAATCCTTCCGATACTAATCCCTAATCCTTCCCATATTAATCCCTAATCCTTCCCATAACCCCAATGTCCTCCTTAGCTTCCGCCGTCTGCTCAGCCTCACGTTGTTAGTAATTGTATTTCCTTCAACTAGTTACTTGTTATTTGTTCGCTAATGTTCTTCAGAAAACGTTATGTTCTTAACTTTAGCGTCTCTCTCGTCTCCTTCCTTGATATTGTTGTTCTTCGTCCTCTTGCTGTTGTTGTTATTGTTTTCATTGTTGTTTATGTTATTGTTATTATCATTGCTGTTGTTATTATTGTTGTTTCGTTGTTGTTGTTCTCCCTGTTTTATTCCCTGCTCCTAACGTAACGTAACCTGACGACGATTATGATGATGATGATGATGATGACGACGACGATGATGAGACGCAAAGAATGACGCAATGTTCCTGAGGTTACTATTATGACAGGTAAGGGTCTAATGTTAATAACTTGCTAGTTTAATAGCACTGAACAAGTACCATCCATAGATAATAGATTTTTACAGTGAGATCCATTTAAGGAGGAGGAGTAGGTGGAGGGGGAGGAGGAGGAGATGTGAAGAGGAGGATAGGAGGAGATGTGAAGAGGGGGATAGGAGGAAATGCGAAGAGGAGGATAGGAGGAGATATGAGGAGGAAAGGAGTAGGAGGAGGGGGAAGGATAGAAAGACGGAAACACGTGAAAAGACTAGATTGGTTTGCTTAGGTTAGTTTACGTACGAGGCGACAACACGTGTGTGAGAACTTCCACTTCGCTCGCATCCAAAAGACACGGAAATCAGTAGATGAGAGAGAGAGAGAGAGAGAGAGAGAGAGAGAGAGAGAGAGAGAGAGAGAGAGTAATTACCTTACATAAAGTTAGCTCTCGCTAGTTAGGTTGAGACACGTGTTCTGTTTGTGCCCCTGTTTACCTCCTCAAAGTACCCAAAGCTTCAACCCTGTACGTCTTTACATTGCAAGGGGGAGGGGGTAATTGATATTCAGGTGACAAATTCATCACCTGTAGCCTTCCATTTAGGGGTCTTAGCATATTATCAGCTCTTCTTATAATACCTTCCTATCGTAATAAAGACACACAGTACATCACTAACGTTACCAATAGTCATAAAGTGTGGGAGGATTGTGTGGTAGGGGTACTTGTAAGCCCGGACCTACGGCCCAGAAAACAGTGCGTTAATGTTCGAAATACGGCAAACAGAGTATTAGGTTTTATATCTAGAAGTGTAAGTAATAAGAATGCAGAGGTCTTATTGCAACTATATCTTGCGCTAGTCAGGCCGCACCTCGATTATGCGGTTCAGTTATGGTGCCCTTATTATAGAATGGATATCAATTCACTGGAGTCGAAGCAGCGAAGAATGACTAAAATGATTCCGGGACTTAGAAACCTTCCATCTCAAGATAGGTTAAAGAAACTAAACTTGCATTCCCTAGAAAGACGAAGAGTGCGGGGAGATATGATAGAAGTATTTAAGTGGGTGAAAGGAATCAATAAAGGGGATATAGATGAAGTTCTTATAATATCCGAGCAGGATAGGACTCGTAGCAACGGATTTAAGTTGGATAAAATTAGGCTTAGGAGGGAGATAGGAAGGAACTGGTTCACAAATAGGGTGGTGGACGAGTGGAACAAGCTTAGCAACTTTGTAGTAAGTGCTGGAACGCTGGAAAGTTTTAAAAGGAGGCTAGATAGATTCATGGATGATAGAGAGTGGTAGTAACTCTCGACAGGAGCTGCCATGCACAGGCCAACCGGCCTATTGCAGACTCCTTATTTTCTAATGTTCTTATATATATATATATATATATATATATATATATATATATATATATATATATATATATATATATATATATATATATATATATATATATATATATATATATATATATATATATATATATATATATGTATATATATATATATATATATATATATATATATATATATATATATATATATATATATATATATATATATATATATATATATATATATATATATATATATATATATATATATATATATATATATATATATATATATATATATATAAATATATATATATATATATCTTGATAAAATCACACAAGGAAAAGGGAAACAACGGAGCACCTTAGCTTTCGTCTTTATTCAAGACATGTGTAGGTCCCATCATGAACCGATACAGATAAATTAATTCAAGAGAATAAAGAATCCCCATAATCCTGAGTAAACCACTAATATATGCATAATAAATAAACAATAAACTACTTTGTATTTTCACCATTGATTGCATTTTACACCCATAAATAATACTAGAGCAGCAATGAATAGTTAATACTCAACTAAACCGATTTGAAAAGGTATCCACCACTGACAAACTGAGACGTCCTCCTACTCCCAATGTCAACATGTGACTGACATTGCTCCATACTCCAGGGAACTACAAACCTAAAACTAATATTAATCAACTCCCACATAAAGCTGCAAAAATACCTACATATATACAAAATAATATTTTATGTATCAAATGCCAGCCCTGCTCACGCAGCATTATACGAAATTATATTTGCATAACTTGGGGGTAACATGCCTAAAAAATATTTCACTTTGCACAGCGCAACGCACCACTATACATTATGGCATGCACAACACCCCCCACCTTAGAATAAAACCCGTAGGGCTTTACATTGGCAACACACATTTATCAGATCTGCCTAATATGGCCTACACAGAGTATCAGTAATAATATTATCCTTACACCTTCACATGTCTAATTTCAATATCATATGGTTGGCGGGCCAAACACCAGTGAGTTAAACGTTGGAAAGTTGGAGGGGCGTTACGCATACCATATGGCATAACAGTATACTGATACAAGCAATGAGGGGTAACTAATGCCGATATGCGTCTCGTCCGCTCTGACAAGGGTACCTGGACACAAGGGGATGCTCGCTCAGTGTCACTAAGTTCAGCCAAATTATTGTCAATCAAGAACTGCACCTCGTCATTCAGAATGCCAATTTTCTGGGAAGACATGCTGTAGGGTACTTGTTTCACTGGGGCTATGTCGTCCACCAACACAACACCACGGGTCACCACTGTGTTAAGCTGTGTCACATCACCAAAAATGTGCTGGAATTCCTGCAGGAGACACATTACATCGCTCCTCTGGTCCTGTAGTAGATGGCACAGTTTTGAAGAAGGATCACTTAACACATCAGAATTGTTCAGTTTCATAGCGGCTTTCAACTCCCCAAGGTCATGCTTAGGTAACTCATCCTCCTCCAATCCATCACATGTCACAGTATTGGACACCACCTTATCAGGTCTAACACAATAGGGTTTCAACAGATTCAGGTTTTAGTTTTTATACGTTCAGGCGTGGCTATGACATAGTTAACATTTCCTACTTTACTCAAAGCTTCAAAGGGACCACGGATATTCCGGCCAAATATCAGTTCACTTAGTGAGAATCCCAAACTAAACTGTGTAGTATATCTGATAGCATACAATATATGTAATATAAATGAACATATAATATAATATAAACAAAGTGTACGCACAGGTATAACTTCCAGATATCTAGAGGAAGCACACATCACCGGTAACAAATATTCATTATCACACTCAGTTTTAGGAAGAGGGTCCACACACTCAATGATTACTTTTGCAAATGGCTCATCAACAACAGGTATAGGTTTTAAAGGTGCAGGTGACAATACTTGATTTGAGCTTACCAGCAAACTGGCATACATGACATATACAATAAAAATCTGCTATACCTGAGGAAACACTAGATTCATAATGGCTCTCTGGTTCTCATACGCCCCTATCAAATAATGGAACCAACGACTGGTCAGACTCTTGAGCAGGAATCAGCATCTCTCTTGTGACAGGAAGGCTACTGAAATCAACATTCACATGATCCTTAGAATCTGCCTTTACATCACTTGACACACCACTAACCGGTTGATCTACTAAACCTTCATCTAACTGCGCTGGCTTAACATCAAACAGTCCAGTCAAATCATAATCAGGCAAAACATCACATTGATCACTCACATCTGTCCAATATGTCACTATTTTAGCTTGACTACGGGTTACAGCACCAGAAGGAAATAACCCAACACACTTACTCACAAGGTCTGCAGCAGGGTTATTACTCAAAGGTGTAGAGCACACAACTGGATCCGGAACAACAAGGCTACCAGCTATATCATTTCCCAAGAGGAACGCTACTCCCTCCACTGGCAAAACCTCCTGAACCCCGACTGTATCTGGCTGAGACAAAAGGTCCGTCCGAAGATACACTTTACACAAAGGAATGCAAGTGGTTCCACTAACGCCCCGCAACACAACATGCTCACCAGTATAAGCCTCTTCCACAGATGGAAGAGCAATTTTCAACAGAAAACTAAGTGAAGCACCAGTATCCCTCAAAATACTCACAGGGACAGCAGGACTACCCTCGGACACTGACACAAAACCAGGAAACTGAAAGGGCTGGAACAAATCTTTTGGATCCACACAAACTGGGTCAGAAACCGCAGCAACATCATCTGCTGAGACAAATGCAAAATTAGCAACAGGCGTTTCATGGGACTCCTTAGCTTTGAGCTTATGACATTGGGCAATATAGTCACCAGGCTTTCTACAATAAAAACACACAGAAGTCATAACCCCGCTGAATCTATTACCACCATGACTATCAGAACCTCTGCCAACATTCAACAGGTGCTTGCCACCTTGAGCCGGAGTCACGGCTGGGCCTGGAACCTCATTAATTTTATGTTTATGAATAAGACTGAAATTTTCCGCCAAAATGGCAGCTCTCTCAATAGTTGTAACTTCCTTCTCACAAACGTACATACGAACGTCTGTGGGGACATCTCTCAAATACTGCTCTAGATCAATCAATTCACAAAGTTCATCATCGGTTTTAACTCCACTAGCCGATAGCCATCTGTTGCGCTATTGACAGTGTGACCATATTCGATATATGACTGATCGGGCAATTTGAATGTAGTCCTAAACTTATCTCTATATGACTCTGCTGTCAACTGGTAAGATTTCAAAATGGCTTCCTTGACCACAGAATACTCATTTTGATGTGAGCCTTTGCCCACAAAGACAGATTGGATCAGCAAGGCCCAATACCGCCGTGGCCAGGAAAGTGTTAAGGCAATCTGCTCAAATTGGATGAAAAACTCATCCGGATCATGTTCGTCAAATTTTGGCACAAACTTTATTACTCTAATTACATCCAACTTGATGTCACATGACTCCAGAGTAGCTCTCTTGTCCAACAACTCTAACTGGAATAACCTTTCTCTTTCTCTGTCCTCCCTTTCTCTTTCCGTGTCGTCCCTTTCTCTTTCTCTATCCATCCTTTCTCTTTCCCTGTCCTCCATTTCTTTTTCCTGCAACCTTAACTTCATTTCCCACTCCACCTTCTCTCTTTCTAACTGCACCTCTATTAACTTTACTGACGGATCTTCCTCCATCACACTCAGTTGGAATGCAGACTCCTCCAAAATTGACTCTTCCACCAAACTTCGAATTACGGCATTTTTGACAGTTGACTTTTCCAGTTTGACTTAATCTCTATTTTATAATGTTTGGCCACGAAACCCAATCATCTTTGCGAAAATTACTACACCCCAAACTTAACACTGAAGGTTCAGCAATGAACTCACCTAAACCAAAAAGCTTCATTTTAAACATGTATGGGAACTTTCCGACTAGTAGAGAATACTTGTACCAAAAATAATTCGCAAACTTCACTCCTGGTGGTTTGAACTGATTTGAACTTAATTTCACTTAATTTTAACCAAAGTATCCCGGACAGGCCCCCATTTTATTATGCCCTAGCTTATCAACTTGAATTATGTTAAAGATTAATATACTAATGAGGGCAAATATGGCACAACAAAAACAAAAACGAAAAACAAATTGGCAACTCAGCACAACTTAATCCAAGGTTCAATCACAGCCCTCTCTTTAGCTCAACAGTTCAAGAGTGAAGGTTTGGAATTATACACATTACAAAAGATTTAGACAAAATTTAATAAAAACAAATTATCATAATAAGCGTGTAGGTCCCATCATGAACAGATGCAGATAAATTAATCCAAGAGAATAAAGAATCCACATAATCCTGAGTAAACCACAAACATATGCACAATAAATAAACAATAAACTACTTTGTATTTTCACCATTGATTGCACTTTACACCCATAAATAATACTAGAGCAGCAATGAATAGTTAATACTCAACTAAACCTGATTTGAAAAGGTGTCCATCACTGACAAACTGAGGAATGTTAAGAAAAATGTAAGGAAAGCAAAGAGAGACTATGAAATCAAAATAGCAAGAGAATCAAGGCGAATCCCAAGGGATTTTTCCAGGTATACAGAACAAAGGTCAAGTTCAAAGTCGGGCCTTTAAAGTCAGGGAGGGGAGAAGTGATAAATGGCAGTGAAGAAATAAGCAAGGCATTGAACAGCTACTTCTTATCAGTTTTCACAGAAGAAATTCGCGAGGAAATTCCAGAGGGGGAACTGATATTTAGGGGGAAAGAAAGAAGAGAAATTAATGAATATCACTATCAGAAAAGAGGATGTTCTTCAGAGGATAAATAAACTAAAGAAGACAAAATCCCCAGAGCTGGATGAAATTTTCCCTCGAGTCTTGAAAGAGTGTAGGGAACAGATTAGCGGACCCCTCGTAAATGTATTTACAAAATCATTAGACACGGGAGTTGTGCTAGACTTGTGGAAACAGGCAAATGTAGTACCTATATTGAAAAGGGGAGACAGAGCATCAGCGTCAAATTACCGGCCGATCAGTTTGACGTCAGTAGTGGGGAAATTGCTTGAATCAATTATAGCAGATAACATCCGATCGCATTTAGAGAAAAGCAAATTAATCTACGACTCTCAACATGGGTTTACAAAGGGAAAATCTTGTCTAACAAATCTGCTGACGTTTTTTAGGAAAGTCTTCGAGGTAGTAGATAATGACGAAAATTACGATGTTATTTACTTAGACTTTAGCAAAGCATTTGACAAAGTACCGCATCAGAGGCTTCTGAGAAAAATTAAGGCTCATGGTATCGACGGGAAAGTTTTAAATTGGATAAAATCATGGCTCACCGATAGAACGCAGAGGGTCAGCGTAGATGGTGTTAAATCTGAGTGGGGCCGTGTAACCAGTGGGTTTCCCCAGGGGTCAGTACTAGGCCCACTCTTGTTCATAATCTACATACACGATCTAGATACTGGGATCAGCAGTGACATAAGCAAGTTTGCGGATGACACCAAAATAGGGCGTCAAATTAATTCAGGGCAGTATGCAAATGCATTACAGGAGGATCTAAATAAACTGCAGGGGTGGTCTGAAAAATGGCAAATGAAATTCAACACCAGCAAGTGCAGCATACTTAATATTGGAAGAACAAATACTGTCAATGTATACAGCCTTAACAACATCAACCTTGAGAAGTCGACTTGATAAAGAGACCTAGGGGTACTTGTAAGCCCGGACCTACAGCCTAGAACACAGTGCGTTAATGTTCGAAATAAGGTAAACAGAGTATTGGGTTTTATATCTAGAAGTGTAAGTAATAAGAGTGTAGAGGTCTTATTGCAACTATATCTTGCGCTAATCAGCCCGCACCTCGATTATGCGGTTCAGTTCTGGTGCGAAAATGATTCCGGGACTTAGAAACCTTCCATATCATGATAGGTCAAAGAAAGTAAACTTGCATTTCCTAGAAAGACGAAGAGTGCGGGGAGATATGATAGAAGTATTTAAGTGGGTGAAAGGAATCAATAAAGGGGATATAGATAAAGTTCTTATAATATCCGAGCAGGATACGACTCGAAACAACGGATTTAAGTTGGATAAGTTTAGGTTTAGGAGGGAGATAGGAAGGAACTGGTTCACAAATAGGGTGGTAGACGAGTGGAACAAGCTTAGCAACTATGTAGTAAGTGCTGGAACTCTGGAAAGTTTCAAAAGGAGACTGGATAGATTCATGGATGATAGAGAGTGGTAGCAACTCTCGACAGGAGCTGCCATGCACAGGCCAACCGGCCTATTGCATACTCCTTATTTTCTTATGTTGTTCTTATATACTCCCAAGGCCAGCCAGTGACTGACATCACCCCATAATCCAGGGAACTACAAACCTAAAACTAATATCATTCAACTCCCACATTAAGCTGCAAAAATACCTACATACATCATTATACGAAATTATATTTGCATAACTTGTGGGTAACATGCCTAAAAATATTTCAGAATGCACAGTGCAACGCACCACTGTACATTACGGCATGCATAATATAAGAACATAAGAACATAAGAAAGTGGGATACTGCAGGAGGCCGACTGGCCCATACAGGGCAGATCCCTTTCACACCCATCCCAGCACTTCCATGTGCCTATCCAACTTCGTCTTGAAGCTCCCTAGCGTCCCCGATCCTACTATGGCACTCGGTAGCCTATTCCACATATCCACAACTCTATTACCAAACCAGTGCTTGCCTATATCCTTTCTGAATCGGAATTTATCTAATTTAAAGCCATTTGTTCTAGTTATTTCGTTATTACTGAGCTTCAGAACATCTTCCATTTTACCCTTGTTAATCCCACTTACCCACTTGTACACCTCTATCATATCTCCCCTAACTCTACGCCTCTCTAATGAATGTAAGCCTAAGCTTTTCAGTCTTTCTTCATATGGAAGGTTTCTAATATTATGGATCATTTTTGTCATTCTTCTTTGTACTCTCTCCAAAGAATCTATGTCCATTCTATAATAAGGACACCAGAACTGAACCGCATAATCCATGTGTGGCCTCACTAATGCTAGGTAAAGTTTCAAGATAACATCAGCAGTTCTGTTACTCACAGACCTAGATATGAACCCAAGAATCCTGTTTGCCTTGTTGCGAACGCTAATACATTGTTTTCTAGGTTTCAAGTCGTTGCTAACAATTACACCTAGATCTTTTTCACAAACTGAGTTTTCTATTTCCGTGTTACCTAGTTTATACTTAACGTTTGTATTCGCCTTCCCAATCTGTAGTACCTTGCATTTATCAATATTAGAATTCATTTGCCAGTCTACTGACCACTCATGTAAGGTATCTAGATCTCTTTGAAGGTGTTCAAAGTCACTGTCTGAATTTATCACTCTCCCCATTTTGGTATCATCTGCAAATTTACTAATCCTACTAGTTATGCCTAAATCAAGATCATTAATGAATATAACAAACAGCAGAGGGCCCAATACAGATCCCTGGGGAACTCCGCTTTTGACCGCACCCCAGTCTGACTTTAATCCATTTATGCTGACTCTTTGTTTCCTACCAGTTAACCATGACCTAATCCATTTTAATAATGATCCACCTATTCCATGTGCTTCTACCTTCCTTATATATATATATATATATATATATATATATATATATATATATATATATATATATATATATATATATATATATATATATATATATATATATATATATATATATATATATATATATATATATCTTGATAAAATCACACGGGAAAAGGGAAATAACGGAGCCCCTTAGCTTTCGTCTTTATTCAAGACATCTTCAGAGGCAACTGGATTACATGGACAGAGAGAGGCTTTAATATACAGGGTGACCTTATCAAACATGAGGTCAGGTCATAATGATGTCATCCACTAATCCCCACACCAACACACACGTAGAGGAGCTTAAGAAAAGGGGGTGACGTGACTAGTCAGGTTAGGTCAAAGATAAGGGACCCACTAAATAACTATCATACATCTAGATCAAAGGTTTTCAAAGCTTTTTTAACTTTGGGCCACTGACAAATAAATTTATGTAACATATTATCAGTTTTGAACTGACCATCACTAAGGTTTATTGATTTTAATTCCTTAATCAAACTAGCTTCAACCAGAAGTCTTTCTGTGACACAAGATGATTTAAATGAACATGAACGAACAAGGCACTGCTTTCAAATGCTGTTCTGATATTATACTTATGTTGTTTGATTCTGAGCTGCAGTGTTTTTCCTGTCTGTCTTACATAATTACAATTACATTTGCTACATGGAATACAATAAACACTTCCATTTACATTCAAACTTGGGCTATTTCTTATTAACATATTGGTATTGGTTGAGTCATACTTGAAAACAACATTAATATTTAGTAGCTTGAGGGACCGAACTAACGGGAGAAATTCATTACGATAGGGCAGAGTCAAAATATTCTTAAGTGTAGGAATTTGCCTGGATTGAGAGGAATAATAGGATTTTTTAGTCCTTTTAAAACAACGACCAACAAACACAGAAGGGTATCCGAGTTTTTGTGCAATGGAACGAATGTGTTTCAATTCATCGTCAATAAATTCAGAGTCACAAATACGCAGACATCTTAAGAACATAACAGAAAAAACTGACATTTTGGTAGACTCCAGGTGATTCGATAAAAAGTGTATGAAACTGTCTACCTGTGTGGGCTTTCTGTATACCTTAAATTTGTAGTTTTGGCCATTTCTCATGATAAGCATATTAAGGAATGGAAGGGATCCATTTATTTCTCTTTCAATTTTGAATGTGATACTTGGGACAATATCATTAAGCTTGTCTAAAAATTCCAATGGGTCACTGTTTCTAGGCCAAAGACAAAGAACATCATCTACATATCTATACTATGGAGAAATAAAGTCCACTATATTGGGTAGTAATCTAGACTAAAAAAACTACATATGAATACAGGCTAGAGGAGCAGAAAGACAATTACCCATGCTCATGCCAAATATTTGCTTGTAGAACTTCCCATTTGCTCTAAACACATTGTCAGTTACGCATAACTCTATCAATTTGAGGAAAGTATCATGTTCAATAGTTAAATCTAACAGTTGTAATTTATCTTTAAGAAATGAAAGTAGGTCTTTCACAGGTACTCTAGTGAACAGTGAATTTACATCAAAACATATTAATTCGCAAGGTTCGTTGTGTTTCTTGAGTTTATCAATTAAATCACTGCTATTGTGTATATGTGAATTAGATATTTGGCCTGTAAGAGGGGATAGCATCTTTACCAACCACTTCGATAATTTGTAAGTAACAGAACCCACAGAACTCAAGATAGGACGTAATGGATTGTTAAGCTTGTGTGTTTTGATCAATCCATACATATAAGGTAAATTGGGATTGATTTGAGAGAGCTGTTTGATGAGATCGGGGTTCTTATTCAATAAAATCTTCATTTTGGAATTAGATAACTTATTAATATATTCCAGGGGATCTTTCGTAAGCTCGCAATACGTGCTTTCATCACTAAGTAATGAATTCATCTTATCATTGTAGTCACTTTTATCCAAAATTACAATAGCATTAGACTTATCAGCCTTGGTAATATGGATATTCTTATTTCTTTTCAAGTTTATCAAGGCTGTTTCAAATCTTTTTGGAATGTTTGAAACAAATTTCTTATGTAAAACATTATGTATACAACCTTTAGCTATGGAAATATCTTCATTTGTAACATCTGACGACTTATTCTTTTCCAAGTTGATTATACCTTTAGTAATAGTAAGCGGATTAACGCACCGTTGAGTGATAGAAAACTTCCTACCAAAACCAAGAACAAGTTTCTCATTTGTCTGTAGATCATAAGATGATAAGTTTATGAACAGTGGCCCAAGGTTAAAAATGCTTTGAAAACCTTTGATCTATATGTATGATAGTTATTTAGTGGGTCCTTTATCTTTGACCTGACCTGACTAGTCACGTCACCCCCTTCTCCTAAGCTCCTCTACGTGTGTGGTGGTGTGGGGATTAGTGAATGATATCATTATGACCTGACCTCATGTTTTATAAGGTCATCCTGTATATTTAAGCCTCTCACTGTCCATGTAATCCAGTTGCCTCTGAAGATGTCTTGAATAAAGACGAAAGCTAAGGTGCTGCGTTGTTTCCCTTTTCCAGTGTAATGCATTTGCATCCTGCCCTGAATTAATTTTCCGCCCTATTTTGGTGTCATCCGCAAACTTGCTTATGTCACTGCTGATCCCAGTATCCAAATCGTTTATGTAGATTATGAACAAGAGTGGGCCTAGTACTGACCCCTAGGGAACCCCACTGGTTACACGGCCCCACTCAGATTTAACACCATCTACGCTGACCCTCTGCGTTCTATCGGTGAGCCATGATTTTATACAATTTAAAACTTTCCCCTCGATACCATGAGCCTTCATTTTTCTCAGAAGCCTCTGATGCGGTACTCTGTCAAATGCTTTGCTAAAGTCTAAGTAAATAAAATCGTAATTTTCGTCATTATCTACTACCTCGAAGACTTTCCTAAAAAAACGTTAGCAGATTTGTTAGACAAGATTTTCCTTTGTAAACCCATGTTGAGAGTCGTAGATTAATTTGCTTTTCTCTAGATGCGATCGGATGCTATCTGCTATAATTGATTCAAAAAATTTCCCCACTACTGACGTCAAACTGATCGGCCGGTAATTTGACGCTGATGCTCTGTCTCCCTTTTTGAATATGGGTACTACATTTGCCTGTTTCCACAAGTCTGGCACAACTCCAGTGCCAAATGATTTTGTAAATAAGTTTACGAGGGGTCCGCTAATCTGTTCCCTACACTCTTTCAAGACTCGAGGGAAAATTTCATCCTGCCCTGGGGATTTTGTTTTCTTTAGTTTATTTATCTTCTTAAGAACATCCTCTTTTCTGATAGTGATATTCTTTAATTTATCTTCTTCCTTTCCCTTAAATATCAGTTCCACCACTGGAATTTCATCTCAAATTTCTTCTGTGAAAACTGATAAGAAGTAGCTGTTCCATGCTTTGCTTAATTCTTCACTGCCATTTATCACTTCTCCTCTCCCTGACTTTAAAGGCCCAACTTTGTCCTTGACCTTTGTCCTATATACCTGGAAAAATCCCTTGGGATTCGCCTTGGATTCTCTTGCTATTTTGATTTCATAGTCTCTCTTTGCTTTCCTTACATTTTTCTTAACATTCCTAGATAGTTCATTATACCTGTTTCTGAGCTGCTCCTCCCCTCCCTTTAATTTCTTATATATTCCTTTCTTTATTCCTATGTCTTGTTTAAGTTTTCTGGTCATCCACCCTGGCTCATTCTTATTTGACCTAATTTTTCTGTATGGTATATTTTGTTCTTGTGCTTTATGTAGTATACTAGTGAATATAATATAGTCATGATCAATTGTTGTGTCATCTATGACCTCACCCCTTCCAACTGGGACTCTGACCATATTGTCATTGTTTTTCGTTTCCCAATTTAGGGTGAACCTGATTTCTCTGTGATCACTGTTACCTAGTTCTTCCCCTACTGTGATATCTCTGATAATATATTCTTTATTTGTTAATACTAGGTCTAATATATTGTCACCTCTAGTAGGTTCTGTAATTAGTTGTTTCAAAAAATTGTCCTGTACTGCGTCTAGGAAGTCTTCAGATTCATAGTCGCCTACAATGTTGTCCCAGTCAATATTTCTGAAGTTGAAATCCCCCATAATGCATAGGTTGTTATATTTTGCTGCCCCACTCATTTCCTGCCATATGGGCTGAGCTGGTTCTTTGCCAAGACTTGGGGGCTTGTAACTCACTCCCGTAATTAGTTTTTCTCTTCCTTCCGTGATTTCTACCCACACAGACTCGGTTCCCATTTTAATGTATCCTTGACGAAGAGTGCGACCCCTCACCCCTTCCTACCTTCCCTGTCCTTGTGAAAAAGGTTGTACTCTTTTATGTGGTACTCTGATAAAAATTTTTGCTCGCCAGATTCATCCAAGTTTCGGTGATTGCTATGACGTCTACATTCTCGGTACATACAACCGCTCTCAGCAAGTCTATTTTATTTCTAAAGCTCCTACTGTTTGTATTGTATACATTTAAAACTACCCTTCCCTGGTCCTGTTTTACCCCTTGTCCTGAGCAACTAATTTTACTTCCCAGGACCTGCTTGTTTTTTGACTCCCACTTTCCCCGACCTCTCTCTACTGGCGAAACCCCCCTTTCGGAGTGACAATTTCACGCTCTAGGGATGCAGACAACGTCTTTACCTCCTCACGAAGTTCTCAAGCGCTTTCGTGTAATTCACATCTTCAGGGGTGAGTACAGAGTAAGAAGAAGTACAAAACAAGGTATATATATACAGAGGAGGGTGAGATCAAGTCCACAATGGTCAGGTATTAGGTAATGACCCTACTAATTTTCAAAAAGCACCGCCGCTGTCGGTTGTCAGGTCAGAGGGTAAGCTGACCCAACCTTCTCACCTGGTTACAAATCTTCTTAATTACGAAATTATCTAGTTTGTACATACCATTACTCAAATTCATGTTGACGGATTTGGTATGTTTAATGAGACTAGATTCTATAATGTTCCTACTGTCAATTGAATTACAAGGTAATATTGTGGAAGCATTTTCCCAGTCAATGCAATGCTTATTATCCTTCAAATGAACAAACAGAGCATTGGATTCCTGGCCTGTCCTAACACTATATTTATTCACTGGGATAATGAGGCAGAAAGTCAGATGAGCAACCTGGGACTTGGTCACAATTTTTGTGATGCCATATGGCAGCAGGGTCTACCATTAGACAAAGCATTATGCTTTCAATATTTTCTCAGGCGGTAGTACCTCCCTGTTTGATAGCTGCTTACTGCCTACTTATTACCTGTATTCTTCTTGCTAAATAAACTGTTTCCATATCAAACTCAATATCTACATGGTGTGTGGGGGCCGGAGGCGGCAACTGTGATCTTCTAAGTTTACTCTCCCCCTCTCCCTGTATCATGCTTGTGTCCAGGGAAAACGGTGTTTGGTTTGGTCATAATGAGGATAATGAAGTAAAGTGGCAAATGACTTTGTCATGTGAGAGGAGAGAAAAGAGCGAAGGTAAGACTAGAAACGGGAAGTAAAGTAGTAAGGAATAATAGCAAGTGGGCTGTCCACCTTGCTGAGTCAAGGTGATTGGTTGGGGTGGCGGCCATACACAGCAGGCGCCCGCTCGCTCAAGGGAGGCTGGGGGAATAAAATGGGTCCTCCAACTCTTTAAATTTGCTCCAAACTCTCTGAGCTTGGCTGTGTTGTACACTCGCACCAAAAAGTATCGGTGCAGGGTGAGATCGACGAGTTCCGAAACGACACGTACGCACTGTGATATGTCGGGAAGGTTGGTAAGTGTATCCTCATAACCCCCCCCCCCTCCTCCACTAGGTGTTGCCATATGGCTGACAATCAGGGCTGCCAACATACGGCTGGAACAACTCGCCTTTCCCAATACCTATCGTCACTGGTCTCAAATGGTTCACACTACAGTATGCACGGATATTTTTTGTTGCGAGTGTACGTGTGTTCAGTGGTTCGATATTGTAGAGTTCGTGAAGTTCTTTTATTTTGGTGGTGTATGGGGGGGGGGTTGCTTTGATGTTCTACAGATAGCTTTGAAGTTTAAGTTGACTGGTTCTGCTGCTCGTGCTGAGTAGTATTGGTGGGTACTCCAGGTGGGGGAGGATAAGTGCTTTGAATAGGTATAGTTTTGTGAGTTGAGATTGGGCAGGAATTTTTTCGTTGTGTTATGTGTTTTGCTATGCCTGTTCTTGTTATTGTGAGTCCCAGAATTTTGCCTTTGTTGGAGTATTGTATAGGTACGTTGTTGACTTTGATTGGTGTGGGTTTGTTTTAGCAATGTGTTTGGTCTTTAGTTTCTGCATATTAGTTTTGATTTTTCCTTTTTTTACATAATCGTTAATTTGCTCGATGGCGTGGGCTGTTTTTCGTGCTGTTATCTGTTTTACCTTGCCTGGATGTCCGATGATTTGGGTGACGTCATCGCCATAGGCTATGTATTTTCAGCGGGTAGGAAGTGGCATGTCCGTCGTGTGTATAGTGTAGTGTTGGCGAAAGTTTACTTCCCTCTGGTACTCCACTGTATAACTTGATGCTTGGGCCTATGTACTTACCAATGATGATTTTTGCCTCTCTGTTATCAAGGAAGTTGCAAAGAAAAGAAGTGAAGGTGTTGGGGAGTTCTTGGTTGGTTATTTTGTATTGGAGCCTTAAGTGCCAGACCTTGTCGATTGCTTTTGCTACGTCCCTTAATACTACGTTACATTTATCTCTATTGTGCATTGCGTTGGCTATGTTTTCTTAAATTAGGGCTATGGCTGTATGGGTTCCTCTATTTTTCTAAATCCGTGCTGCCTGGGATTGTATTTCCCTTCAAGTTCGAGGTTTGTTCTCAGTCGGTGGTACATGATATTTTTCCATGACTTTTTCCCGGTGTTTCTAGAAGGGAAATTGGGCTGTGGTTTCTGAGTTAGTATGTCATGTTACTTGGTAGATGCTGGAGTATGAGTTTGTTTATTTTACTGATGCCTTGAGCCTTGTTCTTGAAACTGTTTATTGCTCTGTGTATTTCGTCTGCGCTGATTGGTTTGATCAGTGAGGATAGATCGTCGAGAGTGTTTGTGTAATTTGGGACTCGGTTGCCAGATGTGGGTTATGTGTGCCTCATTTACACACAATTGCAGGGTCTCAATTGTTTCTCTTACTATTGACAACACAACATACATATATTGTGTCCCACTTTTGATATTTTTTGTATTTTTGTATTCTTTAAGGTTCTTTATTATTATTATTATTATTATTATTATTATTATTATTATTATTATTATTATTATTACATTTTCTCCCCCCAGGCCCCGATGTGGGTCAGTAACCTGTGCCCGGGTGGGTTAATAAGAACATAAGAAAATAAGGAGTCTGCAATAGGCCGGTTGGCCTGTGCATGGCAGCTCCTGTCGAGAGTTACTACCACTCTCCACTATCCATGAATCTATCTAGCCTCCTTTTGAAACTTTCTACAGTTCCCGCACTTACTACAAAGTTACTAAGCTTGTTCCACTCGTCCACCACCCTATTTGTGAACCAGTTTCTTCCTATCTCCCTCCTAAACCTAAACTTATCCAACTTGAAGCCGTTGCTCCGAGTCCTATCCTGCTCGGATATTATAAGAACTTTATCTATATCCCCTTTATTGATTCCTTTCACCCACTTAAATACTTCTATCATATCTCCCCGCACTCTTCGTCTTTCTAGGGAATGCAAGTTAAGTTTCTTTAACCTATCCTGATATGGAAGGTTTCTAAGTCCCGGAATCATTTTGTCATTCTTCGCTGCACCGACTCTAGTGAATTTATATCCATTCTATAATAGGGGCACCAGAACTGGACCGCATAATCGAGGTGCGGCCTGACTAGCGCAAGATATAGTTGCAATAAGACCTCTGCACTCTTGTTACTTACACTTGTAGATATAAAACCCAATACTCTGTTTGCCTTATTTCGAACATTAACGCACTGTTTTCTAGGCCGTAGGTCCGGGCTTACAAGTACCCCTAGGTCTCTTTCACAAGTCGACTTCTCTAGGTTGATGTTGTTAAGGCTGTATACATTATAAGTATTTGTTCTTCCAATATTAAGTACGCTGCACTTGCTGGTGTTGAATTTCATTTGCCATTTTTCAAACCACCCCTGCAGTTTATTTAGATCCTCCTGTAATGCATTTGCATCCTGCCCTGAATTAATTTGCCGCCCTGCTTTGGTGTCATCCGCAAACTTGCTTATGTCACTGCTGATCCCAGCAAAAAAAAAAAAGTGATTTGCTACTTGTCGCTCGGTGTTCATACAGAAGTTCAGGTTTTCTTCGTGACTTATTTGAAATATTTTGCTCCAGTATTTCCTGAATCCGGGTTCTTATTCTTTGGGTTCGGTTAATTTGATTTGATTGCTGTTCAGAATGTAATTTGATTCATTGCTGGAGATTCCCATTAGGTGTTTAATTTTCCGCCAGAATTGTTTCGGGTTGTGGTAATTTGCTTCTATGTCTGTTATTAGTTTCTCCCAGTTATTCATATATGCTTCTTTGGACATGTTCTTAGTTATTCGTGTATGGTGTTATATTGGGTTCTGTATTCTGGCGTCCTTCCTTGTTCTATGATTAATTCTATTAAGTTACTGTATTGTGTCTGTAGAATTCTGGATTGGTGTGAGTATTGAGGGTGTGGTAATGCACGGTGAGTGGTCTTGGTGTATGTGGTGTTCCATTGCTTGGCTCACGTTTTCGTATGATATTTCTAGTGTGTTGTCTTTTTGGAAGGTGTGTTTGTTGTGTTGTTGGGTGATTTGATGATTATATCACCTTTTTTAATTCCTCCCAATTGGACCGGCGTAGCTGTATCTCAACCTGGCAGGGATCTAGATTGGCGACGTGGAGAGTGTGGCTACGATAGGGAGATGGTCACTCGTGGTTATTAAGCGGGTTTCATTAGCAGGTTAAGATGGTGATGCTGGTTTGTTAGTACTATGTATGAATGTCCAATGTGACCTGCTCTGATGTATGCGAGGAATTCCGGCCCAAGGTGTATTGCGGTGCCGTGGTTCAATAATGTGTTTAAGATCTGCTCTTCGGCGTTGTTGACCTGGTGCCCCAAAATACGGTGTCGTGCATTTCGGTCACCCAGAAAATATGCTGGTACATTTTTTCATTAGCCTGAGCATGTCTGCTAGTGAAAATATGGGTCTTCTCGGAGGGAGGTAACAGGTGCCACTCATGATGGGTCCTGTTGGGCTGTTTATTTCGATCGCCAGAAAGTTTTCTTGAAATGAATCGTGTATCTTGTGTTGTATGTTCCGTTTGATGGCTATGGAAATTCCATCATGTAGTGGGTCTTGACTGTTTATTTGGTAGACTCTGTAGTTAAATATTTTGAATTTGTTCTAAGTTTTTGTTGCCGTACGAATTTAGGAGAATAATATCTGGGTCGATGTTACTTTATGTGTTTTATAGTTCGCTTGCTCTCTGTGGGGGACCGCTCTTGCCTCGCAAGCAAGATGTCACGGGTTCGATTCCCAGGCCGGCGGAAGTTGTTTGAACACTCTTCCTAGTTCTCTTGGTCCCTGTTCACCAAGCAGCAAAGTAGGTACCTGCTGTAAATCGAAAGTTGCGAATTCGTATTCAGGGACAAAATGTTGGAGCTTCCAATAACTTGCTTAGACATAAACCATTGACTCTTCAGGCTTCTACGCCCTTGACTCTTCAGGCTTCTACGCCCTTAACTCATGAGACATAAGGCAAACATGAATTTAGAATGCTTCCCTGTTGGGCGCTGCAAACGCTTCTGCGCTTCACCTTACACAGTGATGTAGGGGGCGGGGTGCCCAATAAAAAAAAATATATATATATATAAATATATATATATATATATATATATATATATATATATATACTTCTTTTTTAGTCCATATAACATGCGGACTTTTGAACATAAAATCATCGACCTCACCAGCCAGGACACGAACCATTGACCTACTGGGTGGGACTAGGGAATGCTACCGACCAACCCACAAGGACACTAAAAGCAGTCCTAGACTCTGTTATATTTCACACAAAGCCTCTTCATCGAGCTGATGGCGCCGTGAACCATTGGGAACTGCCCGTGCCTCGTATGTGGTGTCAGTAGCATTTTACCGTTGATTATATGTTCAAAATCCGCGTGTTATATGGACTAAAAATGAAGTATATATATGGTACCTCGTGTTTCATACCAGCTGGATTCGGTGAAATGCTACTGACACCACATACGAGGCACGGGCAGTTCCCAATGGTTCACGGCGCCATCAGCTCGATGAACAGGCTTTGTGTGAAATATAACAGAGTCTAGGACTGCTTTTAGTGTCCTTGTGGGTTGGTCGGTAGCATTACCTAGTCCCACCCAGTAGGTCGAGGGTTCGATTCCTGGCTGGTGAGGTCGTTGATTATATATATATATATATGCAAGTAAATCACTGTAGGTGCGCGTGATCTAGGTATATGCTGATAACCACAAGGAAAGAAGAAAACACGAAGTTCCCAAGCGCTTTCGTGTAATTCACATCTTCAGGGGTGAGTAACTCACCAATGAAGATGTATATATATATACTATATATATATATATATATATATATATATATATATATATATATATATATATATATATATATATATATATATATATATATATATATATATATATATATATATATATGTATATATATATATATATATATATATATATATATATATATATATATATATATGTATATATATATATATATATATATATATATATATATATATATATATATATATATATATATATATATATATATATATATATATATATATATATATATATATATATATATATATATATATATATATATGGGTTCACAAAGGGAAAATCTTGTCTAACAAATCTGCTGACGTTTTTTAGGAAAGTCTTCCAGGTAGTTGATAATGACGAAAATTACGATGTTATTTACTTAGTAGACTTTGCCAAAGCATTTGACAGAGTACCGCAACAGAGGCTTCTGAGAAAAATTAAGGCTCATGGTATAGAGGGGAAAGTTTTAAATTGGATAAAATCATGGCTCACCGATAGAACGCAGAGGGTCAGCATAGATGGTGTTAAATCTGAGTGGGGTTGTGTAACCAGTGGGGTTCCCCAGGGGTCAGTACTAGGCCCACTCTTGTTCATAATCTACATAAACGATCTAGATACTGGGATCAGCATTGACATAAGCAAGTTTGCGGATGACACCAAAATAGGGCGGCAGATTAATTCAGGGCAGGATGCGAATGCATTACAGGAGAATCTTAATAAACTGCAGGGGTGGTCTAAAAAATGGCAAATGAAATTTAACACCACCAAGTGCAGCGTACTTAATATTGGAAGAACAAATACTGACAATGTATACAGCCTTAACAACATCAACCTAGAGAAGTCGACTTGTGAAAGAGACTTAGGGGTACTTGTAAGCCCGGACCTACGGCCTAGAAAACATTGCGTTAATGTTCGAAGTAAGGCAAACAGAGTATTGGGTGTTATATCTAGAAGTGTAAGTAATAAGAGTGCAGAGGTCTTATTACAACTACTGTATATCTTGCGCTAGTCAGGCCGCATCTCGATTATGCTGTTCAGTTCTGGCGCCCTTATTATAGAATGGATATCAATTCACTAGAGTCGGTGCAGCGAAGAATGACGAAAATGATTCCGGGACTTAGAAACCTTCCATATCAGGATAGGTTAAAGAAACTTAACTTGTATTCCCTAGAAAGACGAAGAGTGCGGGGAGTTATGATAGAAGTATTTAAGTGGGTGAAAGGACTCAATAAAGGGGATATAGATAAAGTTCTTATAATATCCGAGCAGGACAGGACTCGGAGCAACGGTTTTAAGTTGGATAAGTTTAGGTTTAGGAGGGAGATAGGAAGGAACTGGTTCACAAATAGGGTGGTGGACGAGTGGAACAAGCTTAGCAACTTTGTAGTAAGTGCTGGAACTCTGGAAAGTTTCAAAAGGAGGCAAGATAGATTCATGGATGATAAAGAGTGGTAGTAGCTCTCGACAGGAGCTGCCATGCACAGGCCAAGCGGCCTATTGGAGACTCCTTATTTTCGTATGTTCTTATGATCTTATTTTTATAACCAGAGTTTAAAATAAAAAAGTCGTGATGGACACTACACTGCAGCGCTCGACAGGGAAGTGTGGGCGTTAAATTAATTTATAATATTTGAATTTGTTAATATTTTTAATTTATATCTCCTCGTCAAGCACCGGAGTGCTGTGTCCTTCGCTAGTCATTTTTTTTAAATTCTGATTGAAATAGGACGACCCACGTCAATGGAACACGATGATTAAAATTCCGGGCGTCAGACTCTTCTGAGCCTAGACTCAGCGGTTTGAAAACACAGATAAAATTAGATCTGGTTATAATTATAGAATAGACCATTTGGAGAGTTGACTACTTCTGTTTTGGATTTAGACATTTATTCTGCTGGAATACATGAATCGATAAGGTAAAAAAAGTTTAATATATCAAGTCTTATGTGTTGTACCTCTGTGATTTTCTACCAAGACAATACACGATTGCTTGGTAATGTGATTTTAGATCATTGTCATTTTTATTATATGGTGATTTTAGATATACTATATGCTGCCAATTTCATAATACTATGATTATAGAACGTCACAATTAGCTGCAGAGCTGGACATTAACTGCTGACCTCGCAAAAGGAAAGTTCACGCCGA
This sequence comes from Homarus americanus, assembly GCF_018991925.1. Taxonomy (NCBI): domain Eukaryota; kingdom Metazoa; phylum Arthropoda; class Malacostraca; order Decapoda; family Nephropidae; genus Homarus; species Homarus americanus. The sequence goes on along the minus strand of NW_024733734.1, from coordinate 1,181,331 downwards.
AATAGCTCCCCGGGATTATCTGACAGTCCAATGGCTAGTGATAACAAAAGAACATAAGAATGGAGGAAACTGCAGCGGGCCTATTCGCCCATACTGGGCAGTCCCGTTTATACCACAACCCCTATTGCAGATATAAGCAGCCAACCTATGTTTGAAGCTATTCAGCGTATTCGAGTTAATGATGATATTTGGTAACTTGTTCCATTCATCCACTACTCTGTTTCCAAACCAGTGTTTACCTATTTCACGCCTAAATCTAAATTTGTCTAATTAAAAACCATTGTTACGAGTTCACTCCTGGTTGGATAGTTTGAGTACCTTTGTAATGTCCCCTTTGTTTAGCCCTGCCTTCCACTTATACACCTCTATCAGGTCGCCCCTCGCTCTACGTCTCTCGTGGGAGTGCAAATTAAGATGCTTTAACCTGTCTCTATACTCAAGGTTCCTAATGCCCGGGATTAGTCTTGTCATTCTCCTCTGAATTCTTTCCAAGGATTCTAGATCCATTCTGTAATACGGTGACCAGAACTGAACTGCGTAATCCAGGTGTGGTCTCACAAGAGCATGATACAGTTTTAGGATGACCTCGCTAGTCTTGTAACTAACACTCCTTTGTATGAACCCAAGTACTTTATTAGCCTTGTTACGAGAAAAACACATTGTTTACTTGGCTTAAGGTTCCTACTTACCATTACTCCTAAATCTCTCTCGCAGTCGGATTTCTCTATGGCATCGTTGTTCATCTGGTATCTGGTTTCCCTGTTTACATCTCCTATAATGAGTACGTTACATTTGTCCACGTTGAATTTCATCTGCCATTTTTCAGACCATTCGAAAAATTTGTTTAGATCTTCCTGTAGTTTTGCGGAGTCCTTGTCAGATTTAATAACACGTCCTATTTTAGTGTCATCAGCAAATTTGCTTATGTTGCTGTCTATGCCGATATCTATGTCGTTTATATATAAAATAAATAATAATGGTCTAAGTAATGAGCCTTGGGGAACTCCACTTGTGACGTTGCTGCAATGGGACTTAGTGCCATTAATGCTCACTCGCTGTTTCCTGTCCTGTAACCACGCCCTAATCCATTTAAGGATATTACCTTTGATGCCAAGTGCTTCTACCTTTCTAATTAGTCTTTCGTGGGGGACACTGTCGAAGGCTTTGCTAAAGTCGAGATATACCACATCATAATTCTGCCCCTCGTCCACCGATTCGAAAACTGATGAAAAGAATGTTGATAGATTAGTTAGACATGAACGTCCGCTTGTGAAGCCATGCTGGGAATCATTGATCAATCGGTGCTTCTCCAGGTGATTTCGAATAGAGTTTGAAATGATTGCTTCGAGTAGTTTGCCTACTATTGATGTTTGACTGATTGGGCGGTAGTTAGAGGATAGTGATCTATCCCCCTTCTTGAGAATCGGTATTACATTCGCTATCCTCCAGGAATCTGGTACTACACCTGTTTTTAAGGACATGTTAAACAACTTTGGTAAGGGCATACTAAACTCTTCCATACATTCCTTTAATACTCTGGCAAATATCTCATCGGGACCAGGTGACATATTAGGCTTTAGTTTGTCTATTTGCTTACTAACATCGTTACTAGTCACTACTATCTCGCTTAATTTGTTTTCTTCACTATCTCTGAATAGAGTCGGTGTCCCGGGTATCATGTTTAAATTTTCGGTGGTGAAAACTGTTGAAAAATATTTATTCAAATTATTATTCATTTCTCTGTCGTTATCAGTGAGCTCGCCGGTATCTGACCGTATTGGTCCAATCTTTTCTCGTGTTTTAGTTTGGTACATTTGGTAGAATCCTTTGGCGTTTGTCTTTGCCTTCATTGCTATCCTTGTGAGCAGCTATGTGCCTCTTTGAATGCCGAGATAGTAAAGGTCAAGGACGAAAACTTGAAGTTACAGGAAGTGATTGCGAGGATGAAAGAGGAAGACACGGGGCAGGGAGAGTCTGAGTCTGACGACAATACAAGCAAGTGGAGGGTCGCGAGGAGAAGAAAAACGAAACTGGTGGTGAAAAAAAAAACGAAATAACATCTAAGTGTACTAGCTTTTTTAGTTCTTTGGTAGATGAATTGAACAGTAATATATTCACGAACAAGGCTGAGAAGGACGGTACTAAAACCTTAATTGTTGGTGATTTCCTGGTAAGGTACCGATATAGAGCTTTTTGTGACTAAAGTAGAAATATAATGAAAGTGTGCTTGCCAGGAGCTGGGATGGGAGATATAATTGGCAGGATGGACAATATCAAGTCTTGTAATAGCAACAAACCCATTATCTGTTAAGTGGAAGAGGCAATGATACTGACTGGTGTAGGAGTGAGAAGTTTCTTGATAAGTTCAAGGCAGCTATGAAACGTATTAGGCAATGAATGGTTATCAAGGGCAGTTGGTGTCAACGACCATCTTAACAGTCAATATCAGTCCCATTCATTGACAACTGGGGCAACTTTTCCATAAGAACATAAGAAAATAAGGAGTCTGCAATAGGCCGGTTGGCCTGTGCATGGCATCTCCCGTCGAGAGTTACTACCACTCTCTATCATCCATGATCCTATCTAGCCCCCTTTTAAAACTTTCCAGCGTTCCAGCACTTACTACAAAGTTGCTAAGCTTGTTCCACTCGTCCACCACCCTATTTGTGAACCAGTTCCTTCCTATCTCCCTCATAAACCTAAACTTATCCAACTTAAATCCTTTGTTCCGAGTCTTATCCTGCTCGGATATTATAAGAACTTTATCTATATCCCCTTTATTGATTCCTTTCACCCACTTAAATTCTACTATCATATCTCCCCGCCCTCTTCGTCTTTCTAGGGAATGCAAGTTTAGTTTCTTTAACCTATCTTGATATGGTAGGTTTCTAAGTCACGGAACCATTTTCGTCATTCTTCGCTGCACCGACTCTAGTAAATTGGTTTCCATTCTATAATAAGGGCACCAGAACTGAACCGCATAATCGAAGTGCCACCTGACTAGCGCAAGATATAGTTGCAATAAGACCTCTGCACTCTTATTACTTACGCTTCTAGATATAAAACCTAATACTCTGTTTGCCTTATTTCGAACATTAACGCACTTTTTTCTAGGCCGTAGGTCCGGGCTTCCAAGTACCCCTAAGTCTCTTTCAAAAGTCGACTTCTCTAGGTTGATGTTGTTAAGGCTGTATACATTAACAGAATTTATTCTTCCAATATTAAGTACGCTGCACTTGGTGGTGTTGAATTTCATTTGCCATTTTTCAGACCACCCCTGCAGTTTATTTAAATCCTCCTGTAGTGCATTTGCATCCTGCCCTGAATTAATCTGCCGCCCTATTTTGGTGTCATCTGCAAACTTGCTTATGTCACTGCTGATCTCAGTATCTAGATCGTTTATGTAGATTATGAACAAGAGTGGGCCTAGTACTGACCCCTGGGGAACCCCACTGGTTACACAGCCCCACTCAGATTTAACACAGTCAACGCTGACCCTCTGCGTTCTATTGGTGAGCCATGATTTTATCCAATTTAAAACTTTCCCCTCAATACCATGAACCTTAACTTTTCTCAGAAGCCTCTGATGCGGTACTCTGTCAAATGCTTTGCTAAAGTCTAAGTAAATAACATCGTAATTTTCGTTATTATCTACTATCTCGAAGACTTTCCTAAAAAACATCAGCAGATTTGTTAGACAAGATTTTCCTTTGTAAACCCATGTTGACTGTCGTAGATTAATTTGCTTTTCTCTAAATGCGATTGGATGCTATCTGCTATAATTGAATCAAGAAATTTCCCCACTACTGACGTCAAACTGATCGGCTGGTAGTTTGACGCTGATGCTCTGTCTCCCTTTTTGAATATGGGTACTACATTTGCCTGTTTCCACAAGTCTGGCACAACTCCCGTGTCTAATGATTTTGTAAATAAATTTACGAGGGGTCCGCTAATCTGTTCCCTACATTCTTTCAAGAAGCGAGGGAAAATTTCATCCTGCCCTTTGGATTTTGTCTTCTTTAATTTATTTATCCTCTTAAGAACATTCTCTTTTCTGATAGTAATATTCTTTAATTTCTCTTCTTCCTTTCCCCTTAATATCAGTTCCACCTCTGGAATTTCCTCTCGAATTTCTTCTGTGAAAATTGATAAAAAGTAGCTGTTCAATGCTTTGCTAATTTCTGCAGTGCCATTGATCACTTCCCCCCTCTCTGACTTTAAAGGCCTAACTTTGTCCTTGACCTTTGTTTTATATACCTGGAAAAATCCCTTGGTTTTCGCCTTGGATTTTCTTGCTATTCTGATTTCATAGTCTCTCTTTGATTTCCTTATATTTTTCTTAACATTCCTAGATAGTTCATTTTACCTATTTCTGAGCTGCTCCTCCCCTCCCTTTAAATTCTTATCAATTTCTTTCTTTATTCTTATGTCATGTTTAAGTTTTCTGGTCATCCACCATGGCTCATTCTTATTTGACCAAATTTTTCTGTATGGTATATTTTGTTCTTGTGCTTTACGTAGTATACGAGTGAATATATTATAGCCATGATCAATTGTGGTGTCACAAGTGACCTCACCTGTTCCTACCGGGGACTGACCTGACTGTTCCCAGGTGACCTCACCTAGGTACCTTCTTAACCGCCAATCGAATGTCTGGGACTCTGACCATATTGTCATTGTTTTCGTTTCCCAATTGAGGGTGAACCTGATTTCTCTGTGATCACTGTTCCCTAGTTCTTCCCCTAATGTGATTTCTCTGATAATATTTTCTTTATTTGTTAATACCAGGACTAATATATTGTCACCTCTAGTAGGTTCTGTAATTAGTTGTTTCAAAAAATTTTCCTGTACTGAATCTAGGAAGTCTTCAGTTTCATAGTCACCTTCAATATTGTCCCAGTCAATATTTCTGAAGTTGAAATCCCCCATAATGCACAGGTTGTTGTATTTTGCTGCCCTACTCATTTCCTGCCATATGGGCTGAGCTGCTTCTTTGGTAAGACTTGGGGGCCTGTAAATCACTCTCATAATTAGTTTTTCTCTTCCTTACGTGATTTCTACCCATACAATCTCGGTTCCTATTTCACCCTTTATTGAATTATTAATACAGCATTTTAATGTATCCTTGACGAAGAGTGCGACCCCTCCCCCCTTCCCTGTCCTTGTGAAAAAGATTGTACCCTTCTATGAATACTATGATAAAAAAAAATTTGCTCGCCAGGTTCATCCAAGTTTCGGTGATTGCTATGACGTGTACATTCTCTGTGCATACAACCGCTCTCAGCAAGACTATTTTATTTTTAACGCTCCCTGGTCCTGTTTTACCCTTTGTCCTGAGTAACCAATTTTACTTAAACATAAGAACATAAGAAAATAAGGAGTCTGCAATAGGCCGGTTGGCCTGTGCATGGCGCTCCTGTCGAGAGTTCCTACCACTCTCTATCATCCATGAATCTATCTAGCCTCCTTTTGAAACTTTCTAGAGTTCCCGCACTTACTACAAAGTTGCTAAGCTTGTTCCACTCGTCCACCACCCTATTTGTGAACCAGTTTCTTCCTATTTCCCTCCTAAACCTAAACTTATCCAACTTGAAGTTGTTGCTCCGAGTCCAACCCTGGGCGGATATTATAAGAACTTTATCTATATCCCCTTTATTGATTCCTTTCACCCACTTAAATACTTCTATCATATCTCCCCGCACTCTTCGTCTTTCTAGGGAATGCAAGTTAAGTTTCTTTAACCTATCCTGATATGGAAGGTTTCTAAGTCCCTGAATCATTTTTGTCATTCTTCGCTGCACTGACTCTAGTGAATTGATATCCATTCTATAATAAGGGCACCAGAACTGAACCGCATAATCGAGGTGCGGCCTAACTAGCGCAAGATATAGTTGCAAAAAGACCTCTGCACTCTTGTTACTTACACTTTTAGATATAAAACCCAATACTCTGTTTGCCTTATTTCGAACATTAACGCACTGTTTTCTAGGCCGTAGGTCCGGGCTTTCAAGTACCCCTAGGTCTCTTTCACAAGTCGATTTCTCTAGGTTGATGTTGTTCAGGCTGTATACATTATAAGTATTTGTTCTTCCAATATTAAGTACGCTGCACTTGCTGGTGTTGAATTTCATTTGCCATTTTTCAGACCACCCCTGCAGTTTATTTAGATCCTCCTGTAATGCATTTGCATCCTGCCCTGAATTAATTTGCCGCCCTATTTTGGTGTCATCCGCAAACTTGCTTATGTCACTGCTGATCCCAGTATCTAGATCGTTTATGTAGATTATGAACAAGAGTGGGCCTAGTACTGACCCCTGGGGAACCCCACTGGTTACACGGCCCCACTCAGATTTAACACCATCTACGCTGACCCTCTGTGTTCTATCGGTGAGCCATGATTTTATCCAATTTAAAACTTTCCCCTCGATACCATGAGCCTTAATTTTTCTCAGAAGCCTCTGATGCGGTACTCTGTCAAATGCTTTGCCAAAGTCTAAGTAAATAACATCGTAATTTTCGTCATTATCTACTACCTCGAAGACTTTCCTAGGACCTGCTTGTTTTTTGACTCCCACTTACCCCGACCTCTCTCTACTGACGAAACCCCCCCTTTGGAGTGACAATTTCACGCTCCAGGGATGCAGACAACGTCTTTACCCCCGCACGAGACAAGTGTACTCCGTCACGACTGTGCAGGTAGTCGTTTCCGTAGAATGGTTGCCAATTATCAATGAATGCCCAACCATTGTTTGCACAATGTTTTTCCAGTCGGCAATTTATAGCAATTGCCCTGGACAGCCATTGACGACCAACCCCTCTTCTAGGCAAGACACCACATACTATCGGGATCCCTCCCCTATCTCTAATCTTCCCCAGCGCCTTCCTATACTTCTTGAAAAGTTCCTCACTCCTAACCTTTCCTATGTCGTTTCCCCCCCACACTAAGACACACTACCGGATTGGTACCCTCCTCTGACAAAACCCTATCTATCCTCTCAGCTACATGCCCTATCCCAACCCCAGGAAAACACACCCTAGTCCCACGTTTCCTATCTCTTTCACAAAAAGTTCTATCTAAAATCTCACCTGGCTGTTCCCAACTACCACGACCACTAATACTGGGCAGGGTTTGTACAACTGCCCTCTCCTCTTCTTGCACCACACCGTCCTGCCTCTTCTCTTCCTCGTCCTTTCTCTTCTCTTCACCACGAGCTTCCTCCAACACCTGGTCAGCTTTCCTGAGTCTTTCCCTAGTCGCCTTGGAGACAACCACTCTCCACGCCTGCTCCTCCTGCCTAGCAGGACACCTACCTGAAGGAGTTCAGTTCTGAGGGCTTCGTTCTCCCCCTTTAGAGCGTCCATCTCACTCCTCAACTGCTTCAGCTGACTTAACAGAGTGGCCAGGAGGTCGTCTTTCCTCGCACTCCTCTCCTCTTCCCCCACAACACAACAATCCAAGTTGGCCATTTCCTCTGGTCACTAACTCGAGCACTTATGGGCACGTCCTTCTCCAAGCTCGGTCAGGTAGCATCTGAGCTAGGTCAGGTAGCAACTGAGCTAGGTCAGGTAGAAGGGACCTTTATGCTAGGGATAGGGTACATTATCTAGCGATGAGGTGGCAACCCTGGCTGGCTCTCTCGAGAGGGCAGTTCAAATGATGTCGACATCTTTAATCTGCTAGGGAACATGTGAGCACGAGAGTCGAGGAGAATGCGGTGGGCACGGGTAAACAAAGAGAAAGGTTACAATAAAATAGTGCTAGGAATGATGATAAAGCTAAATTAGGCAGGGAGTTAAAAAACCTAAACAAGAGCAAAGAGAGGACTCAGCTCACGATTAACTTAAATGTCTACTATGTAAACAGTCGAAGTGCAGGTATGAGATATAAGCTGGATGAAATCAGGGCGTTGGCATGTACGGAAAAAAAAACGATATAATAACATTCACCGAAACATAGATACACTTAGAGTCACATGAGTTACCTGTCGAATATCAAATTAAAGGTTACAAATAATTCCATACTGATAGGCCGATTACGAAAGAAGGTGGAGTAGCAATCTATGTCTGGGATAATTTGAAGTGTGAAATCAACAAGGAAATGAAAACTGAACTGAAAGCAGAAACAATTTGGATTGAATTAACCATTGGTAGGGAAAAAATAATAATCTCGATAGTGTTAATAAGCAACATATTCAGGAGAAAATACACAGGGTGTCCAGACATTGCAAAGTCTGTATAGTAGACAACTTTAACTTAAGTCATATAGATTGGAACGACCTTACGGGCAACTCAGACTCAGAGGATTTTCTTTAAACAGTTCAGGACTGTTTCTAAGTCAACATAACGGAACCCACCCGGGGTAATAATATACTAGATTTAGTTCTGTCAAACAGAGAACACCTCATTAGTAATATCGAGGTAGGGAATGAACTAGCTAACAGTGACCACAAAGAAGTGAGATTGAAAGTAGAACTTAATGTCAGTCCTAAGGAAAAATCCATTCAAGTCCAAGATTTTAGAAGTGCAAACTTTGATAAGGTGAAAAGGCAGGTAAGAGAAGGGTATTACATTTGGGTGTGAATTACATGACCTCACGTGAGGTAGTAAATAATATGTCCTCACACAATGTACCCACAGAGGGTGAACTCACTTTACTTTGTAACCTGACAGCATATGACAAAATATGATCGCCATGTGTGACCTGACCACGAGATTTGAGGTGGACGAGTTCCATAACAATTTAAATAATGAGTTACTTAATGCACAAAGGCAGAATATATCATACAGAAAACTCAGATAAAATAACAATAATCCCAGAAGGATAAATAATTATTTAAATAATATTTTTGGACAAAGGAAGGTTGTAGGTAGGAGAATAAATCGTGGTGAAGGTTACCTCCATGATTATCATAAAGTATTGGTCAGTAGGGTTAAGAAATAGATAAGAAAATCAAAGAGGAATAATGAACTGAAGGTAGCAAGGGAGGAAAAGTCAAATGCAAAGGGATTTTTCAAAATGTATCAAACTAAAAGTCGAGTCAAGATTGGACCAATACAGTTAGATACCGGCGAACTGATAACGACGTAGAAATGAGCAATAATCTGAACTGATATTTTTCATCACTTTTCACAACCCAAAATTTAAACGTGATACCCGAGGCTCCGACTTTATTACAGGGATACTGAAGAAATTAGTTTAAGTGAGATAGTAATAACAAGTAACTTTGTTAGTAAACAAATTGATAAATTAAAATCATGTCCCGACGAAATATTTACCAGAGTATGAAAGGGAAAGTAAGGAATAACTTAGTATGCCCTCAGCATACTTATTTAACATGTCATTAAAACCTGGTGTAGTACAAAATCTCGGAGAAAACAGAATGTGATACCTATTTTAATGAAGGGAGATAGATTACTATCCTCAAACTACTATCCAATTACTTTTACATCAATTGTCGGCAAATTTTTTGAAGTAATAATTTCAAACTTTATTCGAAATCACGTCGAGAAACATAAATTGATCATTGATACCCAGCATGATTCCACAAGTGGGAGTTCATATTTGACAAATCTATTACCATCCTTTTCAACTGTTTACGAATCAGTGGATGACGGACACGATTATGACGTGGGGCCCCCATGAAAGACAAATGTGTACAGTGGAGGCACATGGAATTGGAGGAGATTTTCTAAATTGGATTATTGCTTGGTTACAAGGCAGGAAACAAAAAGGCAGCATAAATGGCACTAAATCCAATTAGGGTGACATCACTAGCGGAATAGCCCAAATCTCAGAATTTGGACCATTATTATTTATTAAATACATTTATGACATAGGTATAGGCATAGACAGTAACATAAGTAAATTTGTTGACGACAATAAAACTGGACACGTAATTTAAAATGACGTGGACTCGGCAAAATTGCAGGAAGATCAAAGCAAGTTTTTTGCATGTTTTGAAAAATGGCAGATGAAATTGAATGTGGACACATGTAAAGTACTTAGCGTAGGAGATGTAAACAAAGAAACCAGATATTAGATGAACAACGTTGATATAGAGTAATCCGGCTGTGAGAAAGTCTTAGGGGGTAATGATTAGTAGGAATCTTAACCAAGACAACAATGTGTATTTGCTCGAAACAAGGCTAACAAAGTTCTTTGGTTCATACAAATGAATGTTAGTTACAAGCACAGCGAGGTTGTCCTAAAATTATATCTTTTGCTTGTGAGACCTCACTTGGATTATGCGGTTCAATTTTGGTCACCGTACTACCGAATGTATATCAAATCCATAGAAGGCAAGACTAATCCCGAGCATTAAGAATCTTGTTTACAGAGACAGATTAAAGCATCTGAATTTGCATTCTCTTGAGAGATGTAGAGTGAGGGGCGACATAATTGAAGTGTATAAGTGGAAGTCAGGGTTAAACAAAGTGATATAACAAAGGTACTTAAATTATCCAACCAGGAACGTTCTCGTAGCACTGGTTTTAAATTAGAAAAATTTAGATATAGGCGCGAGATAGGTAAACACTGGTTTGGAAATAGAGTAGTGTATGAGTGGAACAAGTTACCAAACATCATCACTAACTTGAACACGCTGGGTAGTTTCAACTACAGGTTGGACGGATATATGAACGATAATGGTTGGCCCGCTGCAGTTTCCTCCATTCGTATGAGAAGTATGAGAAATAGAATGGAAGATATTAGGGCCTTGGTATGTACCGAAAAAATCGATATAATAGCATTCACTGAAACATGGATCAACCTAGACACACGTGAGTTACCAGTCGAATACCAAATTACGGGTTACAAACTGTTCCATACCGATAGGCAGACCAGGAAAGGAGGCGGAGTAGCAATCTATGTTAGGGATAATCTGAAGTGTAAAATAAATAAGGAAATAAAAACTGAGCGGAATACAGAAACAATTTGGATATAATTAATCGACGGTAGGGAAAAATTAATCACAGGAGTAATATATAGACCTCCCAATCTTGATAGAGTCAATGAGCGACTTATCTGGGATGAAATGCGCAGGGCTTCCATACACAACAAAGTCTGTATAGTAGGCGACTTTAACCTTGGCCAAATAGATTGGACTGACCTTACAGGTAACTCAGAATCAGAGGATTTTCTCGAGACGATCCAGGACTGTTTTCTAAGTCAACATAAAACCGGACCCACACGGGGTAATAATATACTCGATTTAGTTCTGTCAAACAGAGAAAACCTCATTAGCAGTGTCGAGGTAGGGAACAAACTTCCAAACAGAGATCACAAAGATATTAGATTCCAGTTAGATTTTCAGGGCAGATGTAAGGAAAATTCCACTAAAGTACCAGATTCAGAAGGGCGAACTTTGACAGTTTAAAGAGGCAGCTGAGAGAGGGGGGTGTAGCGCTTGGCCTTGAACCCGACAGATGACAAAGACCTGATAACGAGATCTGAAATTGCCGAGTCCCACGACAATTTAAATAGTGAGTTACTTAATGCACAAAAGGCAGAACATACCATACAAAAAACTCAGATCAGACAACAATGACCCTAAATGGATAAATAATTATTTAAAGAACATCATTGGCCAAAGGAAGGCTATAGGTAGAAGGATAAATCGTGGCGAAATTCACCTCCGGGACTATTATAGGGTATTGGCGAGTACGGTTAAAACCGAGATAAGGAAAGCAAAGAGGAATAATGAGGTAAGGATAGCAAGGGAGGCGAAGACAAACCCCAAAGTTTTCTACCAAATGTATCAAACTAAAACACGAGAAAAGATTGGACCAATACGGTCAGATACCGGCGAGCTCACTGATAACGACAGAGAAATGAGCAATAATTTGAATAAATATTTTTCAACAGTTTTCACCACCGAAAATTTAAACTTGATACCCGAGGCACCGACTCTATTCAGAGATAGTGAAGAAAACAAATTAAGCGAGATAGTAGTGACTAGTAACGATGTTAGTAAGCAAATAGACAAACTAAAGCCTAATAAGTCACCTGGTCCCGATGAGATATTTGCCAGAGTATTAAAGGAATGTAAGGAAGAGTTTAGTAGCCCTTAGCAAAGTTGTTTAACATGTCCTTAAAAACAGGTGTAGTACCAGAATCCTGGAGGATAGCGAATGTAATACCGATTTTCAAGAAGGGGGATAGATCACTATCCTCTAACTACCGCCCAATCAGTCTAACATCAATAGTAGGCAAATTACTGGAAGCAATCATTTCAAACTCTATTCGAAATCACCTGGAGAAGCACCGATTGATCAATCATTCCCAGCATGGCTTCACAAGCGGACGTTCTTGTCTAACTAATCTATTAACATTCTTTTCATCAGTTTTCGAATCGGTGGACGAGGGGCACAATTATGATGTGGTATATCTCGACTTTAGCAAAGCCTTCGACAGAGTCCCCCACGAAAGACTAATTAGAAAGGTAGAAGCGCATGGTATCAAAGGTAACATCCTTAAATGGATTAGGGCGTGGTTACAGGACAGGAAACAGTAAGTGAGCATTAACAGCACAAAGTCCCATTGGAGCAACGTCACATGTGGAGTTCCCCAAGGCTCAGTACTTGGACCATTATTATTTATTATATACATAAACGACATAGATATCGGCATAGACAGCAACATAAGTAAATTTGCTGATGACACTAAAATAGGACGTGTTATTAAATCTGACGAGGACTCAGCAAAACTACAGGAAGATCTAAACAAATTTTTCGAATGGTCTGAAAAATGGCAGATGAAATTCAACGTGGACAAATGTAAAGTACTCAGTATAGGAGATGTAAACAGGGAAACCAGATACCAGATGAACAACGATGCCATAGAGAAATCCGACTGCGAGAGAGATTTGGGAGTAATGATAAGTAGGAACCTTAAGCCAAGTAAACAATGTGTTTTTGCTCGTAACAAGGCTAATAAAGTACTTGGGTTCATACAAAGGAGTGTTAGTTACAAGACCAGCAAGGTAATCCTAAAACTGTATCTTGCTCTTGTGAGACCACACCTGGATTACGCAGTTCAGTTCTGGTCACCGTATTACAGAATGGATATAGAATCCTTGGAAAGAATTCAGAGGAGAATGACAAGACTAATCTCGGGCATTAGGAAGTTTGAGTATAGAGACAGGTTAAGCATCTTAATTTGCACTCCTCGAGAGACGTAGAGCGAGGGGCGACCTGATAGAGGTGTATAAGTGGAAGGCAGGGCTAAACAAAGGGGACATTACAAAGGTACTTAAACTATCCGACCAGGAGCGAACTCGTAACAATGGTTTTAAATTAGACAAATTTAGATTTAGGGGGAAAATAGGTAAACACTGGTTTGGAAACAGAGTAGTGGATGAATGGAACAAGTTACCAAATATCATCATTAACTCGAATACGCTGCATAGCTTCAAACATAGGTTGGATTCTTATATGAGCAATAGGGGTTGGGTGTAAACGGGACTGCCCAGTATGAGCCAATAGGCCCGCTGCAGTTTCCTCCATTCTTATGTTCTTATGTTCTTATGTTCTTATGTTTTATGTTGTTCTTATGTTAACCCTTCCCATTGGACCTGGTCGACAGAAACACCGTTCACTCAATAGATTAGTTATTGAAAAATACTTTTGTAGACCAGTCTGTACCATATTTGAATTTCCTAATATACTGTATACCTTCAATGGAAAACCAATTTGCAGCTGAAACTTTAAATATTACTATTTTTTGCCGGTATTCGCTTCACTTCACCAACTACAAATGACAAAGCTTGTAACAGAAAATTCAAGGATCAGATTGCAAAGCTCATTAAATTATAAGAAATTGAAGCTTTGAAGCTGAAGCAGCCACCTGATTTGAAATTTGTTCTCGTAAGAAAAACAGAGTTGATGGATTTGAAGATGGACTTCAGGATTTGCTAAAAAAATCTGATATGCTTCCTTCATATAAACGAACAATTATTATTGCTCTGACGTTACCTGTGACAACATGCACAGTGGAGAGATCAATCAGTGTAATACGGGTGAAAATTTGATCAAGATCAACAATGGCAGAAGATCGTTTATATAGACTCTGAATGGTGAGAGTTCGTCAAGCAAAGATTTGAGACCAAACAAGAACTTATTCAAAGAAGTAATTGTTTAATTCAGATAAGATCCGAGAAGCTTGTAGTTTTTATTCCACAGTATCTTATGGTCAGTACATGAAGGAAAATAGTATATAAAGTATGTGTAATTTTTCCTTAACACTAACCTTTTTTTCTGATGTGATTTTTTTAATTTGTGTTCTATTATTTTGTTTGTATTAATTTTAAGTCTCCAAGTTCCAATCCTGTTGTGTAAATATTAAAATATGATGCTGTCTACAAATACAGTACCAACCTAACCTTACCTTGAGAAATATTTATATAAAAATGGGGTATTTTAACTCGGGGAGTTTGGTCCAGGGTGATTTTGTCATGGGGGGCTTTTGTTCATTCACCCTGGAAAAATTCTATAATCTGGTATCTGTGGCAATACACTTGTCATGTGAGGTCATAACTCCTGTCACCTCACGTCTACATCCTCTTAGCTTGGTGGTTCTTTTGACATGTTAATAACTTAACCGACTGACAAGGGGCATGTAGGCGGCTTAATGTAGAGATAAATGACTTGCACCTGACATAGGTCACTAATACACTGATGACAAGCCTCCCTGGTTAAACCTGTACGGTGAAGTGGGGGTCATGCAGCACCTGACAAGTTCCCGTCAAAGTGTTTCCCTCTCAAAATATTAGCTTGTTCGCCGTGCAAGTGCTGGGCGCATGAAATGGAAAATCAGTTCCCCAAGGCTCAGTACTTGGACCATTATTATTTATTATATACATGAACGACATAGATATCGGCATAGCCAGCAACATAAGTAAATTTGCTGATGACACTAAATTAGGACGTGTAATTAAATCTGACGAGGACTCCGCAAAACTACAGGAAGATCTAAAAAAAATTTTCGAATGGTCTGAAAAATGGCAGATGAAATTCAAAGTCAACAAATGTAAAATAATCATTATAGCAGATGTAAACAGGGAAACCAGTTACCAGATGAACAACGATGCCATTGAGAAATCCGACAGCGAGAGAGATTTAGGAGTAATGATAAGTAGGAATCTTAAGCCAAGTAAACAATGTGTTTTTGCTCGTAACAATGCTAATAAAGTACTTGGGTTCATACGAAGGAGTGTTAGTTACAGGACCAGCGAGGTCATCTTAGGATTATATCTTGCGCTTGTGAGACCTCACCTGGATTAAGTAGTGTAGTTCTGGTCACCGTATTACAGAATGGATATAGAATCCTTGGAAAGAATTCAGAGGAGAATGACAAGGCTAATCCCGGGCATTAGGAACCTTGAGTACAGAGACAGGTTAAAGCGTCTTCATTTGCACTCCCTCCAGAGACGTAGAGCGAGGGGCGATATGATAGAGGTGTATAAATGAAAGTCAGGGCTAAACAAAGGGGACATTACAAAGGTACTTAAACTATCCGACCAGAAGCGAACTCGTAACAATGGTTTTAAATTAGACAAATTTAGATTTAGGCGCGAAATTGGTAAACACTGGTTTGGAAACAGAGTAGTGGATGAATGGAACAAGTTACCAAATATCATCATTAACTCGAATACGCTGGATAGCTTCAAACATAGGTTGGATGCTTATATGAGCAATAGGGGTTGGGTGTAAATGGGACTGCCCGGTATGGGCCAATAGGCCCGTTGCAGTTTCCTTCATTCTTGTGTTCTTGTGACAGTGTTTTGTTATAACTTTTGTCGTTAGAGAAATATATCTTTATAATTTGGTAGATATGTCGACATAAATAGATTAATATACAAAGAGAGTAGTGAGTCTTTAACTTTGATAAGTAATTTCATTTCGAACACATCACGCGCATGAACACACTTATATGAACACAATCACTCTAACAAACGCTCACCTTCCTGTAGCTTTGCGGAGTCCTCTTCAGATTTAATTACACGCTCTATTTTAGTGTCGTCAGAAAATTTACTCATGTTGCTGTCTATGTCGTTTATGTATATAATAAATAGTAATGGCCCAAGAACTGAGCCTTGGGATACTCCACTAGTGACGTTACCCCAATCGGATTTAGTGTCGTTAACGCTTACTCGCTGTTTCCTGTCCTGTAACCACCCCCTAATCTATTTAAAATATTTCCTCCAATTCCATGAGCCTCCACTTTTGGTATTATTCTTTTTGGGGGGACTCTTTTGAAGGCTTTGCTAAAGTCGAGGTATACTACATAATAATCGTGTCCGTCATCCACAGATTCGAAAACACCTGAAAAGAATGTTAATAGATTTTTCAGACGTGAACGCCCACTTGTGAAGCCATGTTTGGAATCACTGGTCAACTTGTGCTTCTCGAGGCCTCTTAAGATGTCTTGAACAAAGACGAAAGTTAAGGTGCTCCATTGTTTCTCTTCTTCCTGTGTGATTTTATCAAGATATATATATATATATATATATATATATATATATATATATATATATATATATATATATATATATATATATATATATATATATATATATATATATATATATATATATATATATATATATAAAGAAGAAAACTACAGCAGGCATTTGGCCCTTATAGTCAGGCAGCTTAGGGCTGGATTTCAGGTGGGTGTGGACATTCCGGATAATAAGCACTAAATTTTTCCCACATGCTACCCATTCCCTTAGCTTTCCATTTGGATAGGAACCACTTCCTTCAAATAAATTATGGCTGCCATTTTGGATTTTCAAGTTGGCCGCTATGTAAAAAACTATATTTCGCCTTTTAAGCCACTTAGGATTACAATCTTGGTGTCTAAACATACATTTCCAGGATCTAAGAATACAAATATAGCATTTATGCAAACAGCAGATGGTTATTATTAACACAAATAAGAAACTGTACATAAAAGTTGGACAAACTAAATAAAACAGAATACTGTTAATGTACCATAGTCAATGAAAATACTGCATGGACTAAAAAAATATCAACTGTATGTGACAGTGTATCGTCATCGCACACCACGGCACAAACAGTTTATGCTCGTTTTATTTAGTTCGGTGCACCTCCAGTTAGCCTTTCTGCAGTCGCATCTACCGCCGCATTCACATTGGCTCTTGCAGCTACATTTAACTAGGTAACTGCAGGTCTTGGAGGCCACAGGTAACAAGTTCCACACAGGAACCGATGACTGGCTATCCTCATAGAGAGACAAGCCCCAACTTTCAAGAGAAGGTGCGTATTAGGGTGTGTCATAGGAGGGAAGATCAGCTAAAACTAATGGCCCATCACTTTTTTGGTAGATTTTAGTGTAAATAAACAGAAAATAATTTCAGTTTCAATATTTTGCAACCTTTTGCTAGGTATATTTTAGCGTGAAATTTATCGAAAATCTAACGTACAGCTGCATTAGTGCATTACAATTAAATAGTGAACATTGCTTTCTGACTTCATTCTTTAACAACCCAACTAACAATATTTTTTTCTGTTTCAGATTCTGATGCATTTATAAGTTGATAATATTTGCGATGGCTGCTTGTGTCAGGGCGAGGAACCAAAAATCCAGCCATCTCAGTCACTATCTTGGGTCTGGGAAAGAGCTCCTGAAGTCGGAGTTGCCTACATTGAGAGATGCTTTGAGATACGGTGTTTTAATCAGGCAAATCAGTTAAAAGAACCAAAGAACTTACACAAACAAAGACATTACCAGTGATATGACCAAAGCTGTCTTGGCACAGTACACTCTGGCTAACGCTCAGTTCAAGCCTCCAGTCATAACAAGTCAGAAGAAGATTAATTGAGACTGCTAGCCAGTTGGGAGGAAAAGGCAAGAATATCTCTTGGGAGAGGGAAGCTTTTGCAGTTAAGGACAGCTTTGCCAAACAACTGGACCAGTTGATGACAATTACTTACAAGAATTGCCCAATTGTTCTCTGTCCTGAGTTTGGATGCGATCGTGACTGTAAATCCGAGGCCCACATCTCCTGTATTTTGCAAGCGTGAACTGAAGATTCCTGTGATCGAACTGGCATTTGTCAAAGCGCAGAGAAGACTGGCAAGGGGGGCTCTCATGATTTCTAGCCAAGATATTCCAGGTCAAGAGACAGGAGGCTGCCACCAGAGAGACAGAAGGAGAAGAGTTACTACGAGGAAAAGAGACTTGAAGGCCCAGGAACAGGGTAAAAAAAAAGGCCGATGGTGGAGTCAAGAAGCTGATTCAGAGTTTAATGACTACCATGGCTGTCCGAGTGCTGACCAGGAGAATGGTGACTTTGTCCCTAACCCAGAAAATAATGATCCCAAACCTTCCAGGCATAAGATTCGAAATAGGAAAGATATCCCGAGCATAGCTCTGGCCAGCATGCGACACCACACTGGTCTCAGAGAAACTGCAGAGATAGCAACAGCTGCCTGGGTTGACGGTGGTTTGATAACACCTGATGATGTTCACCTGGTGATAGATCATAACAAAGTAAGGAGAGCTCAGGAAAAACTTGTCAGTAACCTAGAAGAGGAGTTTGATAAGGGGATAAGAGAAAATGGAATCAATTGTTTGTTCTTTGATGGGAGAAGGGATGACACTAAAGTGTTCATGAAAGTTGGAGATTCTGACAAGTTGTTCCCTGCCATGGTGAAGGAGGAACACTACTCCTGCTGCAGTGAACCAGGAGGGAAGTATTTGTGACATTTCACTCCAGAGAAAGATGACATCAGGAAACCAGCTGAGATAGTTAAGATAACATTGTGAACTGGCTCAGAGGAAACGTGGAGCCAGACCCTGCAAGGCCATTGGAGGGACAGCAACACAGGCCTGGGGTGGCAGGGGGTCATACAGTGGATAGAGCGGAAGATTGGAGGAAGCTGGTCTGGATTGTTTGTGACCTCCACACCAACGAGTTGCCACTCCAGACATCTGATCCAGGGCTGGATGGCAAGACTCTTTCAAACAACAGATGGTCTGGTCTCTTGGCAAGATGCTGGACTCTGCCACTGAGTTAGAAATAAATCCGAGCTTTGAAAAAAATCACAGTTGGCCCTCCACTCGTTGAGCTTGCACATACTGTCATTGACGACCTGAGTACTGACCAGTACTATGGTTACATGATTTGCAGTGCCATCAAAACTGGGGTCATGCCTGATAGACTTGTTTACCTGCAGATAGGTCCAGTCTCACATTCTAGGTGGCTCACAACGGCTCTCAGGTTCTGCAGGATTTGGGTCGCTCATCATAAACTGAAAGGAACCAGCTTCACAACCTGAGACTTATTGTCAATTCATCGTGAGTGTCTACTTGCCAAATTGGTTCAACACCAAGTCAAGTCATCGTTCTCCAAGGTCAGGCATCATTCTCTTCCAGCAGAGCTCCTGAAAATTCAATAAGGAAGGTTGTTCAGATTGTGGAGCAGACTGTGAGGAGATCTTCCTGGTATGCTCATCCCGAGGCAGTTCTGCAGACAATGCTCTGCAGTAAGGATGAGGAGGAGAGAAGAGTGGCAGTCAAAAAGATCTTGGATATGAGACTTATGAGAGGATCTGGGCATGACGAATCAGTTGGTGACGATTCCTTCAGGGTCAGAAGACTCCTGAAGTCAATCTAGGTGCCAAGACCCTCACTGATCTCATAGATCTGGATAACATCCAGGATAGCCCCTCTTACCTGCAGCCTCACCAATGTTCAAGTCAGAGCTTTCCTGGACAACCCCATGCATGTCCCTGCCTGGCCTCGCACACCCAGAGTATAGAGCGTTGTGTACAGCAAGTGAGCGAGGCCAGCAGTCACGTGTACAGCCAGGAGAGGAGGGAAGGCTACATCCGAGCTCAGGTGGTCAGCAGGGAGGTGATGAGTAGAAACAGAAGCAAGAAAGACATGTTCTCTATGGTGTGCAGCAACACAGGGTCGTAGTAGTAAAACCGGTTTTTGTATTTGATGATTTTGTTTTCTAAAGGAATATTAAATTTAATAAATGTGTCAAGATCATTCGTTTCACTATTCTGGATTATTTTCATCCTATTAAATTAACCTGATACATTTACTTTACTTTAAATAAGCTATTTAGTGGTGTTGGTAAAAGGGTGGGAATACTGAATTTTCATAAGATTTCAAGTTAAAATTTACCTAGCAAAACATGAAAACTTTTCAAATCTGAAGATATCACATGATTCTGCACATAGAACTACATCATTAATACCATGGGCCGATTTTTCAAACTCAAAACAAAAAATTCGCCTCCGTATGACACACCCTAGTGCGTATTGTTCACTTTGCTCACTGCTGCACCATATTCCACCCCGATATGCAACTCGTTCTGAGTGCTGCAATAGTGCGTCCTGGGTTGGGGGAAGTGTCTCCATTGTCTTCCCCTTCAAGCAAAACAGCTCTTATCTGGCTTCATCTACGTGTTCCAAGTTACTGGCCTCATCATACAGGATAACGGTGAAGCGTTCCAGCAGCTGGAAATGTTGAGCATCAACCTCTACTTCTGTGTATGGATGGAGTGCCATGTAGGTAAAGGCACGTGTACAACATCTTGATATCAATTCCAGGACTCCCATGCTGACTTCTTGCCTCTTCCAAAGAATGTAGACGTGACATCACATCCCGTGAAACTGCGTAAGACAGGGAGGGCCAAGGATTTTTCCCTACCCATGTCTTCGTAGATAGCACTGATGTGATGATATGTAAAGTTCTTGCCTGTACCAAAGGCAACCCAAATGCTCTCATCTTGACACAGGGTGATCAGGTGAGGGAACTTGTCAGTGAGAGTCACCACTACATCCGTGTCAACAATGCGCATCAGACAGTTGGTGCAGCCAATCAGAAGGACATCCTGTAAGTGGATCAGCAGCCTAGTATCCGCTTCTTCGTGATCACATGGTGCCATGGGTCGATTGGTTCCTCGAAGAATAGCTGTGGCACCAGATATCATGATGATTTCCTTGTCTTTGGGGTTATCCTCAGAGGCAATCTTCTTGGAAAGGAATGCAAACAATTCCTGTTTGTTGGGCGGGTGACATAGGAAGTCGTCCCAGCTTACTGGGAGCTTGTTCTTACCCACAACCTTTCTCCGAACACCCTTTCTTCGCTTTTCTCTAGTGAATTCTTTGATGATACTTGGGATGTATGTGTCCTATACTATATCAACTCTTTTGAAGTTTGGGAGTTATTTTAAGATGTGTGAAAAAAAGACCTGATAATTATACTCATCAAACAAAACAATGTTGGTAGTTAGGAGCGAGTGCACCACAGCAGCTCTATTAAAAACTTCACGTCAATGGAATCAGGTGGATCATTCTGGGCGTCCTTGGCCAGAATGCTCAACAGATCAGATTTCGTTCCTCAGCACAATTGTCCACCGTCAGATAGTGAAAGGAGAAAAGAATGGTTCTTATGGCTGAAGAAAGCAGTCATGTCACTCACCCTGTGCTGCATCACGATGTACAGGTGAGAGAAAAGAGAACCATCATTTCTTAAGTAAGGAGATCTTTCCTGCATGTTTCGGACGTGGACAACTGAAGAGAGGAAGGGCATTCTTCTTAATCGGCTCATGAATGGAGCGTGAGCGATCAGTTATCACTTCTTTGCAGTATTTGGCATAAGGATCCTTTCCTAGACTATGTACTGGTCTCACCGTGTTTACCACTGATTCGTCCAAAATATTCCGTTTGTCTAGAGCCAGTAAAGAATCACTGACATCCAGGAAAGGATTTTTCCAGCCCCTTGATACTTCTGTGTAAATACACATTGTTATCTCAGTTTAAGATTCATACCTATCATTACTCCTAAATCTTTCTCACAGTCGTATTTCTCTATATAAACGGTGTTCATTTGATATTTGGTTCATCTATTTACATCTCTATGGCCAAATACTTTACACTTTTCCACATTACATTTCATCTACCATTTTTCAGACTATGAGAAGAAATTTGATTGTTCATCTTGTAGTTTTGTCGAGTCCTCGTCAGATTTAATTATCTAATATACTATAAGACTAGACGTCTGTCTGTCTGTCTGTCTGTCTGTCTGTCTGTTCTGGGCAGCCGAAACGGCACAATCGTTTTTCATCAAACTAGGTGGAAAAATCGCAAAAAATTCGTAGAGTGGAACAAACCTGGTCCCATGTCGATGGTTTCTTTAAGAAGGAATTAATTAACCATTTTATTGACGATGGAAAACGATGCAAGTCTACGGACTTGTCGCACCCTAATTAACCATGCAAGTCTACAGACTTGCCGCACCCTCATTCATTGTATGCTGTCAGCCGGATACAATACAGTACAATACCATACAATACCATACAATACCATACCATACAATACAATACACAACGAACTATAAATATTTGTAAGAAAAAACATAATTATATAGACATGTAAGACTCACAACTTGATAAGATATCCATAAGACATTAGCTATAGGAAATGTAATTAAATGTTTTGTTAATAATCCAGTGTGAAATGTATCGGTATTGGTGGTACAATCCTAATGGTCTCTAACCCTGTTGATTAGGTGAGGTTAATCTGGGTGTATTGAGATTAAAGATAAGGTGTGGCGTTTATTCTAACTGTGTTAGTCTCAGGTACGACCCTTCTTGTAACAATCACGACCATGATTATAACAACCAGGACCATGATTATAACAACCACGACCATGATTAAACAACCACGACCATGATTATAACAACCACGACCATGATTATAACAACTACGACCATGTTTATAACAACCACGACCATGTTTAAACAACCACGACCATGATTATAACAACCACGACTATGATCACAACCACGACCATGATTATGACAACCACGACCATGATTATAACAAATACGACCATGATATTAACAACCAGGACCATGACTTTAACAACCACGACCATGATTATAACAACCAGGACCATGATTATAACAACCAGGACCATGATTATGACAACCAGGACCATAATTATGACAACCAGGACCATGATTATAACAAACCACGACCATGATTATATAACCACGACCATGATAAAAACAACCACGACTATGATTATAACACCCGACTATGATTATAACACCCACCATGATTATAACAACCACGACCATGATTATAACAACCACGACCATCATTATAACAACCACGACCATGATTATATCTCCGACGACCATGATTATGACAACGACTATGATTATAACAACCACGACTATGGTTATAACAACCACGACCATGATTATAATAACCACGACCATGATTATAACAACTACGACTATGATTATAACAACCGGAGCATGATTATAACAACCACGACCATGATTATAACAACCACGAACATGATTATAACAACCACGACCGCCAGTTATAACAACTACGACCATGATTGCGCTTAACCAGAACCATGATTATATCAACCACGACTATGATCATAACCACGACCATGATTATAGCAACCGACCATGATTATAACAACCGACCGTTATAACAACCATGACCGCGTTATAATAACCACGACCGCCAGTTATAACAACCCGATATGATTATAACAACCGCGACCGTATTTATAACAACCACGACCATGATTATAACAACCGACCATGATTATAACAACCACGACCGCCAGTTATAACAACCACGACTATGATCATAACCACGACCGCTGATTATAACAACCGACCATGATTATATACCTCGACAATGATTATAACAACCGACTATGATTATATAACAACCGACCATGATTATAACAACCACGACTATGATTATAACAACCACGACCATGATTATAACAACCACGATCATGATTATAACAACCATGACCATGATTATAACAACCACGATCATGATTATAACAACCACGACCATTATTATAACAACCAAGACCATGATTATAACAACCACGACCATGATTATAACAACCACGACTATGATTATAACCACCATGACCATGATTATAACAACCACGACCATGATTATTCACAACCACGACTATGATCATAACCACGACCATGATTATAACAACCACGACCATGATTATAACAACCACAGCCATCTGGAAAACGATGTCCCTGTACGCTGTCAGCCGGACGGCGGTTGCCCGCTAGCCAAGCATGAGCGTTCAAACTTTCACGCCTCGGTGAACTGTACCACCTGACTCGCCACCGGGTACGAAGGGCCCACGTTCATTTGTACTCCATTATTTTAGTGCCATCAACAAATTTACTGATGTTCCTTTCTATGTACAGTCGCGCTCAGAAGTATTCATCCACCCATACATGAGAGCTCAAGGCTTTTCTACATGATGAGTCACAAGGGGGTGGGGAGAGGTATTGATGCGGGAGAGTTAGTGGTGACAGACCAGGGTAATGTAGGAGGACGCAAGTCAATGCCTCATACGTGGTGAGAGCGTATGTGGTCTTCGAATTATTCATCCACCCATACATGAGAGCTCAAGGCTTTTCTACATGATGAGTCACAAGGGGGTGGGGAGAGGTATTGATGCGGGAGAGTTAGTGGTGACAGACCAGGGTAATGTAGGAGGACGCAAGTCAATGCCTCATACGTGGTGAGAGCGTATGTGGTCTTCGAATTATTCTTAACACATGAAGAAGGTATTGAGGTTGGTGGATGTAACTTAACTTTGACGGCCTTAATGACCCTGGCAGTTGATAGGCCTAAAGTCCAAACAACCAACCAATCAGGAGGGAAGGTGTCCAGGAGGTATCATAAAGGACTAAATTTTCTCTTAGTTAACTATGTATTTACTTAAGATTCTGGGGAGGAATGAGAGTGAGCTTTTAGCAGGTAATGTGTTAGGGTTGATAAGGCGTCTGGCTTCCGTGAGGAAATACCGCTGATATGACAACATAAGAGAGGAGAGGCCTTGGCATGCTCACCACCAGTAATACTAAACTAGTCTGCTACCTCTCACCATTACCGTTATTGAAAAAAATATATGTATCAATATTTAAAAATAAAATTAGGAATGAATTTGGTCTTTATCACTTCTACCTTTCGCCAATGCCGTTCTTGAAACAAAGGACATCAATATTAATTTATAATAATATAAGAATAAATTGTTGGATAGAATTTGACTTGTCCTTACTCTACTGCAATATGTTTATTAGGGTTGTGAAAATTAATGCTCGGTGATGAGGGGGTATAGTGACAATGGTGTCTGGACACTGGTCCACTCCTAGTCCAGGATGGACGCTGAAGAACGTTGATGGACGAGTCGTTCTTGGCAACACACTCTCATTCTCATATGTGTCTTTATTACTGAAAGCACGATCCAGGTACCTTACCTGCGAATCCCCAATAATTAATGTTTTCTCACCTTCTTTGTCAGCTTTGTCCTTTTACTGTCTTACCCTCCCTTTCGTCCTCCAGAAGGCCTAAGGGATTATTATGGCCTTTTACACCACCAGCCTAGTCGTCCTTCTCTTCACTACATTCCACTGGTATTTGTTATCGTCAGCCAGACGCTTCCTCTCTCATATCTTCCTCCTTTTTCCCCATAATAACTTCCTCCACTTTTTTAGTTTAACAAATTTATTGACAAAGCTTATAGTACAGTTTGTCTATTCTGAGTAATTCAGTCAGGTCTTGACACTGAGGGTGGTATCACTTCTCACTGCCATGCAGGACAGAGGTTCATTCAAAGAAATACAACATATTCATTAACAGTATATATATATATATATATATATATATATATATATATATATATATATATATATATATATATATATATATATATATATATATATATATATATATATATATATATATATATATATATATATATATATATATATATATATATATATTTATATATATATATATATATATATATATATAAAGGTCAGATTCATGTGGGTAATGTCACTGTTCACTGTCATGCAAGACAGAGGCTCGTACACAAAGAAATACATCATATTCATTAGCAATATATATATGTCAGTGGTTCACATACATTGGACGACATATTCTAATTGAAGACTAATCAGTGTGGGCTAGCAAATTTGGAATAAACAGCAAGAATGTCCTCAAGCACCCCCGATTCAATGTAGTAACTACAAAGCTCAAGATACAATAAGTCAGGTGGCCTGAAGTCTTTGACAGTGTCACATTCAATAATATACTGTTCAAGTGTATGCTTTAAAGGTTTATCACAAAGTTACTAACCTGCCAGATGTGTCTGTATCCTAGCCTAATTCTGGCCACGACTACATCACATTGTCTGGTTCTGTCCTAATACTGGCCATACCGGTACCTCTTGTCACAAAATTAGTCATATTTACTAATGCTACAACTGCCAGGTCTCTCTGCATTTCTCATTTCTTCTAAATCAGAGTTCATGATTCTGACTTGAATGTTTTTAAGTACAGCATTGGACAGGCCAAGGTCACGGTCAACATTTTCTTTCTTACATGCCTCATTGGCCAGTCTATCAGCACGGTCATGATACCTGATTCCAACATGGGATGGGATCCACACAAATTCGATACGAAAGTTGTTCTCATTGGCAGTTATCACATTACCATTAATATCACATACAAGTTTAGACATTGAGCCTGACGGGCTGTTCATTGATTTCAAAGCACTTTGAGAGTCACAGAATTTCACCCCACCTCTATTTTCTTTAAGGTAGTCTATGGCTAAGTAGATTCCAGTTAGTTCAGTTTGTGTTGTGCTGGCCCAGTTGTTCAGCCTTTGCTTGTTTGACACTATCATCTCTTTTTCTTTATATATTACAATTGTACAGCCTGTTCTACGTGTGTTTGTCTGCACAGAACCATCAGTAAAAGCAAAACATTCACTTGATTTAATACTCTCTATGTGTCTGTTCATAGTTTCTAGTGTGACACATCTCATCACATCGGTGTTTAACATTTGCTTACTGCCAACAGGAGTATAATTAATAGGAACTGATATATCCAGCTAAGGAGGAATGGCATTAAAGGGTTCGTCTGGGGTGATTGGGACGTTCAGTTCAAGAGATCTGCAACACTTTTATGAAGCCACGCCCTAAAGAGGGTCTTTTGTGAAAGGTTAGCGAGATAGTCGGGATTACTTAGATA
Organism: Homarus americanus; assembly: GCF_018991925.1. Lineage (NCBI taxonomy): Eukaryota > Metazoa > Arthropoda > Malacostraca > Decapoda > Nephropidae > Homarus > Homarus americanus. Next base: position 1,154,236 of record NW_024733734.1, on the reverse strand, counting down.
GAACATCAACTCAGTTTGAGCTGTAGTTTTTGGGACCATTGTTCACAGTATTGTCTGTTTGCAGTTGTCTATTTACCTTAAATGTATTGGCAAAGTATTTCCTGATTACTCCTTTAAGGGTTCTCGTCGACAGAACTAGATTGTTTTCGACTGTGGTGGTACAGCATGATGGTGGTGGTGTTGGTATAGGGTGGTGATGATGGTGGTAGTGGTACATGATGGTTGTAGTGGTAGAGGATGATCGTGGTGGTGGTACAGGATGGTGGTGGTGGTGGTGGTGGAAGTGCAGGGCGGCGGTGGTGGTACAGTGGAGGTGATGGTGGTGGTGCAGTATGGTTGTGGTGATACTGTGTGGTGGTGGTGGTGGTACAGGATGGTTGTGGAAGTGGTGGTGGTAGTACAGCGTTGCAGTGATGGTGATGGTACAGGATGGTGGTGATGGTGGTAAAGGATGGTGGTGGTCGTACAGGGTTGTGGTAAAGGATGGTGGTGGTCGTACAGGGTTGTGGTAAAGGATGGTGGTGGTCGTACAGGGTTGTGGTAAAGGATGGTGGTGGTCGTACAGGGTTGTGGTAAAGGATGGTGGTGGTTGTGATGTTGGAGGTATAGGATGGTGGTAGTAGTGGGACAAGGTGGTGGTGGTGGTGGAACAGTATGGCGGTAGTGGTGGTGGTACAGGTGGTGGTAGTAGTGATGGTGGTGGTACAGGGTGGTGGTTGTGTTGGTACAGAGTGGTGATGATGGTTGTGAAACGGTATAGTGGTAGTGGTCTTGGTACAGGGTAATGATGATAGAAGGAAAGTGGTAGTGATGTTGGTGAATGGTGGTAGTGATGGTAATGGTGATGGTAGTGGTGGTTACTGTTGGTGATGGTGGGACAAGAAAGTGGTGATGTTGGTGGTGGTACAGGATGCTGGCAACGGTGGTAGTACAAGGTGCTAATAATGTTGGTAGTGGTGGTGGTGGTGGTACAGGGTGGTGATAAGGTTGGGAGAAGTGGTAAAGGGTAGTGGTGGTGTTGCTGGTGGTGGTACAGGATGGTGATGGTGGTAGTAGTGGTACAGGGTGGTGGTAGTACATGGTATTTGTAGAGTGGTGGCGATGGTAGAGGATGATGTTGGTGGTACAAGATTATGGTGGTGATACAGGAGAGTGATGGCAACAGTGGTACAGAATGGTGGTGTTGTTGTTGTTGTTGTTGTTGGTGGCGGCGGTGGTGGTGGTGGTGGTGGTGGTGATAAGAGTACAGGATGGTGGTGGTGGTGATAGTACAGGATGGTGGTGGCGGTGGTGATAGTACAGGATGGGGTGGTGGTAATGGTAGGATGGTGATGATAATGGAACAGCATGGCGGTGGTGGTACAGGATGGTGGTGCTGGTGGTACAGGATGGTGGTAGAGGATGGTGGTGGTAGTAAAGGATAGTGGAGGTAATTGTGGTTGTGGTGGTGGTGCTACAGGATGGTGGTGATGCTGGTAGTGGTTGTGTTGGTGGTGGAGATATTTGTGGTGATGATGGTGATGGCGGTGTAATATGGGAGTGTTGGTGGTAGAGCATGGTGGTGGTTGTGTTACAGGATGGTGGTGGTGGTACAGGATGGTGGTGATGGTGATGGTAATTGTTCAGGATTGTGGCAATGGTGGTATTAGTGGTGGTGGTAGGAGGTGTTGGTGGTGTTGGTAATGGTGGTGGTGTTAGTGATGGTGGTAGGAGGTGGTGGTGGTAGTGGAAGTGGTGGTGGTAATGGAAGTGGTGGTGGTAGTGGTGGTGGTAGTGGTGGTGGTGATGGTACAGGGTGATGGTGGTGGTCGTGGTGGTGATGGTGGTGGTAATGGTGGTGGTGATGTTAGTGGTGGTGAAGGTGGCAGTAGTGGGGCTGGTGGTGATGGTGGTGGCTGTGGTAGTGATGATGATGTTGGTAGTGATGGTGGTGGTGGTAGTGATGGTCGCGGTAATAGAGTTGAGTGGCCCGGACACATCACTGGCTTATCACGGTGACACAGCCCGACTTAGGTGATAATGGCCTTCACACTCCAGTCTTTTATTTTACTCTTCTCTTTTTATTTGTCTTTCTCTCTTTTTCTTTCCTTTAACACTATCTTTCACCATCTCGCCCTCCTTATTCTCTCCCTCTCTCCTCTTTTCTCCTTTCTCTTCCTTATTCTCTCTCACTCTCACCCTTTCAATCTTTCTCATCTCTATGATTTTCCCCTTCTCTTTCGTAGTTCTCCTTCCTCTCTGTTTCCCCCGTCTCTTCGTTCATCCCTTTTATCCATAAAATTTTGTGACTTATCATCTCTTCCCGCCTCATCAAAGTTTTCAAATGTTAATAGCGAATTTTAAAGGTTGTTTTCCCCTTCTCCCTCTTCACTATCACACACTTCACCATAATCCTCTCCACCATCACCTGATTCACCAAGACTCTCTCCACCACCACCTGCTTCCCCATCACCTCCACCACCACCTGTTTCCCCATCACCTTCTCCACCACAACCTGCTTCACCGTCACCCTCTCCACCACCACCTGTTTCCCAATCAACCTCTCCCCTACTTACTACTTTGCTGTCACTCGGAATAGGGTATAATGATCATCCAGCTATGATACAATGGTATGAGTTATTACGGATGTTACAGGGTCGTTCACAGATGTTGTATATGTGGGGGGGCTACATCTAGTGCGGGAGGGGCGAAGGCAGCGTCTTTCCGGCTTTAGTGCTTGTCTGCCTCGCTATTCAGTCGGGCTAACTCGAAAGTATTGACACCACCTTGTGTGGTGCTCTTCCAAGCGTTATGGTGTGGAGTAATCGTCTCCCAGATGAGGGGGTCGATTTGGCACTTTTTCAGATTAGGTGTCTGTCAAATATCTGCTTTGGCAGACTACTGTCGTCCATGCGGGTAACATGGCCAGTACAGCATAGATGTTCATGGATAATGGCAGCCTCGATGCTCCTACAGTTGCTGTCAACAAGAATACCGGCATTTGTTCTCCTGTCTTCCCATCGAACTTGGAGGATGAAATGTAAACTACGTTGGTTAAAGTTTTCAGGTGCATTGAGGTGCCTCCTATATGTGACTCATGTCTCACTGCCATATAGGAGGGAGAGGAGGACGACTGCTTGATATACGTGTAACTTTGTAGATAATTTCAGCTTCCTACAGCTGAGGACAGTTTTGGAGTCTGCCAAAGGCCTTAGATGCACATCTGTTCCGATACTTAATGTCTTCATCGATGAACGCAGTGTGGGATAGGTGGGAGCGGAGATAGCGAAAGTGGGTAGCATTAAAGAGGGTAGTACCATTAAGCTGGATGGATGGTAAAGGTGTGGCTGAACCTCAAGGCCGAAATGTGCATACGCATCTGCGTAGGAGTTCAGGATCTCCTGTAGGTCATGTTCAGTGGGACCAACAAGGGTGAGGTTGTCTGCATAATCAAGTTCAGTATGGAAGCTGCCGACACCTTTGTTCCTGCCTCGTGTCATCTTATGTAGAAAAGACCCTGCATCCAGTACTCGATGTGTACCCCACCGGCTAAATTGGCACTGGCACGAGTGAGGAAGGCAGCCAAGAAAATGGAAGAGAGTTGATGCCAGTACACACCCTTGTTTAACCCCCGTTTGGATGGAGAAGAACTTAGATTGGGTGTCATTATGCAGGACACTGCCATTCATGCCATCATATAGGTGCCTCACAAAGGCGATTACTTTTGGTGGGCAGCCAAAAAGGCAGAGGGTCTACCAGAGGGCTTCCCTATTGACCGAATCAAAGACCTTTGTGAAGTCTATGAAAGCCATGTACAGATCATGACGCTGTTCTCTGCACTTTTCCTGTATCTAGCGGGCAGCAAAGATCATATCAATGGTGCCACTTGATGTTCTAAAGCCACATTGAGATTCTGGGAGGAAGTTTTCTGCCTTAGAATGAAGTCTGTTTAGGAGGACTTGGGCGATAATCTTGCCAGCTACGGACAGCAGAGAGATTCCGCAATAGTTGCCATAGACTGACCGGTCTCCCTTGTTCTTATAACAAAAGGACCAATTGCAAGAACGGTTATGGGGTGTACGGCGCCATTTACGAGAATCTTCTTTCCCTGGTCTTTATTCAGCAATATCGCCTTTAACACAAAGAATTCTGCACTTTTCGAAGCTTTGGAGGAGTCTCGAAACAAGTTTCCTGGTGGGAATTATTAGCTAGTGCTGTACTCAAAATATCGAAACTTCGAGATCTCTCCAGAGCTTCAAAAGGGTGGTATTCCTGAAACAAGATCAGGGCAAGAAGGTCATCGTAAATGGCGTCGTACACCCCACGAATGTTCTTGCAATTGGCCCAAATATTGACGATGGAGACGTCTTTAAGAGCTTGGGGGATTTCCTACTTTTCCTATATATTCTCCAGGAGAGAATGGAGACGGCTGGTAAGTAGAGGTCCTCCTGCTTTTTACACCTCGGCAGGAATTCTCTCAGGCCCTGAGGCTTTGTTATTTTTCGTCTATTTGATGGCACAAGCTACCTCATCCAGGGATGGAGGATAGCTGAGGTGGGTCAGCTCTGGATGCTGAGGGACCTGCTGGGTAGTCAGGACATCCACATCAGTGTTTCAGTTGAGCAGTGAATGGTAGTGCTCTTTCCAGTACTGAAGGATGCCTTCATCATCTTTAATTTTTTTTTATGGAAATTAGCCCACCAGGGCACAGGTCAAACGACCCACAAAGAGGCCTGGGGCGAGAAAAAAAAAGAACAGAAAGATTTTGAAAAATAGAGAAGAAAAAGGATATACTGTGATAATCTACACCACGAAGATGCCAAAACACCAGCTTTTTATAGTGAGACATATTGAATAAGTGTGGAAACACAGAAGAAGGCAGAGCATTCCACAGTTTGGTTGTTTGAGGAAAGAAGGAGGTACTATAACGTGTTATTCTCGTGTGACCAACATCCACAGAGAAACGGTGGGCACCCCGGGCACGACGTGTGTTACGAACCCACGGCCTTGCCGGCGGTACACAGGATGCCAAATCCACCGAACATTGCCCATTAAAGTACCTGTAAAAGAGAGAGAGTGAAGCAATATTGCGGCGAAGAGAAAGGGAAAAGAGATTGTCGACTAAAGGAGGAGAGTTATAAGACGAAATGCCTTTGATTCCACCCTATCTAATAGTTGGACAGAAGAAGAGCCACCCCAGATATGAGAGCAGTACGCCAAGTTAGGACGAATGAATCCGTTATATACTTGGAGCAACTGCTCAGGAGTGAAGTAGCTACGGCATCTGCACAGCATTCCCAACTTTCGGGAGGCAGCTTAGGGAGTTACCTTCGGATAATTGGATGGAAGCTGTGCCACGATTTATTGGCCCATAAAATGTTTTGGTGGAATTGAAAAATTAGTGTATATTGTGCTGATCTACAACTGTTGTGTTTCACATGCTTTATTTTTAAACCAGTTGTTCTTTAGATTACAACGTTCGCGCTGGGCCGTCCCTTTCTTCTTGAGGAAGGTATCAGCTTTGCTCTGAGACTGAGGGTTGTTCTGCCATTCAGTTAAGGCAGCAAGTTTATCACCATCGAAGACTACATTGATTGCCGGATCATTTTCATCAAACCAGTCCTTGTGTATTCTTTATATCTGGCCGAAGGTCTGTCTACAGATTTTTTTCATGACAGTTTCGAGAACATCCGATTTGGAACTGGGATTTGGGTTGTTTGTTGTTCGGTTGTTTATCAACCCATGATTGAGCTGCTCTCTGAAAGCATGTGCTACCGCTGGATCCTCCAGAAACTTAGTGATAAAATCTCTTCTGGAGGCTTGCTGCCTTCACCGTTTTGGGCCGACGTGAAGTGATATCTTGGTGCTGACGATCCAATGATCAGAGTCGTAGTGCATGGCTCGGGTGATGAGGACATCTCGGCGATCTCTTTTTCTGACAATGATGTAGTCAATGAGATGCCAGTGTTTGGATCGTGTGTGTTGTCACAAACCTTTGAAATTGTTGGCCTGTCTAAACAAGGTATTGGTGATAGTGAGGTTGTGAACAGCACACTTGCTGAGGAGGATGTTGTTGTTGTTGTTGAGATTGTTGGACCGTAGTCCGACACGGGCCTTTGCCTATAGGCTGGAGCTCCTGGAGCAGCCAGACCGGATTGGGATTGGAGGTTGTCCTACCTGCAGATATGGAGGGATACTGCAGGTTGCAAGTGTGAGCGGACCCCTGATCAGTGGACGCTTACCACCAACCCCCACTCTTGGACGTGGTCAGTTTCTGAGTGGCGCGCCCCCCGAACTGGGGTCCACACTTGCTGGGAGAGGTTACTTTCTAAGCTCTCTGGGTGGTGGGTATCGTGTGATGACCCGGAGAAGGTGGTGAATGTGGTTTGTTTGGGCCTTTCGGGTTAGAGTGGCCGCTGGTGTTGTGTGTGCTTCTTGGAAGTTTTGAATTCTGTTTCGGAGACTTTGTGTGGCTTCGCAGTCGAGGAGATAGTGTTCAAGTGGGTTGGCTGCTGGCTCCTGACAGTAGGTGCATTCCATGTCGAAATTTCCGATCATCTGCCAGGAGCACTTGTACCCTAGTCGTAGTCGATGAAGGCTAACTTGGGTTTGTCTTGGTGTTTTCTTGTCCGCGAAAGGTGGTTCCCCTTTTGTAGCCGCCAGGTACCATTTGGCTGATTGGGAACCAGCGTTGAATGCGTGAAGGAAGCTCTTTTGGATGTGGAGCTTGCTAGTCTTTCTGAGGTGATTCTTGATCTGTTGCACACTTGCTGGAACTTGAATGTGTACGCTACTAGAACGTGTGGCTGCCTTGGCTGCTTCGTCTGCCACGTCGTTTCCCCCGATCCCTACATGACTGGGAATTCAGTGTAAGACGACTGGGCGGTTTTGTCTTTGGAATTCCTGTAGCTGTGCGAGGATCGAAGTTATGATGTGGACGTTGTCTCTTGGTTGACTGTGTTGCAGCGCCTGCATGGCCGATTTCGAGTCCGTGTGAATTATGATGGACTTGTTCTGTTGTGTTGCAGCGTGTTGTAGGGACTTTGCTACCAACTCTGTTTGTAGGGTGGAGCAGTCATTAGAAAGTCTCCATCGGAGGGTCTGACCTTGGGTGTAGAAGGCCGCTCCGGATGTATGATGCTTTGGATCCACCGAGCCGTCTGTGAAGTATGATGCTGCATCAGCCAGTGTCTCGGTGGCTATGGCTTTCAGAGTTACTCTTTTGAGGTCCTCCTTTTGGAGGTTGGCTTTGCTATCACCTAGGTCGATAATTTTGAATGTGGCTGGTGGAGGGCTCCATGGTGGAGGAACTACGTAACCATTGTCTCGTATGTCTTGGTTGTTCTTGACGAGTGTTTCTGCTTTCAGGTGTCGGATGACCTCGCTTGCCTCGTGCGACCAGGTGGCCCCTCGCACTCTGTGGTCGAGGTGGAGGGAGGCACTGATTCGCGTTTTGGCAGCTGTGGGCTTATCTGATCTACAGATTTTGGCGAGGAGACCGGCTGTCACCTGCTTGACTCGTACTGCCAGGGGTGTTAGTTCAGTTTCCATTTGCAAATTACAAATTCTGGTCTACATGGGTGCTCCGAGCATGGTCCTGAGAGCATTATTTTGGATAACTTCTAGCTTAGCTATCTGGTCTTCTCTCCGTCCAATGAGTGCAGGAGCACTGTAATCTACCAGCGATCTGATGGCGGCCCTTGTAGTAGGCTTTGAGCACATGAATGTTCGCTCCTGCGGTTGTGCTGATGAGCGACCTCATGATGTTGTGTCTGCTCTTCGTCTTGTGCCTGAGATACTCGAGTTGCGGCTTGAAAGTGAGTTTCTGGTCGAACCAGATTCCAAGACACTGGTGGGTGTTGGTCCAGACTACTGGCGTGTTTTGTATGGAGAGCATCCTGTCTGGTGTGTCTGTGCAGATGGCCATCGCTTTCGTCTTGGCTGTATTTATCTTGAGTCCAACTCTGTTGCACTCCTTTTCTATAAGTTGGAGTGCGTGTTGCGTGTTGGCTAGTCTGTTTGATCCTCTTATTATGAGCTGTAAGTCGTCTGCATAGCATAGGAGCTTGGCTGTTTGTCTGAAAGGAAGTTTGACAAGATTTTCCATCAGGACATTGAACAGCGTTGGACTGAGGATGCCTCCTTGTGGGGTACCATTTTCATGGACCCTGTAGCTTGAGGTTGCTCCCTGAAAGCGTACTCTTTCTTCTCTCTGTGTGAGGTAGTTCTGGATCCACCCCAGCAACCTTCCTTTGACGCCTTTTTCAGCGAGCGTCGTTATAATGGCCAGTGGATTTGCTGGTTCGAAGGCCTTCTCCAGGTCGAGGAAGATCACCAAAGCTGGTTTATTGTCCTCTGTGCTGAGTATCTCGGCGATGTTGTTGCCTGTGCCGGTGTTCTCGGTGTAAGCACAAATGTGAGGGTGTGGGCTGCCTACTTTCCACTTGAGCCGGTTGAGAGCCATTCTTTCTCCCGTCTTCGCTATGCAGCTGAGAAGGGAGATGGGTCACGGTTTGTCTGGTTCTTTGGGCTTCGGAATGGGCTGTATATCTGCCTTCTTCCATTCCGGTGGAAGTCTTTGTGCTGTCCACGACTTGTAGCAAAGCCTCGTGTCCGGCTTTTCCAGCATGGGAAAGTGTGGAGTAGGTTATCCTGTCGGCCCCTGGTGCTGTGTCCTTGCTTCGTTTTAGCGACTTCTGGAGTTCTTGCTGGTTGAAAGGTCTATCGGTGTCATATTCACTGTTGTAGGCCTCTTCGATCATCTGGAGTCTGACCTGTCGCAGACGCCGTTGTGTCTCCTCCGCCTGTCTCGGGAGGTTTTTCGTTGCTGCTCGGTCAGAAAACAGTTTTGCAAGTTTCTCGGCTTCCTCTTCTGGGCTGGGATGGGTTGGTGGTGGTGGTGTTGCCTTCCCAGATGCCCTTCGGATCTGGGCCCACATGTGCTCGTTCAGTTCGGAGCACCACTTGAGCCAGCTTACGTTTTTTATTTCTTCCTTCTCTTCCCTGGTATCCTTAACTATGACTTGCAGGAGATGTCTGTTTGTTTCCGCGGGATGTCTCCTGTAATTTCTTCGGGACATGTTCATTGTGTGGTTGAGTTCTTTCACCCTGGGACAGTAGTGCCAGTAATCCTTGTACTGTCTTGATGTGGGTTTTGTTTTTGGGATAGCCTCTTCTGCCGCTTGGTGAAACGCCTCGACCAATTGTTGGTGGAGGGTTGTCTCGTCCACGGGTGCTGCGCCGGTCGGCTGTGATTTTTCGCGCCACTTAGCCAGGTGTTTCTTAAAGAGTCCCTAGTCTGCCTTTTGGGTATTGTATCTCCATCTTGGCGGGGGTGGAGTGGGGAGTTTGTTCACCTTCAGTGTTGTTAGGATGGCAAAGTGGTCGCTGTTCAGCATTGGGTGTAGCTGCCAGGAGGCCGAAGGCTGTAGTGCACTGGAGACGAAGGTTAGATCTAGCCTTCCTCCCCTAATGTGAATGGGCTCTCCGGTGTTTAGGAGGCAGATCTCGGGTGTATCTTGAAAGGTGGTGTATAGGTGTAGGCCGTCTTCATTTGTGGGTTGAAATCCCCTCCTATGAGTGTGGCGTGGTCAGCGGCTGAAGCGAATAATTGAGTAACCTCCAGTGAGCCCCTTGGGTTCTTGTAGATGTTGTGAACAGTTAATTCCCGTTCTTGGAGGGTTACTTTGACGGCCTGTGTCTCAATGTTTTCCCCACATGGAAATTGCTGCGTGAAATGCCTCCATTGGTGGCGACAGGAACAGCAACAGAAATAAAATAAAGTATAAGTTACAGGTGACTGGTGTCACTCAAAAGTACGTGAACTGAATGACACGAGGGACGGGACTGAACTCCGTCTCCTGGTGGGTCCTATATATAAGGTCGGCTGGCGCCACGCCGGTGAAACATGGGTCGTTTAATGATGCAGATGGTCTTTAGAGAAACAAAGAATGCTTGTTATAATACTAAATAAGGAAACAAGATGGGCTTGAACAAATGATGACAGTTAAAACCTTAACAGCACAGGGTAAGGTGACTAGAATATATAATAGTAAATTTAACACATCATTGCAGGAATAATATGGAACAACATGGAAGCATGTTATTTAAAAAAAATAGAAAAATAAGACACTGTCGAAACACTTCCCCCCATAAAATAAAATTTTTGCTTGCACAAATTTGATATGACATAAGTGTTCATTCTGTGGGTCTAGATAACAGATCACTAGCATCACAGGCTAGCTTGCAAGGCTTAGATAAACTAGGGGCTCTTAAAATAGGATATGAGCATAATACATTTCTCAAGTTTTGAAAAGAATCCTGACACCTTGAAGTCCAACAAAAATATATTACCCTTCAACAAATCAGTAAGGGGTAGTGCCAACTCGGCAAAATTACAAATATATCACTGGTAAAAACCCACACAACCCAAAAATCCGTGGACTTGTCGTTTGTTACATGGAACAGGCATCTGAGAAATAGTGTCACACCTTACTGTGGGAGGAGCAAGTGTCCAACCCAATTACATGTCCCAGATACAAAAGTTGAGCACAAACAAATTCTGACTTAGCAAAGTTTATAACAAGTCCTACATTTTCTAACTCAGTGAAGAGAGCGTCTAGCTGACATAAATGGTCTGACCAAGTGTCAGAAAAAATTACAACATCATCAAAATATACTACACAACCAAGCCAATTGGCCGTGAATTGTGACATCAGCCTTTGAAAGGTAGCAGGGGCATTGCAATGCCAGAAAGGCATGACATTGAATTTATAGGTTTTACCTAATGTCACAAAATTGGAGAGGTCTTTAACACGACGGGTCAATGGTACTTGCCAAAACCCTCGAAGGCGATCAATCTTAGAGAGCAACTTGGCGTTCCCGATTGCTTCGATGCAGTCGTCGACTCTTGGTAGAGGGAAGCTGTTCTTGCTGGTGACGGCGTTGACCTTGCGGAAGTCGATGCAGAATCGAAGAGTGCCGTCCTTCTTCGGTACTAGAGTGACTGGTGAGCACCACTCGCTGGTAGGGAGCCTGCTTGATAGGCTTAGCAGAACCAACATCAATATCATGCACCACGGCAGTGTTACAGCCAGGCCTGTCTTGGAAGACAGGAGGATGTTGTTGGATGGTGGCCAGCACGTCAGCTCTCTGGTGTCCCGGTAGACGCTGTAACTTCTCCTGCAACTCCACAGAGTTGGACTGCCAAACCCTGACTGATGACAGGGCGAGTGGACTTGCCCCTTCTTTTTCCTCTTCTTTCTCACCGTCTACCAAGAAAGTGTCAACGGCACACACGGGAACTGGATCATCAGCAACAAATGGGGGTGCTGGGCGTGTGTGGTACAGCTTGATGGTGTTGACGTGACATAAGCGCTGTAGTCGGCGCCTGTCAGGGGTAGAGATAATATAATTCGTGGGGCTTACCTTCTTCACCACTCTATATGGCCCACTGAACTTCGCATGGAGCGGCTGCCCATGTCTCGGCAAGAGAATGAGTGCTTGATCTCCTATCTGGAACTCTCTGTGTCTGGCACGCTTGTCGTACCATATCTTGGTCTTGGACTGCCACTGCTGTAAGTGGTCTGCGGCAAGGCTCCAACAACTTAGAAGCTTCTCTCTAACATCTCCTACTAAACTTAACACACCAATGGTCTCTTCACTACTACCTAACAATCTATCTCTAACTATGTGCAAAGGACCTCTTACTTGATGAGCGAACAGTAGAAGTATGAAGAACAAAATGGATGATATTAGGGCCTTAGCAGTAACTTTCCTAAGAGGTACAGCATGCAAGTACCTAGTGGAGGTATCAATGACTGTAAATAAATATTTAAACTCACTAGAAGTTTTAGGCAGAGGGCCTACAATGTCACACTGTACTGTTGTAAAGGGCTCAGGTACGTGACGTACTCTTATAAGTGGAAAAGGTGGAATAGCCTGATTGGCTTTGCCTACCTTTTGACAAAAATGACAGTACATACAATATTTAGTGACATCTCTCCTCATACCTGGCCAATCGAACTTTCTGGCCAGCCTGTTGAACGTCTTTCGGACACCTTGATGTCCAGAAAAGCGACCGTCATAGGCCAGAGCTAGAACATGTTGTCTGAAAGTGTGTGGGAGAACTATTTGAGTGACAGACGCCCAGTCCGCGTCTTCCTCTGACATAGGCGGTGGGAGCCAGCGGCGGCACAAAACACCGTCTTGACTGAAATATCTCGTGGTAGGGCCTGAATCATTGGCAGGATCGGACACCTGGTCAAACAAGAGCCGTAATGAATCGTCTTGCTCCTGCGCAGCTATTAAAGCAACTCTCCCGGTCACAGGATTAGCTGCGGAAGAAATGTCTTGGGAAGCAATTGAGTCAGCAAAAAGTCCCTCTCAGGAAAGTGAATCATCTACAACAGGAGTTACATTATGATCATTAGTTATTGACATAGAACGAGTCACAGCACACAAAGGGAAAACACCGGGCATATCATCTTCAAGTTGTTGCAGCTGTGCGGTAGACTCTGGTCTTTCCCGCAGCACAGGAGGTGGGGTTACGTTCCCCATTTGACCTCCCGCCAAATCGTTACCGAGTATGAGGTCCACTCCAGCAACAGGCAGCTCATGCATGCAGGCTACGTTAGCTATCCCTGAAAAACAAGAAGACTTGACACGTACTAAAACCAAAGGAGCTACACCTTGACCCCAAAGGATCCCAAAACGATGTATTTGTCAGTCTTCCTCGCCGCAACAACACCCTCTTTGATGAGAGTTTGGAGACAACCCGAGTCTCTCAAAGTAGTGACTGGTGTTTCGACACCATCAACTTCTACCGTGCCTTGTGACAAAAAGGGACGAAAGGTACCAACGTCTGGGTCCTTCGCAAAACTCTCCTGGAAAAGATCAAAGTCTCGTGAGGCGACAACCGAAACTGCACTCTCTCGTGCTTCACCTTTTGTGGAAATCAACCCTATTGGCATCCTGTCAGCCTTACTCAAACCAGCCATCACTCCGACTGGTGACGTATTCGTCTCTTCAGTAATAATCATAGCTGGTTTGCCCATATTTAGCTGCAGCCTTGTCCAACAAAACTCTGCCTTATGACCTGGCTTTCCACAGTAACTACAAGGGTATGTAGAAAATTTGGACGCCCCATTAGGTGGCGAACGCTTCCAGCTCCTCCTTTCACGCACAAAATTACTATTGTTAGTATTCCCTTGTCTCGCTCTGTGGAGAGAGGGATTAAAAGTCCTTTGAACCTGTGGGGGCATAACATCTTTGTTAGTCCTACCATGCCTCAAAACAAATCCATCAGCATGCTTAGCAGCCTCTTCAATAATACTAAATTCCCTATCTAACAAGTATAAGGTAACCTATTCGTCGATGGTTCTCAGAAATTCCTCTGTGAGCATTAACTCAATGAGGGAGTCGAAATCACTCACTTCCTTGGAGTGTAACCACTTTGAGAATACCTCTCTTTTACTCTTAGCAAATTCAAGGTGGGTCTGCTCTGCCTTCTTACGGAGGCCACGAAAGCGTTGTCTGTACGCTTCAGGAACAAGGGCATAAGCCTTTAAAACTTCCTCCTTAATACATAAATAATCCTTAGCGTCACTGTCTGTAAGAGACGAAAAAACACACAGAGCCTTACCTGCAAACGCCTGCTGAAGCAAAATGGGCCAAAACTCTATAGGCCACTTTAAAGTGGTAGCAAGTCTCTCGAAAGCAATAAAAACTCATCAACTGTTTCCTCTGAAAACGTGGGCATTAGCCTAGCAGCACGTGCTGGATCAAAATGAGAAAAACTAGATCTGGGGGTGAGGCCATCGGTGTTAAAAGGGTTACTCTGACCGAGCTGTATACGCAGTCGCAAGTTTTCTGAATCTGCTTCTTTCGCTTTAGCCTCAGCTACTTTTGCTTTAGCTTCAGCTTCCGCCTGACGTATCCCAACTCTTTTCGCTATAGCTTCAGCTTCTGCCTGACGTATTCCAACATCTTTCGCTATAGCTTCAGCTTCCGCCTGACGTATTCCAACTTCTTTCAATTTTATTTGTGATTCGAGAAGGCGTAATTCATCATTCACTGACCGTGACTCAACTACATTAATTTGACGAGCTTCACCGTGGTCTTCTCTTAAACTAACATCAACATTATCTCCTAACAGCTGACTACTTACCGCGTTAAACAATTTTACTTTACTGGCGCTGCTAGAAATTTCCATACCATAATACTCGCAAATTAATCTTAATTCTTGTGCACTTAATTTTGAAACTTCCTCAACGGAGGGACTACCTGATACAAATGCAGCCACGTCATCTTGGTTAATGATAACCATGATGGCTAGTTAATAAAAAAATTAATAAAACACAAAAGAATACCACAAGTGTCAAAAGGTCGTTAGTGAATCCTGGCAAGAGCGCCAAAACTGTTACGCCGACTCTTAATTTACTTTAATAACCAGGTTCTAGGCGTAACCAAACAAAAAAAGTGAAGTAAATTAAAAGGGAATAAAAATAAGTAAAGTAAACCTTTAAGAATTTAATTTAATTAAATATTTACATAATAAAGAGCCTCGTAGGCTGTCACAACAAATGGATTCACTACAGGTTGACAACCCTTTATCCGAAATTCAGAAAACCGAAAAGCTCTGAAAACCGAAAGTTTTTTTTGTGGGGCACTTTTTTTTTTTTTTTTATTAAGGGGAATTAACCCACCCGGGCATAGATCACTGACCCACATCAGGGCCTGGGGGGCGATAATGTAATAGTAATAATAATTATAATAATAATAATTATTCAGAGTAAATAAAAATTTTAATAAAAATACACCAAAATAAAATATGACAACATTAATAATAATAATAATAATAATAATAATATATAATAATAAAATTAATAAAAATAGCAATAATACAGGAGTACTGTAATAATAAAATAATAATAATAATAATAATAAAGAAATACAAGAATGAAAAAAAGATCAAAAGTGAGAAACATGACCTAGACCTGAAAGTTACTAGTGTGCCCTGAAGAATGCAGTGATGGCTAGGGAAACACTGAGTAACACTGAGTCCGTTTATTGTGGATGAGAAAAATACAAGTGGTGACCAGCGTGTGCCATGCACGGCTCACACAGTCAGACTGAGGCGCCTTGCCATATGGCAGCCTCGGGGCAATGTTGCCACATAACCCGTGCAGTGTTGCCACGTGATAATATATATAAATGCTACTCGGCACAGTAGCTTATGTACAGGGTTGCTACTTGGCACAGTAGCTTATATACATAACCTACAAGACCTATGAATTATTATTATTATTATAATTAGTATTATAATTTTTATTATATTTCCCCAGGCCCTGATGTGGGTCAGTGATCTATGCCCGGGTGGGCGAATACACAAAAATAATAACCATCCTGAAAACCGAAAAATTCCGAAATCCGAACTACTTAAATATATAGAATAAAAACAAAGCACTGGATTACGTTAACACTACATAAACATATAAAATAACTAACACTGAAATTAACTGCCGTGAAACAACACTGAATTAATTAAATGTAACTAAGCAAGCACTAATGGACACATAAGAGACATAAATAGGTACTCACATAGATATACCACATTGATGGCGACAGGAACAGCAACAGAAATAAAATAACGTATAAGTTACAGGTGACTGCTGTCATTCAAAAGAACGTGAACTGAATGACAAGAGGGACGGGACTGAACTCCGGCAGCTGGTGGGTCCTATATATAAGGTCGGCTGGCGCCAAGCCGGTGAAACATAGGTCGTTTAACGATGCAGATGGTCGTTAGAGAAACAAAGAATGCTTGTTACATAACTAAATAAAGAAAGAAGATGGTCTTGAACAAATAATGACAGTTAAAACCTTAACAGCACAGGGTAAGGTGACTACAATATATATAATATATATATATATATATATATATGTAACCGGTCGGAATTTACTGAATTTCAATTTCTCACTTGACTTGGGGTTTATTAATGATTATTAGATGAAATTGCAGTGGAAGCGCCCCTTTGAGAAAAATCCCGAACCAGCACAAGAACACTTAACATTACTAAACAAAATAACTTGTCCGTGACCCGTGAAAGGATAGCGTCTGTGACTGGGATGAATGAGACACACTGTAAAATTTAGACACTTATATTCCCTCCATCACTACAGACACAATCAAATACTGGTACACCAATATGCGCTCCTCCTAACCTGAACTTAAAACACTACTCTGGGGAATAAAATTTATACATGATATTGAGATTAGTAGAAACTCAGACAATGCCTCATTAGACAACAATAAATTTAAAGTATAAAGAAATTTTGCTTGCACACATGAAACAGGCCTTAAGGGCTTTCAACAAAATAATATCATCCCAACAGATGCACAATTCCTAACCTAACTTAAACACTACTCAGGGGAACAAAGGTTATATCTGAGATCGGAATTAAAAAGAAAGATTAAATACATTAAAGGAACTAAATCACAGTATCATTCTGGTCTCAATTAGTGACACAACATTTAAAAAACAATACGATCAAAATTATTTAAGATATATTAAACTACACACGTCAAGATAATATCAGTAACTCAAAAAATGGTATTAACTACAAACAAAAATATTATCACTATTATTGAGATGTTACTGGGTCCACCAATACCCGTGAACCATGCTTCACCCAACTGAGCATACACCTGTAATAAGGGAGATAAAATTTTTCTCTAGGTATCCCCTAGACTCCTGGTCTCAGAGAGAATGCCAGCAGGTGACTATGGCCAGTAGATAATACTTCTAGCTGACCGAGGACACGTGGTGTTGTGCACCCACGTGGTAAGAACTGATCACCCAATGCTGATGCTGGTCTCGTGTCGTTTTAGTTGTCGGGAGCACTCGTTCACTCAAGAGAGCCTTTGCTACCCCGCTAATCAGTGACAAGCCTACACTGATCGTTCCAAAGGCGACAATCGCCAATCCTCAATCATCAACGGCAGTCTCAAACGGCAGTCAATCTCTCGCAGTCAATCTCTAGCAGTCATCACTCTCGCAGTCAAGTGGGT
This sequence comes from Homarus americanus, assembly GCF_018991925.1. Taxonomy (NCBI): domain Eukaryota; kingdom Metazoa; phylum Arthropoda; class Malacostraca; order Decapoda; family Nephropidae; genus Homarus; species Homarus americanus. The sequence goes on along the minus strand of NW_024733734.1, from coordinate 1,137,186 downwards.
TCTGACGGAAACCCTGAAATGAACTCACTGTTAGCTCTTGTTAACTTTATCACTGCCCTATCTAAACCCTGTCTGAGATCGAATGAGACTTACTTGTTATACTGCAATAGCGCAACACAGGTGACTAGAACAAGTGACAGTTTTGTGGACGGACGCGAAGGGACGTCCTGTCTGTCCGCTCGCTTTCGCGTGACTGGGAGCCAGCCAGCCTCGTGTCCTCTCAAGGCGTTAGCTTAGGCCTACGTGACATATTTTCCGTCTACTAATAACTTTCTTGGGACACCCATAACATTATTCAGACTGATAACGATCTGTAATAATTTCATATTCAATAATATTCCCTTAACTTCATGAATCGCATCATTATTAATTCGACAAACTACATTCAATATCGTATAGGCCTAGTTCCAAAAGCTCTCGGTACGTGCAGGAGCGATCCTCCCTCAATCGACCTTGAAAACTCAGTATCGCCAATGGCGCGGCATTTGAAATTACACTGAAATTTCTGAATGTTACATATATATATATATATATATATATATATATATATATATATATATATATATATATATATATATATATATATATATATATATATATATATATATATATATATATATATATATATATATATACTGCACTGATAAAGATTCTCTCTGAGAAAGTTTAAATGGTTTCTTGTGGATAGGGTTATAAAACTTTGGAGTACTTATGCATGTTTATCGTTGGTGAAATATTAGATGAGTACAGGTGGTGTGCATATTTTCTCATTTTGTTATGCTTCACTGACTTTTTTCTTTTTCATTGTGGATATTTTGCCGTGAATGGCTAAGTTCCAACTAACGCTATTTTATCTTGAGTGCACGCTGATTGGCTACTTCCAACATTTCGTTTCACTAACTCTCCTCCTTTAGTCGACAATCTCTCTCCCCTTTCTCTTCGCCGCAATGTTGCTTCACTCTCTCTCTTTTACAGGTACTTTAACGGGCAATGTTCAGTGGATTTGGCATCCTGTGTACCGCCGGCAAGGCCGTGGGTTCGTAACACACGTCTTGCCCGCGGTGCCCACCATTTCTCTTTGGATGTCGGTCACACGAGAATAACCCGTTATAGTACCTCCTTCTTTCCTCACACAACCAAACTGTGGAATGCTCTGCCTTCTTCTGTGTTTCCATGCTCTTACAATCTGTCTCACTTTAAAAAGCTAGTTTTCCGGCATCTTCGTGGTGTAGATTAATACAGTTTAACCTTTTTTTCTATATTTTCAATTTCTTTCCGTTCTTTTTTTTTTCGCCCACCAGGCTCCGTTGTGGGTCGTTTGACCTGTGCCCGGGTTGGCTAATTCCCGTAAAAAAAAAAAATTACATGTAGCAATTGTATTGTAAATTATGTAGGTCAGACTGGGAGAGCATTGCAACTCAGAATTAAACAGCACAAGTACAATATTAGAACGCCATCAGAAAGCAGTGCACTTTTCGTTCATATAAGGAAAAATAATTTCATTCCATAGATTGGGAAAACAGTTTAAAAGTCACAGTTTTTTTTTTTTTTTTAACAAATTTATTGACAAAGCTTGGAGTACAGTTGGCATATTCTGAGTAATTCAGTCCGGTTTTGACACTGAAGGTGGTATCACTTCTCACTGCCATGCAGGACAGAGGTTCATACACAAAGAAATACATCATATTCATTAACAGCATAAATATAAATGTATAATGTATAATGTCTCTATTAGCTACATCAAAGGCTGATTTAAAGTCTATGAAGGCTGTTTTGTCTTATCGTTTGAGTGAACAAGATATTCTGCAAAGCATGTCTTTGTGCTGCGCCCGGGCAGCTTGTCTTTGACTCGAAACATGAGACGGTTGACCTCTGACCCAGCTTGGAGAAGGTCGTGTTGATCGTGCTCCCGCTAGAGACCAAGGAAAATGGCCGCTCTGGATCGTTGTGCCGTGGGGGAAGAGGAGGGGAGTGTGGGGAAGGACGACCTCCTTGCCACGCTGTTAAGGCAGCTGGGGCAGTTGACACTCTAAAGGGGGAAAATGAAGCCCTCAGGACGGAACTCCTTCAGGTAGGTGTCCTGCCTAGCAGGACACCTGCGAAGGAGGAGCAGGCGTGGAGAGTGGTTGTCTCCAAGGGGACTAGGGTCAGGCTTAGAAAAGCTGACCAGGGTGTGGAGTGCAGTAACCCTTACCAGGTGCTGCAGGAAGCTGGAGAGGAAGAGAAGAGACAGGACGGTATGGATCAAGGAGAGGAAAGGGCAGTTGTACAAACCCTGCCCACAGGTAAGGTCGTGGTAGTTGGTGACAGCCAGGTGAAGTTTATGGATAGGGCTTTTTGTGCGAGAGATAGGAAACGTAGGACTAGGGTATGTTTTCCTGGGGCTGGGATAGGGCATGTAGCCGAGAGGTTAGACAGAGTTTTGTCAGGGGAGGGTACCAATCCAGTAGTGTGTCTTAGTGTGGGAGGAAACGACATAGGTAAGGTTAGGAGTGAGGAACTTTTCAAGAGGTATAGGGAGGCACTGGGGAAGATTAGAGATAGGGGAGGGATCCCGATAGTATGTGGTGTCTTGCCTAGAAGAGGGGTTGGTCGTGAATGGCTATCCAGGGCAATTGCTATTAATTGCCGACTGGAAAAACATTGTGCAAACAATGGTTGGGCATTCATTGATGACTGGCAACGATTTTATGGCAACGACTACCTGTACTGTCGCGACGGAGCACACTTGTCTCGTGAGGGGGTAAAGACGTTGTCTGCATCCCCGGAGCGTGAAATTGTCACTCCGAAGGGGGGTTTCTGCCAGTAGAGAGGGTCGGGGAAAATGGGAGTCAAAAACAAGCAGGTCCTGTGGGAAGTAGTGAAACAGAAGTAGATAATGCTGAAAATATAGTTAGTCATAATAACAAACATCAAAGTAATAAAATGTAAAAAACAGATAGAAACGGAAGAAATATATTGAGGTTTATTATACTAATAGTAGAAGCCTGTGTAACAAAAATGGACCAGCTCAGGCCATTGTTAGTAAATATAGTATAGATATAATTGCAATAACGGAAACATGGATAAATTCAAACAGCAAGATGGAGCAGAATTTCATTCCAGGATATAAACTCTATTTAAATTCTACAGAGTAGGAAGGAGAGTGGTGTAGTGAAAGTGTATAATAGTGTCATTAAAAAGCTGCACAAATCAAAACATTGTAAAACAAATAGCGACAATGAAAGTATTTTGGGTAGAGACAGAGGGCAGGAATCCGTAGTCATTGGTGTTATATATAGACCACCTAATTTGAGAGAACGATGGTAAATTGCTATGGAGGAAGAAGGATCTGATAGAAACAATGTATGTATTCCCAGGCGATTTCAACTTTTCAGGCATAGAGATTGGAAAAATCAATCCTTAGCTTATAATGAATCTGAAGATTTTCTAGAAGTAGCATACATAGTTTATATCAATTCACAACTCGCCCAATTAGAGGAAATAATATCCTGATTTAGTTCTCAGTAATAATGAAAATCTAGCAAAAGATGTTGGGATTGAGACGAACTAGAGATAGTGATCATAAAGCCATATATTTTAACATAATATGGGATGGCAGGAAGAAGGAAAATTCGCCTGATCCCGGAAGTTTTAGGAAGGCTAATTACGGTAGCTTAAGGAGAGACCTTAAGGAGACCCTATGGTCAAAAGATTAATCCCCTCACACCCTCCGGAAACTGTCAACTTAGGACGGATAACCCTGAATTTAATTTTAGCAGCCATTATGAAACAATGACAAGTGAAGCAATCAATAATGCCCAAAACAACACATCCCCAAAAGAAAATTCAGATCGGCTAATGCCGAACCAACCAAAATGGATGAATAATAGACTCTAGATCTTCTAGGGAAAAAGAAAGGAGTATATAGAAAAGTTAAGAAAGGCGAAAAAATCACTTTCATTTAAGCTATCAGAACCTAACAAGACAGGTAAAACAGAAATTAATTAGGAAAGCAGGTGTTGAGAAATTATGGTAACCAAGGTAGTAAACGAATCGAAAAATAACCTCAAAGCTTTTTATCAACTGTATAAATCAAAGTGTTAGGATAATAGGTCCTTTAAAACTACGACAGGAGAATTGACTGATGATGAGTTAGAAATGTGTAGTACTGTGTTAAATAGTTTTCTGCCTCAGATTCACAAAATGAAAACCTAGCACAGTTTCCAGAAGTTCATAAGGTATATAAACGACAGTATAGAAAATTATGTTGATGAATATCAATACATTTAGTAACGATGTAAGTTAAAGTATCAACAAAACTGAAGCCTCATAAATCGCCTGGTCCAGACGAGGTATATGCTAGAATATTAAAAGAATGTAGAGATGAGTTGAGTAATCCATTAGCAGTTTTATTTAATAAGTCATTAGAATCGGGCCTAGTGCCAGAAGCTTGAAACTTGCAAATGTAGTACCGATTTTCAAAAAGGGTGATAAATCAATAGCATCACCACGTCCCATTAGTCTCACGTCAATCATAGGCAAGTTGCTAGGAGTCAATTATTGCTACAAAAATCAGAAGCCAATTTTGAAACATCTTAACTTAATTCCATTCTTTCAGCACGGGTTCACCCAGGGACGCTTCAACTTCATGGCCAAATTTGCTTAGCTTTTCTCAGAAGTTATGGCGAAGAGGTAGATAATGATAAGTCATATGATAGTAATTTATTTAGATTTCAGTAAAGCATTCATAGAGTCCTCATGAGAGATTGATATGAAGGTAGAAGCCACATGGAATAGGTGGGATCAGTATTAAAATGGATTAGGTCATGGTTAACTGGTAGGAAAAACAAAGAGTCAGCATAAAATGGATTAAAGTCAGATTAAAAAATGAAAAAGTGGAGTTCCCTAGGATCTGTATTAGTCTCTGCTGTTTGTTATATTCATTAATGGATCTTGATTTAGGCATAACTAGTAGGATTAGTAAAATTCTGCAGATGATACCAAAATGGGGAGAGAGTGATAAATTCAGACAGTGACTTGGAACACCTTCAAGAGATCTAGATACCTTACATGAGTGGTCAGTAGACTGGCAAATGAATTTTAATACTGATAAATGCAAGGTACTACAGATAGGGAAGACGAATAAAACGTTAAGTATAAAACTAGGTAACACGGAAATAGAAAAACCTGAAGTTTAGTGAAAAATCTAGGGTGTATTTGTTAGCAACAACTTGAAAACCTAGAAAAACAATGTATTAGCGTTCACAACAAGGCAAACAGGATTCTTGGGTTCATATCTAGGTCTGTGAGCAACAGAACTACTGACGTTATCTTGAAACTTTACTAAGCATTAGTGAGGCCACATATGGATTATTATGTGTCTAGCTCGGTGTCCTATTATAGAATGGACATAGATTCTTTGGAGAGAGTACAAAAGAAGAATGACAAAAATGATCCATAATATTAGAAACCTTCCAGTATATGAAGAAAAGACTGAAAAGCTTAGGGCTTACATTCACAGAGAGGCGTAGAGTTAGGGGAGATATGATAGAGTGTGTACAAGGGGTAAGGGGATTTACAATAAGGGTAAAATGGAAGATGTTCTGAAGCTCAGTAACAACGAAATAACTAGAACAAATGGCTTTAAATTAGATAAATTCTGGATTTCAGAAAGGATATAGGCAAGCACTGGTTTGGTAACAGAGTTGTGGATATGTGAATAGGTTTGTTATAGTAGGATCGGGGTAGCTGTGAAGCCTCGCGAGCTAAAGTGCCGGGATGGGTGTGAAAGTGATCTGCCCTGTATGTGGCTGGGGTCGGCCTCCTGCAGTATCCTGTTTCTTATGTTCTATGTTCTTATGTTCAACTCTTCCATGGACTCTACACATACAGGATGAGGAAATGTACCTGAAGTTTGGAGAGTTGAAGGCTTTAGGATTGGCACTATGTTTCCATGAGACCATGTCTTGGGCAGAACACCCTGTGTGAGGCCTATTTTATACAGGTCAAAACAGTGGATGGTTAGGGACATCATTTAACAATATCAGGGTGTTATAGGTTGCTTCATCCTCACCAGGGAAGGATGATTCACCTTAATTGGTGCTGTTGTTAGTTCGTGGTGCGTTATAAGGTCTAAAGGAGGAACAGGCTATTTCATATTGAAACCCCTATTAATGTGTGTGGTTTTAAAATAATGCTGTATGTCAGAGGCAGGAAGTGATTTCCAGACAACCAGACTATTGGTCTAATAGAATGTCAGCATATTCTGCAGGGCTGTGATGAAGTTGGACTGAGGTGGGTGATTCTGTAATGGCTCTAATTTTTTGTTCCACACTTCTGCTGTGGCGGTTGTTCAATTAATCCCTGTAAGCACTTGTTCCCAATAGGTGTTTCTCACCTGACCTGTGAGTTCACGAAATGCTCTGTTAGCTTTGAGGAATGCCAGGAGGTTATTACTAGTTTTATTTTGCTTATAAATGATGGCAAGCTGTTCTACCTTCTCTCCTTCTTTGGTGAGGATGGTGTCATGTGTCCACAGAAGTGGTTTAGTGCTGCCTCCCTTCCGCCTTAACTTAACCCAGGTGGTATAATTATGGTAATGACATTAACAAGATCACAGCAAAATTCATCCACTTACCCAAGTGTATATCCAGCATATCATCTGTGGATGTTACCTTGAAGTGCAGTTTAAAATTACCTGGGATGTTAATTCTGAGCTAGATGGGGTTCACACTTGACTTCACCAACAGTGTATTCAGTAAGTATTGCATAATGATCATTGACTAGGTGGTCTGAGATGACCTAGCCTTTACATTACTGTTCACTAGGTTATACCCAAGACAGTTAATCAAGTCTGCTCCCCCCATCAGATGTGTCACTTTCTTTGTGTCGTATACAGTGATTTTATGAATATTGATGTAATCTTCACGAACACCTCCCCATTAGAGTTACACTCGACATCAATGGCGATAGTGTGATTTATTAAAGTCACCCATACACAGCATAGCATTGTTACCTTGATGACTTTGCAACACGTCCGCTCGCAGCTCATTACACCGAACATAGATATTATACAGCGAAATTGACTGGTTGGTTGTCTTTACTGTAAATTGTTGATGGCAGGAATACTTTCATCATTGTGAGTTTTGATCCATTTACAGACCAGACTATTCATTGCATAAGGGTTAAGACCACTCCTGCTCCACTATTGTATGCTGTAAACCCAGCTGTCCTGCAGCTTTTCTGCGCGTGCTAGTCGTAAGGTTATTGTAAACAAATTATACTACCGTGTTAAAAACTCAACAAAAACCATTGTAGGTCATTAATTTGAGGTTAACACCTGGATGTTCCATGAATGAACTTCTGTTGCCCGTGTTACTCGTTCCAATCTTTGAACTCAGTATAGAGAGTCGCGTGTTGGCTTCATAGATCAATCAGACCAATAGGGTTAATCCGTTTCAAATTCATCACCCCTGAGTTCTTGATAATGTGCCTCATACAGCCTTTATTCCAGTAGGATTTGCACAGGTTCCTTCTTCATTAGTCCCGCTGAGTTGCTCTCCGAAAATATTGGAAGAAGTACAGGGTTATGAAGAAGCCTTTTCAGACCTGGGGGTTAGTTAAAGAGACCACGCTGGTAGTTCAGCTCTGTTCTCCCCATTCATGCTTCCATCAATATCGGTTCCCCGCTCTGGCTATCACCCTCAAGTTAGCATCATCATCATTATGCGAGAGAGGCACCAGCTCCTTCAGGAAGCTCCACTGACACTATCACTACTGCCATTGTTGACTGGTACAATTACTTGGCAGGCTTTAACCTGACCTGTATTGGCTAACGAAGGAGAGTCACTGTGCCTGCTGACTTCAGGTGGTGGAGGCGATCCGGCGGCGTTGCCATTGGCATCATTGGAGTGGGATTGCTATTAGTGGCGGTGCCCTCCCCAGGACAACTAAAGTTTGGCCGTCACCCCCTCCTCCTGCACCTGGGAAACTGTCTGCCATGGTGGGGGGGGCTGTTTCTCCTCCCGAGAGGTGCCTTCCTGTAGTTCGTGCTATGCATTCCTGCGCAGATGCCGCAGGTGGCTGTCTTGTGACAGTATTTCGCCACATGATTGACCCCGAAGCAGTTGTAGCATACCACAGGGGAGGAGTCCACCGACTACTGTTACTAGGGGTACCATACTTGCCGAAGAAGCAGCATTCCTCAGGAGGTAGCTCCTTCCTTTTCCGAACAATGATGATCCTACCAAGTTGTGCACCATCCCTATAAAATCTTCTTGCTCTGTGGACGCCCAGAAGTGACAGAGCGCCACTGGGGAGAATATCCTTGAGGAAGTGGGTGACAAGGTATTCCTTCATTTTTTGGGGTCGCGCAGATTCATCTCGCTTAATGAGATGTAGTGAGCCGACTTTTCCATCAATTAAGCATTGTATAGCATCCATCCCTTCTCGGCCTACATAGACGAAACGAGGGGCGCTACCTGGCATGACAACATTCAGCGTAGTCATGCAATATTCCTCATTCAGCATAGTCTTGCAAAATTCCTCATTCAGGGCTCTCAACCACTTAATCGTCATCAAATTGGTTGTGTTCTCGGGGAAGGCAAGGCGCATGTAGTTAGCCCGGGGAGTGATGGGATGGATGCACCTATTGGCTCTACTCTGCTTACTTCCCTAGGTCTTCATTTTGCGTTTCTGCTGATGAGTCTTAAACTTCTGAAATCCAGCTTCAGTGTCGCCATGACTGTCCTCCTCATCTCCTTCGTTTCCTTCGTCAGGAACATGAGCAGAGCGCCGCCCGGCGTCGACTCCTGCCATGGTTAGATTTAAATGGAATCCAGGTCTTATTCACTGGGGTAGAGAGGTGATATGTAGGCCACCGGTGTCCGGGTAACAGGGACTTGTGTGAATGGGCAGAGTTGTTTGAAGTGAGCCTTGAGCAACACTGATAGGAGTTACACCCAATATTCACCAACTCACTTGTTAAATTCCTGTTCTCACCAGTCCAGTATAACCACCGTAGTCACGTGAGACGCCACATAAAGTCATTAACACGTGTGATAAGCGCCAAACATCAGCGGAGCGAGGGGAGGGAGGGAGGTTGAGGATGGGAACCTTGACATGGCCGGGCCCGGGAGTAGGCTTCGCGGGCACCAGGGCACAGTGGATGCCAGAAGTTGTCACATTGATTACTACACTACACCAGCAAATACCACTTTACACATGGTCATAGCTCACTGACACTGATGTGAAGTCACTATGTATAACACCCTGTTTCACAATGCTCGGTATCACGTCACACTGTATTTTCCTCTATACAGTTTGGTTATGGTACATAATTATACAGTCCACGATTATAGGGTCGAGGTACCGAGGTACCTAAGGCACACAAGGTAACTTCTCACACCTGTACCAAGCTTCACACAGCGCTGAAGCCCAGTCAGGTCAGAGGACGACGAGCGGGTGTGACCTCCTCCTTCGGTGCCTATATATGAACACAGAAAGACTTATAGTTGAAGCAAATTTGATTAGAGAAATGTATTCTTTTAACCTGGGTGATGGTCAGTACAAAACTGATAATGTGTTACACATATTTATTTGTCAGTGGTCCAAGGTTAAAAATGCTTTGAAAGCATGTAAGGTAGATGTATGATAGATAATTAATTAGTGGGTCTCATATTTTTTACCTGACGTGACATGACTAGTTATGTATTGAATTGAATTGAATTGAAACATTTTATCTAGCCAGAAAAATACAGATACAGAGTGGATAATAATAACAATATTAACATGACAGAGCCAGTTGAGAACCTGAGCTATACTATATACTATACATTTATCTCAAGGAAATATTATGTAACATTTAGTATCATCTGGAATAGTACAAAAGCATGGTAGTAATAAGTACATCTCATAGTGTTACCACGGTTATCACTTCGGGGGACCGGTGGTAGAAGCAGTACCGTTCTTGCCTCGCAAGCGAGATGTCAGGGGTTCGATTCCCGGGCCGGTGGAAGTTGTTTGGACTTATTTCCTAGCCCCCATTAGTCCCTGTTCACCTAGCAGTAAAGTAGGTACCTGTTGTAAGTCGAAAGTAGCGAATTCGTATTCAGGGAGTTGTTGGAGCTTCCAATAACTTGATGACATAAACCACTGACTCTTCAGGCTTCTACGCCCTTAACTCATGAGACATAAAGGCAAGCATGAACTTAGCATGCTTCCATGTTGGGCGCTGTAAACGCTTCTGCGCTACACCTTACACAAGGATGTAGGGGGGTGCCCAATAAAAAAGAAAAAAAGTTATCACTTCAACATTTATTTATTTTATTATTTATTATTTATTATTTTTTATTTTATTTTATTTTATTTTTTATTATTATTTTGTTTACTAATTTATTTATACATACATATACACATACATATACATATACACACACACACACACACACATATATATATATATATATATATATATATATATATATATATATATATATATATATATATATATATATATATATATATATATATATATATACACACACATACATATACATATACATATAAATTAGAGTGGAATTTAAAAACATGAGTATAATGGGGGAGCAGTACAACCTGGGTTGTACAGTAATAAGTTTGAACAAGAGGACAGAGCTTTCAGGATTATGTCTAGTTGGCAATTATGTTTATTGCAATGGTAATTAATTATTTATTTACATGATAATTTCCGATAAAACGGTTTTGTTGGTACAATAAAAGCATGTATTGTAAATATAGAAAATGTTACAAGAAGTATTAATACTTCGACAATAGATATTTTTTTAGAGATGATTTAAAGGAAGGGAGCGTATTCTTTGCTCGGATGTGTGGGGGTAATTTGTTCTACACCTTCACACCATGATATTTTATGGAGGTCTGGGACTGAGAGGAGCGCATGGGGGGTGGTCTTAGTAGCTCTGGGTGCCTTAAGTTGAATATCTGATTATTCCGGAACTGGATGTAATTATTTCAAGCAAGTAATTGATAGATTTGTAAACAAAGAGGGCACAGCAGTAAGTGTTAATGTCCTCGAATTTAAAAAATTTCAATATAGCAAATTTTTCGTTTGTGTGATCTGTTTTTTCAAGTAAGTCATTGTCCGTACAACTCTCTTTTGTGCAGTCACCAGAGATTGTGTTTTTGAAGAGCCAGAGGCCCCCCATAGTGTGTGACAGTGTATCAGGTGTTGGTAAACAAGATCATGATAGATTTCTTTCATTGCTGTGAGAGTGAGTGACTGTCGAGTGTGATACATGATACCTCACTGTTTATTGATTTTACTGTGAATGGCTTGTATGTGGTTTCTCCAGTTAAGTTTCTCATCAACAACAACTCCGAGGAATTTAGTATTTTGTTCGCGTTTGAGGACTATATTACCAAGGTACAGGGGGTTCAAGTCTGGAGGTAAGTTTTTTCTTCTGTGAAAGATCGTGTTGTGGGTTTTCTCAAGGTTTAAGGTCAGTTTATTATGTATTACCCAGGTCCCGACTTTAGTTAATTCAGTGTTCATAGTTCTCATCAAGGAGTGGAGGTCTGAGTTGCTAGCATAGAGATTACTATCGTCTGCAAATAAGTTGTGTTTTATGAGTGAGCTGGCGTGGACTATGTCGTTTATGTACAACAAAAACAGTACTGGACCGAGAATTGAACCTTGGGGGACTCCATACAAGATTGGCGAGGAGTCAGATTGGTGATTATTATAACAGACATACTGCATCCTACTGGACAGATATGAGGTAAACCAATTTTGGGACAGGCTCCTATCGCCGTAAAGTTCAAGCTTTGAAAGGAGGATGGTATGGTCGACAGTATCGAAGGCTTTAGAGAGGTCCAAGAATATACCGACTGTGAACTGACTGTCATCAAAGGCATTTAAGATATCATTAGTAAAGGATAGCAGCGCACTCTCAGTCGACCTTCTAGTTCTAAATCCAAACTGTTAGTCTGTAAAGATGTTATTGGCATTGCAGAAGGAATTTAGTCTATTACATGCTAGCTTTTACAGTATCTTACTCAAGGCTGGGAGGACTGATATGGGGCGGTAATTCTTGAAGAGACCGTCATCCCCAGATTTTTTATATGCCGGGTGGACTTTAGCAATTTTCAGTTTATCAGGAAAGACACCACTAGTGAAGGAGGAGTTACAAATGTGGAGAAGAACAGGTAGTAATAAGAATGCCACTTTCTTAATGATGCTCATTTGTATATTGTCTTCACCTGCTGCTGCATCTTTGGACATTTTTATGATGGCCAGTAATTCATCTGCTGTGACAGAGGATAAGAATAGTTCATTTTGCTGTCTGTTTTGCAGGTAGGCTCTAAATTCCTCATGGTGATCAGGGATGCTCTCCGCAAGATTTTTGCCAATATTAATAAAATATTCATTAAAGTGGTTGGCAATGAGGGAGGGTTCCGTTATAACTGAATCGCTTATTATAAAAGCTGAGTGGGGATCCGAAGGCTGAGTGTTCCTGTTCTGAATAGAATTTATCACATTCCAGGTTTTCTTACTGTCGCCTGATGCTGACTGTAGCTTATTTGTATAATAGTTACGTCTGGCATTTCTAACTGCTTGTGTTACTCTATTTGTGATACTTCAGTAAGCATCACCGAAAGTTATGGGTCTTTTTGCAAATTTCCTTTGGAGTTTTTGTTTTTCCTTTATCATTGTCTTAATTTCGCTTGTGATATAGGGTTTGGAAATGGATACAGTTTTCACTGACTTAGTCTTGAGCGGGAAGCATTTATCAAAGCAAGCATTGAAGATGCAAGAGAAGTTACTGCTGTTCACGTTAGGGTTGTTGGAGACATAGACAAGATCCCAGTTAGCATTCATTAGGTTGCTTTCAAAAAGGAGCATGTTGTCGGCGATGTAGTCTCTGTATTGAATTGAGACTCTACTAGACCTTTCAGGTCTTGTGGCTGTTTTATACATGGCAAAAACTGGGAAGTGATCTGAGATATTGTATAAATAATTCCACTTGCTAGGTTGTTAGGAGTGTTGCTAGTGCAGATATGATCTATCACAGTGGCAGAGGTGGCAGTTACTCTAGTGGGTTTGGTTATAGTGTTGAAGAAGAGTTTAGAATGACAGGTAGCAAGAAGGTCTAATACTGAGGTGTCGGCTTTTGATTTTAATATATCAAGGTAGAGATCTCCTGTGATGTAGCAGTCTTTCCTCTCTGAACTTATGATAGAGATAAGCTCCAAAAATTTATCAAGAAAATTCCTTACATTAGTGTGGGGTCTTCTGTAGATTATCCCGACTAGGATATTTCGTGTGTCGTTACGTAATTCAATGAAAACACTCTCCATGAACTCCTCCTGATCCTTTCACTCATCTCTTACAGAAGTGTCGCCCGTTCTTATAATCTCTTCTTATGTTTGCTGTGTCGTTGGTGTGTGGATTAGTGGATGTCATGTTTTTTGACCTGACATAAGCTCTCTCTCAGTCTTTGTAATTCAGTTGCCTCTGAACGATGTCTTCAATAAAGACGAAAGCTAAGGTTCCCCATTGTTTCCCTTTTCCCTGTGTGATTTTATCAAGATTTATCTTATCCACGTTTCCATTGTGGATCTACATGAAATACACACACACACACACACACGCACAACATACGGAGGAAATAAGGTTTGGTTCCCTAATGACAAGAAAACCCTAATATTATGCCTAAAAACACAAACAAAAACCCTACCTAACTACTGAAACTTAGCATGTAACTACTGTAAATAAGTACAGTTGGCTCCACTCCCGTGTTTACCATTTAACGTTGCCAATTCTCTCATCCCCTTTGAGGGGAGGGGTGTGCTGGGATAGGTGTCTGTCTGTGGGAAGGGAGACGGGGCACTGGGGGTGAGAAGGGAAAGTGTATATCAGTTGGGAGAGATTACAATGCAGAAAAACACCTTGACAATAGCGACAGGGTTTCTTCAGCTGAGTGTAATTGTCTAGTGCTATCCAAATGAAATTACGATAGTTTGAGTGGTGGGTGAATTCATGCTCTACGTAAGGCGTGTCTTTGCAAATGGGACATTTATGAGCAAATGGATTATGGATATGTTTGAATCTATAACTTGTAGAAGTAGCATAGTTTTCTTTAATCCCTTGACTACGAGATGGAACTTCCCCATCTAAATAAAACCGTCTGGCAGTAGTCCGCCACCAGTCTCACCACCAGTCTCACTGTCAAGTCTGACTTAGGCACCACCACTAGCGGGGTAACCCACTCACTGCTGTTGTCCGCTTCAATTAGCTCTACAATCCTCTCCTTGATCCACATATCATGTGGAAATGATCTTGTTTTTTCCATGTTGGTCGTGCACCATGAATGTTTGAGTCTTAAACGTGCTACGGACATACATCATAAACTTTGAGAAAACACAACTTATTTTTTTTAATTCTTTAAGCCTTTGTAAATCCTCATTTGACTGTTTTTATAGTGATAACACCAAACATATACTCCTAATATAGCTTTAATACTGAGAGCCCGCCATGTCCCAGACGAGATGGTCCCACTCCTTTAAGTTGTTATTGGCAAGGTTTCCACTTGACCTTTAAATATAAAATTGTGACCAAGTCCAAGGTTGCTCATCTGACTTTCTGCCTCATTTACACACAGTTGCAGGGTCTCAATTGTTTCTCTTACTTTGACAACACAACATACAGTACATATATCGTTTCTCACCCTTGATTTTTATTTTTATTTTTGAATTTCTTTATTATTATTATTATTATTATTATTATTATTATTATTATTATTATTATTATTATTATTATTATTACTGTTGTTATCTTTATTATTTTAGTTTTAATTTTGTTTTTTTATTGCTGTATAATTTTTATTTACTATGAATTATTATTATTATTATTATTATTATTATTATTATTATTATTATTATTATTATTATTATTATTATTATTATTATTATTATTATTATTATTATTATTATTATTATTATTATTATTATTATTACATTTCCGCCCCCCAGGCCCCGATCTGGGTCAGTGACCTGTGCCCGGGTGGGCTAATCACTGTAAAAAAAAAATCCACACGAAATCTAAGGTGCTCCGTTGTTTCCATTTTCCCGTGTGATTTTATCAAGATATATATATATATAAATATATATATATATATATATATATATATATATATATATATATATATATATATATATATATATATATATATATATATATATATATATATATATATAAAATATATATATATATATATATATATTAGTAGTATAAGAAAACCATTAGTGCATGGGAACTTGTGTTTTTCTTTCTTAGTTATATATATCACCGCTCCACAGTGATACTTATATATATATATATATATATATATATATATATATATATATATATATATAATTGCTCATTACCATACCACAAGAGCAATGGCTCTTGTGGTATGGTCGGTAACGTTCCCTGGTCCCATGCATTAGGTCGAGGGTTCGAATCCTGGCTGGTGAGGTCGTTGATTATATGTTCAAAGTCTGCGTGTTATATGGACAAAAAATGAAGATTAAAGATTAGTAGGGTCATTACCTAATACCTGACCATTGTGGACCTGGTCTCACCCTCCTCTGTATATATTCACCTTGGTTTGTATTTCTCTCTCTAGTCTGTACTCACCCCTGAAGATGTGAATTACACGAAAGCGCTTGGGAACTTCGTGTTTTCTTCTTTCCTTGTGGTTATCAGCATATATATATATATATATATATATATATATATATATATATATATATATATATATATATATATATATATATATATATATATATATATATATATATATATATATATATGTGTGTGTGTGTGTGTATGGTAAATTTACACTTGCACACCACACTCTGTTAGAAAGTCAAAAATATATTTTTCTTGTGTATTTGTGTGTTTAGACCCAATATGACCTTCATTTCTGGCGGAAATTAGCAGGGCTTTTTCACCGATTTATTTTCGTTGGGACGTTTTCCGAAAAAAAATAGTGTCTAAGTGAATAAAAAGTACACCCCAAAACACTAGAAAAACAAAAACCAAACCTAACCTAACTGACTCTCACCATATGATGGAATCACTTATTTCTTACCTTATTGGGCTGGTTCTTGTTCGTCGTTGGATTCTGAGATTCTTACACAACGGCCCATATGTTGCTTTTTGCGATATTTACATTCAGTCTTACACTTAGGACACTTTACTGAGGTTAGAAGAACACAATGCGATCGAAAAAAGGCTATAGTTTCTTCGTTTATTTTCTCAAAAACTCGCAATCAGCTCCATATAATTTAAGTGACATCCATCGCAGACTTCCATGGTCGGAAATGAACTTGAATTTCGAAATATGAGAGACCCAAAATAAAAATCGAATTTCATTGGGACAAAAATACCGTGAATTAAACCCAAAATCAATTTAATTGGTTGCAAAAAAAAAAAACCGCGTTTGATTGCCCGCGTGACGTGTATGGGAACGGATGCTCGTGATGATTTATGAAGGAGACACGCAGTGTGGCCGGTGAGTTAGGCGATAATGGCGCAAGATTAAAGGAAGAAAATTGAGAAATTTTGGATACGCTTTCTCCGTTATTATACATTTCCGCCCGTAATGTAATAGATGAAAATTTTCTTATAATTAGACGTCATATTCGAATATGATAATAGATTAGTGGTAGGAATGTGTGGTGTGGAAACGCAATAATACCTCCATATATATATATATATATATATATATATATATATATATATATATATATATATATATATATATATATATATATATATATATATATATATATATATATATATATATATATATATATATATTGTAGCATAGAAGGGTCCTACTTCCATTTACTGTATATCACTGCATTATCACCTTTATCTGCAGGGCTTACTTCACACTACCCAAACCATTAGTTGACCAACAGTCAACTAGTTAGAGCAGAAGTCATGATATGGCTCCTGATTGGTGGAAAACCATCGCCTGCTGTTGGGGGCGCCATCTATGACAGGTGATGTCTAACCTAATCCATTGATTGGGAAAATTTTGAAGTGCATAAATCATAAGAACATAAGAAAAAAAGGACTCTGCAATAGGCCGGTTGGCCTGTGCATGGCAGCACCTGTCGAGAGTTAATACCACTCTCTATCTTCCATGAATCTATATAGCCTCCATTTAAAACTTTCCAGCGTTCCAGCACTTACTTCAAAGTTGCTTAGCTTGTTCCACTCGTTCACCACCCTATTTGTGAACCAGTTCCCTCCTATCTCCGTCCTAAACCTAAACTTATCCAACTTAAATCCGTTGCAACGAGTCCTATCCTGTTCATATATTATAAGAACTTTATCTATATCTCCTTTATTGATTCCTTTCACCCACTTCAATACTTCTATCATATCTCCCCGCACTCTTCGTCTTTCTAGGGAATGCAAGTTTACATTCTTTAACCTTTCTTGATAAGGAAGGTTTCTAAGTCCCGGAATATTTTTCGTTATTCTTCGCTGCACCGACCCCAGTGAATTGATTTCCATTCTATAATCAGGGCACCAGAACTAAGCAGCATAATCGAGGTGCGGCCTGACCTCTGCACTCTTATTACTTACACGTCTAGATATAAAACCTAATACTCTGTATGCCTTTTTCGAACATTAACGCACTGTTTTCTAGGCCGTAGTGGGCCTAGTACTAACCCCTGGGGAACCCCACAGTCTACTCGATAACATGAACCTAAATTTTCTCAGAAGCCTCTGATGCTGTACTCTGTCAAATGCTTTGCTAAAGTCTAAGTAAATAACATCGTAATTTTCGTCATTATCTACTACCTCGAAGAATTTCCTAAAAAAGTCAGCAGATTTGTTAGACAAGATTTTCCCTTTGTAAACCCATGTTGAGAGTCGAGGATTAATTTGCTCTTCTCTAAATGCGATCGGATGCTATCTTCTATAATTGATTCAAGAAATTTCCCCAATACTGACGTCAAACTGATCGGCCGGTAATTTGACGCTGATGCTCTGTCTCCCTTTTTGAATATGGGTACTACATTTGCCTGTTTCCACAAGTCTGGCACAACTCCCGTGTCTAATGATTTTGTAAATAAATTTACGAGGGGTCCGCTAATCTGTTCCCTACACTCTTTCAAGACTCGAGGGAAAATTTCATCCGGCCCTGGGGATTTTGTCTTCTTTAATTTATTTATCCTATTAAGAACATCCTCTCTTCTGATAGTGACATTCATTAATTTCTCTTCTTCCTTTCCCCTAAATATCAGTTCCACCTCTGGAATTTCCTCGCGAATTTCTTCTGTGAAAACTAATAAGAAGTAGCTGTTCAATGCCTTGCTTATTTCTTCACTGCGATTTAAGAACATAACATAAGAACATAAGAACATAAGAACATAAGTAAAAAAGAGAGTCTGCAATAGGCCGGTTGGCCTGTGCATGGCAGCTGCTGTCGAGAGTTAATACCACTCTCTATCATCCATGATTCTATCCAGCCTCCCTTTGAAACTTTCCAGCGTTCCAGCACTTACTACAAAGTTGCTAAGCTTGTTCCACTCGTCCACCACCCTATTTGTAAACCAGTTCCTTCCTATCTCCCTCCTAAACCTAAACTTATCCAACTTGAATCCGTTGTTCCGAGTCCTATCCTGCTCGGATATTATAAGAACTTTATCTATATCACCTTTATTGATTCCTTTCATCCACTTGAATACTTCTATCATATCTCCCCGCACTCTTCGTCTTTCTTGGGAATGCATGTTTAGTTTCTTTAACCTATCCTGATATGGAAGGTTTCTAAGTCCCGGAATCATTTTTGTCATTCCTCGATGCACCGACTCTAGTGAATTGATATCCATTCTATAATAAGGACACCAGAACTGAACCGCATAATCGAGGTGCGGCCTGACTAGCGCAAGATATAGTTGCAATAAGACCTCTGCACTCTTATTACTTACACTTGTAGATATAAAACCCAATACTCTGTTTGCCTTATTTCGAACATTAACGCACTGTTTTCTAGGCCGTAGGTCCAGGCTTAAAAGTACCCCTAGGTCTCTTTCACAAGTCGACTTCTCTAGGTTGATGTTGTTAAGGCTGTATACATTGACAGTATTTGTTCTTCCAATATTAAGTACGCTGCACTTGGTGGTGTTGAATTTCAGTTGCCATTTTTCAGACCACCACTGCAGTTTATTTAGATCCTCCTGTAATGCATTTGTATCCTGCCCTGAATTAATCTGCCGCCGTATTTTGGTGTCATCCGCAAACTTGCTTATGTCACTGCTGATCCCAGTACTATCTAGATCGTTTATGTAGATTATGGACCGGAGTGGGCCTAGTACTGACCCCTGGGGAACCCCACTGGTTACACGACCCCACTCAGATTTAACACCATCTACGCTGACCCTTTGTGTTCTTTCGGTGAGCCATAATTTTATCCAATTTAAAACTTTCCCCTCGATACCATGAGCCATAATTTTTCTCAGAAGCCTCTGATGCGGTACTCTGTCAAATGCTTTGCTAAAGTCTAAGTAAATAACATCGTAATTTTCGTCATTATCTACTACCGCAAAGACTTTCTTAAAAAATGTCAGCAGATTTGTTAGACAAGATTTTCCCTTTGTAAACCCATGTTGAGAGTCGTAGATTAATTTGCTTTTCTCTAAATGCGATCGGATGTTATCTGCTATAATTAATTCAAGAAATTTCCCCACTACTGGCGTCAAACTGATCTGCCTGTAATTTGACGCTGATGCTCTGTCTCCCTTTTTGAATATGGGTACTACATTTGCCTGTTTCCACAGGTATGGCACAACTCCTGTGTCTAATGATTTTGTAAATAAGTTTACGAGGGGTCCGCTAATTTGTTCCCTACACTCTTTCAAAACTAGAGGGAAAATTTCATCCGGCCCTGGGGATTTTGTCTTCTTTAGTTTATTTATCTTCTTAAGAACATCCTCTTTTCTGATAGTGATATTCTTTAATTTCTCTTCTTCCTTTCCCTTAAATATCAGTTCCACCTCTGGAATTTCATTGAGAATTTCCTCTGTGAAAACTGATAGGAAGTAGCTGTTCAATGCCTTGCTTATTTCCACACTGCCATTTATCACTTCTCCCCTCCCTGACTTTAAAGGCCCAACTTTGTCCTTGACCTTTGTTCTATATACCTGGAAAAATCCCTTGGGATTCGCCTTGGATTCTCTTGCTATTTTGATTTCATAGTCTCTCTTTGCTTTCCTTACATTTTTCTTAACATTCCTAGAAAGTTCATTATACCTATTTCTGAGCTGCTCCCCCACTCCCTTCAATTTCTAATATATTCCTCTATTTATTCCTATGTCATGTTTAAGTTTTCTGGTCATCCACCTTGGCTCATTCTTATTTGACCTAATTTTTCTGTATGGTATATTTTGTTCTTGTGCTTTATGTAGTATACTATTGAATATATTATAGTCATGAACAATTGTTGTGTCATGATCAATTGTTGTGTCATCTATGATCTCACCCCTTCCTACTGGTGACTGACGTGACTGTTCCCGGTGACCTCACCTAGGTACCTTCTTAACCCCTGATAATCCGCTAACCGAAAGTTTGGGACTCTGACCATATTGTCATTGTTTTTCGTTTCCCAATATAGGGTGAACCTGATTTCTCTGTGATCACTGTTACCTAGTTCTCCCCCTACTGTAATATCTCTGATAATATTTTCTTTATTTGTTAATACTAGGTCTAATATATTGTCACCTCCAGTAGGTTCTGTAATTAGTTGTTTCAAAAAATTGTCCTGTACTGCGTCTAGGAAGTCTTCAGATTCATAGTCACCTACAATGTTGTCCCAGTTAATATTTCTGAAGTTGAAATCCCCCATAATGCACAGGTTGTTATATTTTGCTGCCCTACCCATTTCCTGCCATATGGGCTGAGCTGCTTCCTGGGCAAAACTTGGGGGCCTGTAAATCACTCCCATAATTAGTTTTTCTCTTCCTTCCGTGATTTCTACCCATACAGAATCGTTTCCTATTTCACCCTTTATTGAATTATTAATACAACATTTTAATGTATCCTTGACGAAGAGTGCGATCCCTCCCCCATTCCTACCTTCCCTGTCCTTGTGAAAGAGGTTGTACCCTTCTATATGGTACTATGATAAAAAAATATTGCTCGCCAGATTCATCCAAGTTTCGGTGATTGCTATGACGTACACATTCTCGGGACATACATCCGCTCTCAGCAAGTCTATTTTATTTCTAACACTCCTACTGTTTGTATAGTATACATATAAACCTACCCTTCTCTGGTCCTGTTTTACCACTTGTCCTGAGTAACCAATTTTACTTCCCAGGACCAGCTTGTTTTTTGACTCCCACTTACCCCGACCTCTTTCTATTTGCGAAACCACCCGTTTGGAGTACTAATTTCACGCTCCAGGGATGCAGACAACGTCTTTACCCCCGCACGAGACAAGTGTACTCCGTCACGACTGTACAGGTAGTCGTTGCCATAGAATCGGTGCCAGTTATCAATGAATGCCCAACCCTTCTTTGCACAATGTTTTTCCAGTCGGCAATTTATAGCAATTGCCCTGGACAGCATGACACCACATACTATCGGGATCCCTCCCCTATCTCTAATCTTCCCCAGCGCCTCCCTATACCTCTTGAAAAGTTCCTCACTCCTAACCATTCCTATGTCGTTTCCTCCCACACTCCCACCCTCATCTGACAAAACCCTATCTATCCTCTCAGCTACATGCCCTATTCCAGCCCCAGGAAAACACACCCTAGTCCTACGGTTCCTATCTCTTTACACAAAATGTCCTATCTAAGAACCTCACCTAGCTGTCCCCAACTACCACGACCTCACCTGTGGGCAGGGTTTGTACACCTGCCCTTTCCTCTCCTTGCTCCATACCGTCCTGCCTCTTCTCTTCCTCGCCAGCTTCCTCCAGCACCTGGTAGGGGTTACTACACTCCACACCCTGGTCAGCTTTCCTGAGTCTGACCCTAGTCCCCTAGCTGAGAAAGTAAATTTAAACAGGAAAAGTGTTCGACACATTCTAACGGAAGAATTGAACATGGCAAGGGTTTATCTAAAAATAGGGAAAAAATGCAGTCAGATGAATAACGTGCCAGCCCACAACGCATTTGTTGCCAATAAAAACATCAATGTGCTTGAGCGCCCACCCTATTCTCCAGACCTGGCTCACTGCGACTTCTACCTCTTCCCAAAGATCAAGTCGGTGCACAAAGGAACCAATTTTTTGTTGGTAAAAGAGGTGAAAGCAAAAACGACGGAGCTCTTCAACAACCTCACAGAACATGATCTGCGGAATTGCTTTGAACTATGACAGAATCCTATGCAGCTGTGTTGATTTTCTTGATTTAGTAAATAAAAAGAGTTACAGCATGAGTCTCGTTTTTTTGTGTCGGACGTCGTATATGTGGATATCAGCATATATATATATATATATATATATATATATATATATATATATATATATATATATATATATATATATATATATATATATATATATATATATATATATATATATATATATATATATATATATATATATATATATATATATATATATATATGCAAGTAAATCACAATAGGTGCGCGTGATCCAGGTATATGCTGATAACCACAAGGAAAAGGAAACACGAAGTTCCCAACCGCTTTCAAAAGAACATAAGAACATAAGAATGGCGGAAACTTCAGCGGGCCTATTGGCCCATACTGGGCAGTCCCGTTTACACCCAACACCTATTGCTCATATAAGCATCCAACCTATGTTTGAAGCTATTCAGCGTACTCGAGTTAATGATGATATTTGGTAACTTGTTCCATTCATCCACTACTCTGTTTCCAAACCAGTGTTTACCTACTTCACGCCTAAATCTAAATTTGTCTAATTTAAAACCATTGTTACAAGTTCGCTCCTGGTTGGATAGTTTGAGTACCTTTGTAATGTCCCCTTTGTTTAGCCCTGACTTCCACTTATACAAATCTATCAGGTCGCCCCTCGCTCTACGTCTCTCGATGTAGTGCAAATTAAGATGTTTTAACCTGTCTCTATACTCAAGGTTTCTAATGCCCGGGATTAGTTTTGTCATTCTCCTCTGAATTCTATCCAAGAATTCTATATCCATTCTGTAATACGGTGACCAGAACTGAACTGCGTAATCCAGGTGTGGTCTCACAAGCGCAAGATACAGTTTTAGGATGACCTCGCTAGTCTTGAAACTAACACTCCTTTGTATGAACCCAAGTACTTTATTAGCATTGTTACGAGCAAAAACGCATTGTTTACTTGGCTTAAGGTTCCTACTTATCATTACTCCTAAATCTTTCTCGCAGTCGTATTTCTCTATGGCATCGTTGTTCATCTGGTATCTGGTTTCCCTGTTCACATCTCCTATACTGAGTACTTTACATTTGTCTACGTTGAATTTCATCTGCCATTTTTCAGACCATTCGAAAAATTTGTTTAGATCTTCCTGTAGTTTTGCGGAGTCCTCGTCAGATTTAATAACACGTCCTATTTTAGTGTCATCAGCAAATTTACTTATGTTGCTGTCTATGCCGATATCTATGTCGTTTATGTATATAATAAATAATAATGGTCCAAGTACCGAGCCATGGGGAACTCCACATGAGACGTTGCTCCAATGGGACTTTGTGCTGTTAATGCTCACTCGCTGTTTCCTTTCCTGTAAGCACGCCCTAATCCATTTAAGGATGTTACCTTTGATGCCATGTGCTTCTACCTTTCTAATTAGTCTTTCGTGGGGGACTCTGTCGAAGGCTTTGCTAAAGTCGAGATATACCACATCAAAATTGTGCCCCTCATCCACCGATTCGAAAACTGATGAAAAGAATGTTAATAGATTAGTTAGACAAGAACGTCCGCTTGTGAAGCCATGCTGGGAATCATTGATCAATTGGTGCTTCTCCAGGTGATTGCGAATAGAGTTTGAAATGATTGCTTCCAGTAATTTGCCTACTATTGATGTTAGACTGATTGGGCGGTAGTTAGAGGATAGTGATCTATCCCCCTTGTTGAAAATCGGTATTACATTCGCTATCCTCTACGATTCTGGTACTACACTTGTTTTTAAGGACCTGTTGAACAACTTTGCTAGGGCATACTAAGCTCTTCCTTACATTCCTTTAATACTCTGGCAAATATCTCATCGGGACCAGGTGACTTAATAGGCTTTAGTTTGTTTATTTGCTTACTAACATCGTTACTAGTCACTACTATCTCGCTTAATTTGTTTTCTTCACTATCTCTGAATAGAGTCGGTGCCTCGGGTATCATGTTTAAATTTTCGGTGGTAAAAACTGTTGAAAAATATTTATTCAAATTATTGCTCATTTCTCCATCGTTATCAGTGAGCTCGCGAGTATCTGACTGTATTGGTCCAATCTTTTCTCATTTTTTAGTTTGATACATTTGGTAGAATCCTTTGGGGTTTGTCTTCGCCTCCCTTGCTATCCTCAGCTCATTATTCCTCTTGGCTTTCCTTATCTCGGTTTAACTCTACTCGCCAATATCTTATAATAATCCTGGAGGTAAATTTCGCCACGCTTTATCCTTCTACCTATAGCCTTCCTTTGGCCAATGATGTTCTTTAAATAATTATTTATCCATTTAGGGTCATTGTTGTCTGTTTTGAGTTTTTTGTATGGTATGTTCTGCCTTTGTGCATTAAGTAACTCATTATTTAAATTGTCGTGGAACTCGACAATCTCAGATCTCGTTATCAGGTCGGATTCATCTGTCAGGTTCACAGCCAAGTGTGACACCCCCCTCTCTCAGCTGCCTCTTTAAACTGTCAAAGTTTGTCCTTCTGAAATCTGGTACTTTAGTGGAATTTTCCTTACGTCTGCCCTGAAAATCTAACTGGAATCTAATTTCTTTGTGATAGCTGTTTGCAAGTTTGTTCCCTACCTCGACATTGCTAATAAGGTTTTCTCTGTTCGACAGAACTAAATCGAGTATATAATTACCCCGAGTGGGTTCGATCATATGTTGACTTAGGAAACAGTCCTGGATCGTCTCAAGAAAATCCTCTGATTCTGAGTTACCCGTAAGGTCAGTCCAATCTATTTGGCCAAGGTTAAACTCACCTACTATACAGACTTTGTTGTGTATGGAAGCCCTGCGCATTTCATCCCAGATAAGTCGCTCATTGACTCTATCAAGATTGGGAGGTCTATATATTACTCCTGTGATTAATTTTTCTTTACCGTCGATTAATTCTATCCAAATTGTTTATGTATTCCGCTCAGTTTTTATTTCCTTATTTATTTCACACGTCAGATTATCCCTAACATAGATTGCTACTCCGCCTCCTTTCCTGGTCTGCCTATCGGTATGGAACAATTTGTATCCCGCAATTTGGTATTCGATCGGCAACTCACGTGAGTCTAGGTTGATCCATGTTTCAGTGAATGCTATTATATCGATTTCGTCGGTACATACCAAGGCCCTAATAACATCCTTTTTGTTTCTCATACTTCTACTGTTCGCGTAGTGGACATTTAGTTAGTCGTGTTCTGAGTCCTCCCCTTAGCGCGTTTAGTTTTAAACTCCCTGTATAATTTAGTTTTGTCATCATTCCTAACACTATTTCCCTGTAATCTTTTACTTTGTTTACCCGCTACCATTGCAGGTTCCCCCACCCCCGTGCCCATATGTCCCCCTAGCAGTTTAAAGACTTCGATATCCTTTGAACTGCCCCCTATAGAGACCCAGTCAGAGTTGCCACCCCATCCCGAGACAGGTGCACCCCATCCCTAGCATAAAGCAATATCTGTCAAGACGGTCGTTGACACCAACCGCCCTTGACAACCATTCACTGCCAACTCTCCTTCTAGGCAGGACACCGCATATGATAGGGATCCCTCCCTTAGGCCTAATACGATCTATAGCTGCCTTCAACTTATCAAGAAGCTCCTCGCTCCTACACCGGCCAATATCATTGCCTCTTGCACTGAGGCAGATAATGGGTTTTTTCCCATTACCAGACAAGATATTGTCCACCCTGTCAATTATATCCCCCACCCCAGCTCCTGGCAAACACACCCTCATCCTATTTTTGTTTTTACCACAAAAGGCCCTGTCCATGTACCTTACCTGTGAGTCACCAACTATTAAAGTTTTTATAACTTCCTTGTCAGCCCTGTCCCTGACTGTACTAACGTCCAATTCATCTATCAAGGGACTGAACGAGTTGGTACACTTAGCTGTTGTTGTCGTATCCTTGGTGTATTTCTTCACATCTTCAGGGGTGAGTACAGACTTCTGGTTTTCTTTTTCCTTGTGGCTATCAGCATATATATATATATATATATATATATATATATATATATATATATATATATATATATATATATATATATATATATATATATATATATATATATATATATATATTATCAGTTTTGAACTGACCATCACTAAGGTCAGTTCAAAACTGATAATATGTTACATAAATTTACTTGTCAGTGGCCCAAGATTAAAAATGCTTTGAAAACCTTGGATCTAGATGCAGGATAGTTATTTAGTGGGTCCCTTATTTTTGACCTGACCTGACTAGTCACGTCGTCCCCTTTCCTTAAGCTGCTCTACGTGTGTGTTGGTGTTGGTGTGGAGATTAGTGGATGACATCATTATGACCTGACTTCATGTTTAATAAGGTCACCCAGTATATTTAAGCCTCTCTCTGTCCATGTAATCCAGTTGCCTCTGAAGATGTCCCGTGTGATTTTATCAAGATATATATATATATATATATATATATATATATATATATATATATATATATATATATATATATATATATATATATATATATATATATATGCAGGTAAATCACTGTAGGTGCGCGTGATCTAGGTATATACTGATAACCACAATATTTTACCACCTTCAGCAGTCTGGTTTAGATATGTTGATGATGTATTATGTCTCTGGTCATGTAATGAGGACCTAAAAGCTTTCCTGCCACAACTTAACAACTTAGCCCCCTCGATCAAATTCACTATGGAATTAGAGCAAGACTGTAAATTGCCATTCCTAGACTGTCTGATACACAGAATAGGTAACACTTTTAAGTTCAGTATTTATAGAAAGCCAACTAATGTGTGTTCATACATTCATTATTATTCTGCCCATCATAATAGAGTCAAACAGTCAGTATTTTCAACAATGTTTTTACGTGCTTTGAGAATTTGCAGTCCGGAATTCATTGATGAGGAATACAAATATATCTATAATATTGGCTCAAACCTTAAATACCCTAGATCTTTCATAGACAAATGCCTAAACATTACTAAGAAAACTTTTTATAGAACTGATCCCAAGCCCACCCATGACCATAAGAATATCTTAATATTACCATTTCACAAAAATTTCTCACACATTCCTTCACAACTAAAAACCTGGAACGTCAATGTGGCATTTAAAAACTCATGCACTGTTAAACAAATGTTAATCAAGAACTCCCCCAACAACACAATTGGTTGCATTTATAAAGTTCCTTGCAAGGAATGTAATATGTTTTACTTAGGCCAGACAGGTAAAGATCTTGCAACTAGAATTAAACAACACAAATACAGTGTTAGGACAGGCCAGGAATCCAATGCTCTGTTTGTTCATTTGAGGGATAACAAGCATTGCATTGACTGGGATAATGCCTCCTCAATATTACCTTGTAATTCAATTGATAGTAGGAACATCATAGAATCTAGTCTTATTAAACATACCGAAGCATTCAACATGAATTTGAGTAATGGCCTGTACAAACTGGACAATTTTGTAATTAAGAAGATTTGTAACCAGGTGAGAAAGTTGGGTCACCTTACCCTCTGACCTGACCACCAACCGTTGTATGCTATTTAAAGATTAGTAGGGTCATTACCTAATACCTGACCATTGTGGACCTGGTCTCACCCTCCTCTGTATATATACACCTTGGTTTGTATTTCTCTTTAGTCTGTACTCACCCCTGAAGATGTGAATTACACGAAAGAGCTTGGGAACTTCGTGTTTTCTTCTTTCCTTGCGGTTATCAGCATATATATATATATTATATATATATATATATATATATATATATATATATATATATATATATATATATATATATATATATATATATATATATATATATATATATATATATATATATATATATATACGTGCCTTGCCAATAATTACTCCTTAGTCTTTACTCACCCCTGAAAATGTGAATTACACGAAATCGCTTGGGAACTTCGTGTTTTCTTGTTTCCTATATGATTATCAGCACATATTGTACATGGATCACGAGCACCTGCGGTGATTTATTTGCATATCTACATGTATATACAGTAAAGGAGTGTGAGATCAAGTTCCTTGGGACAGCAGGAGTCCACCATATTCAGGTCATAATGAAGTAACCCAACCCTTTCACCTGGTTAATGAGACTAGATTCTATAATGTTCCTACTGACAATTGAATTACAAGGTAATATTGAGAAGGTATTATCCCAGTCTTTGCAATGCTTATTATCTCTCATATGAACGGACAGAGCATTGGATTACTGCCCTGTCCTAACATTATATTTATGTTGTTTAAGTCTACTAATAATATCTTTACCCGTCTGGCCAAAGTAGAACATATTACATTCCTTGCCAGCAACCTTGTAAATGCAGCCACCTGCATTGCTGGGGGAGTTCTTAATGAATTACTAAGAGTTACATTTACGTTCCAGGTTTTCAGCTGTAGAGGAATTTGAGAGAATATTTCGTTAAAACGTAATACTAAGAGTTTCTTTTTGTCATGGGGAGGCTTAGAATCAATTCTAAAAAAAGAATCTTAGTGTTATTAAAGCATTTGTCTATAAAAGAACTAGGGTAATTTAAGTTCAAACCAATATTATAGATATATTTATATTCCACATTAATGAATTCCGGACTGCATAATCGTAGAGCACGTAAAAACATTGATGAGAATACTGACTTTGACTCTATTATAGTGGGGGAATAATAATGATTATATGAACACACATCAGAAGGTTTCCTATAAATATTGAACTTAAAGGTGTTAACTATTCTGTGAATCAGACAGTCTAGGAATGGTAATTTGCAGTTATTCTCTAATTCCACAGTGAATTTGATCGGGGGGGCTAAGTTGCTAAGTTGTGGTAGAAAAGTTCGCTAGAGGAAAGGTCACAGTGTCTTAGCTCCCGGGGATTATTTGTCAGTAATGGCTAGTGCTACTTGTGAACAGGGCTGTGCCCATCTGAGGGCCGAGTTGGAGAGGGCCAAGGAAGATATCTTGAAATTAAATGAAGAGAGAGCAAGGATGAAGGAAGAAACGAGGCAAAGAAAGCCAGTGAATGAAGAAAACTCAGGCGAATGGAAGGTTGTGAGGAGAGGGACAACCAAACTAGTGATGAAAAACACACCAAGGATACGACAACAATGACAACAGCAGCTAAGTATACCAACTCTTAAAGTCCCTTGATAGATGAATTGGACGTAAGTATAGTCAGGGACAAGGCTGACAAGGAAGGTAAGAAAATCTTGATTGTTGGCGACTCACACGAAGGGTACATGGACAGAGCTTTTTGCGGTAGAGATAAAAATAGGATGAGGGTGTGTTTGCCAGGAGCTGGAGTGGGGGATATAGTTGACAGGATGGACAATATCTTGTCTGGTAATGGGAACAAGCCCATTATCTGCCTTAGTGCAGGAGGCAATGATATTGGCCGATGTAGGAGTGAGGAGCTTCTTGATAAGTTCGAGACAGCTATAGAATGTGTTAGGTCTAAGGGAGGGATCCCTATCATATGTGGTGTCCTGCCTAGAAGGAGAGTTGGCAATGGATGGTTGTCAAGGGCAGTTGGTGTCAACGCCCGTCTTGATAGATATTACAAGTCAATATCAGTCCCATTCATTGATAACTGGAACAACTTCTACAGCGGAAGGGACCTTTATGCTAGGGATGGGGTGCATCTGTCTAGGGATGGAGTAGTAACCCTGGCTGAGACTCTCGAAAGGGCAGTCCAAAAGATGTCGAAGTCTTTAAACTGCTAGGGGAACATGTGAGCACGGGGGTGGAGGAGACTGCAGTGGGAGCGGGTAAACAAAGTGAAAGGTTACAGGGAAATAGTGATAGGAATGATGACAAAAATAAATTAGACAGCGAGTTAAAACCAAAACGCGTCAGAGGGAGGACTCAGAACACGACTAACCTAAATGTCTACTATGCGAACAGTAGAAGTATGAGAAACAAAATGGATGATATTAGGGCCTTAGTATGTACCGAAAAAATCGATATATTAGCATTCACTGAAACATGGATCAACCTAGCCTCATGTGAGTTACCAGTCGAATACTAAATTGCAGATTACAAATTATTCCATACCGATAGGCAGATTAGGAAAGGAGGAGAAGTAGCAATCTATGTCAGGGATAGTCTGAAGTGTGAAATAAATAAGGAAATAAAAACAGAAACAATTTGGATAGAATAAATCGACGGTAGGGATTAATTAATCACCCAATCTTGATAGAGTTAATGAGCGACTTATCTGGGATGAAATGCGCAGGGCTTCCATACACAACAAAGTCTGTACAGTAGGCGACTTTAACCTTGGCCAAATAGATTGGATTGATCTTATGGGTAACTCAGAATAAGAAGATTTTCTTGAAACGATCCAGGACTGTTTCCTAAGTCAACATATAACCGAACCCACCCGGGGTAATAATTTACTTGATTTAGTTCTGTCGAACAGAGAAAACCTCATTAGTAATGTCGAGGTAGGGAACGAACTTGCAAACAGGGATCACAAAGAAATTAGATTCCAGTTAGATTTTCAGGGCAGCTGTAAGGAAAATTCCACAAAAATCCCAGATTTCAGAAGGGCAAACTTTGATAGTTTGAAGAGGCAGTTGAGAGAAGGGGCATCATGCTTGGGGGTGAACTACATGGACCTGACGGTTGAAACAGACCTCATAACGAGATCTCAGATTGCCGAGTTCCACGACAATTTAAATAATGAGTTACTTAATGCACAAAGGTAGAACATGCCTTACAAAAAATTCAGATTAAACAACAATGGACCTAAATGGATAAATAATTATTTAAAGATCATTATTGTTCAAAGGAAGGCTATAGGTAGGAGGATAAATCGTGGCGAAATTTACCTCCGGGATTATTATACGGTATTGGCCAGTAGGGTTAAGACTGAGATAAGGAAAGCAAAGAGGAATAATGAGCTGAGGATAGCAAGGGAGGCCAAGACAAACCCCAAGGGATTCTATCAAATGTATCAAACTAAAACACGAGAAAAGATTGGGCCAATACAGTCAGATACTGGCGAGCTAACTGATAACGACAGAGAAATGAGCAATAATCTGAATAAATATTTTTTAACAGTTTTCACAACCGAAATTTAAACACGATACTCGAGGCACCGACTCTATTCAGAGACAGTGAGAAAATAAATTAAGTGGGATAGTAGTGACTAGTTACGAAGTTAGTAAGCACAAATTAATCAATGATTCCCAGCATGGCTTCACAAGCGGGCGTTTATGTCAAACTAATCTATGAATATTTTTTTCATCAAATTTTCGAATCGGTGGTCGAGGGGCACAATTATGATGTGGTATATCTCGACTTTAGCAAAGCCTTCAACAGAGTCCCCCACGAAAGACAAATATGAAAGGTTGCACATGGCCTTAAAGGTAATATTCTAAAATGGATTAGGGCATGGTTACAGGACAGGAAAAAGCGAGTGAGCATTAATGGCACTAAATCCCATTGGAGCAACATTACTAGTGGAGATTCCCAAGGCTCAGTACTTGGACCATTATTATTTATTATATACATAAATGACATAGATATCGGCATAGACAGCAACAAAAGTAAATTTGCTGATGACACTAAAATAGGAAGTGTAATTAAATCTGACGAGGACTCCGCAAAACTACAGCAAGATCTAAAAATTTTTTTTGAATGGTCTGAAAAATGGCAGATGAAATTCAATGTGGACAAATGTAAAGTACTCAGTATAGGAGATGTCAACGGAGAAACCAGTTACCAGATGAACAACGATGCCATTGTGAAATCTGACTGAGAGAGAGATTTAGGAGTAATGATCAATAGGAATCTTAAGCCAAGTAAACAATGTGTTTTTGCTCGTAACAATGCTAATAAAGTACTTGGGTTCATACAAAGGAGTGTTAGTTACAAGACTAGCGAGGTCATCTTAAGATTATATCTTGCGCTTGTGAGACCTCACCTGGATTACGCAGTTCAGTTCTGGTCACCATATTACAGAATGGATATAGAATCCTTGGAAAGAATCCAGAGGAGAATGACAAGACTAATCCCGGGCATTAGGAACCTTGAGTACAGAGACAGGTTAAAGCATCTTAATTTGCACTCCCTCGAGAGACGTAGAGCGAGTGGCGACATGATAGAGGTGTATAAATGGAAGTCAGGGCTAAACAAAGGGGACATTACAAAGGTACTCAAACTATCCAAAAAGAATATACTTGAAATAATGTTCCCATTAAAACACTTTGATTTTCCCTTCCTAGTCCGATCTAAACAATGTATGCAATCGAACTGGACTTGTGAACACGATTGAAAATGCTTACATGTAATGTGGCCACGCGGGGGGGGGTCTGTCGGTGAGCGTGTGGTGACATGTCTGCTTTCCATGAGTGAAAAGCCAAGAGTGTCTAATGCCTTTGAGCTCGCCTGCCGCCCACAATACTACTTACTTTTCAAATCTTAAAATATTCCCGATTGTTCTTTATTTACGTTTAGGGAAAGACTATAACTATTTTAATATTTATTTACATTTTTAATTCCGGACACGAAAGTCCTCCACGGCTTTCTGGTAATTGTTATTAATTCGAGAACGCATGACGCATGACGTATTTTAATTATTTCCTAAGGTCACACGTAACATTTTGAAATAAAAATCTATCCAAGATAACTTTTGTTAATATTATAGCTGGCTTTTAAATTCGTCAACAGTGTTTGAATTAATTTGATAACGCACAATAAATTTTCTTAAGCCTTTGTGGCGCCAGCTAGTTAGTTCCTGATTTCTCCGCTTGGCTCCTTTGGGACACTGCACGAAGGTTTTATTTAGAGGCCTCCATGTGATCTTAGTGCTTTCCCTGTTCGTCAGATCAGTAATTTCGTTCAAAATTTTTAGAATATTATATATACATATATACATATATATATATATATATATATATATATATATATATATATATATATATATATATATATATATATATATATATATATATATATATATATATATATATATATATATATATATTAGGGTGTGTCAATTTAGGGGGTGAACTGGCTAAATTGAAAATCGAGTAATTTGGTAGCAATTTATTGTAGTCTTTAAGCATGCAAAACAATATTCTGGCATAAATTTTTTTTTATAATAAGTCCTACCTACATCAAATGGATTTTTAAATGTACATATTTGTGAATTTATAACATAACCAGCGTTTGCACACATGTTACTGTTTCAAGTTTCAAATTATTATATTTTATTATCCGTAGTCTATTTGAAAGTAACCAATGCCTTCATACTCTCTTTGCTTTGGTTTCTTGTCATCAGTAGTCTGCTTGCTATTTGTGCTTTGATGTAACCTTCTCGCCTCTCGTGGCTGTAAACATGGCCCGCTGCTTCTGTGACCATTTTCACACATCTCTCCACACTTTGAGTGTGGGAAGGCCACTTCGGCACCTGCATTGGAGTCTCTTTAAGGTTTCTCAATTCTTGGCTAGTTAGACTTGTTGTCAATGGTGGCTCTAAGACTTCCAAACTCAAGTCAACCAATTCTGACAATTTGGTGGCATTGACGTTTATTGGGGGAACTTTTCTTGAATGAAACGAACAGTCTCCCAACTGGTCGTCATCTATTAGCGTTCCTCTAATCTTTAGAATGACTTCTACAGCCTCGGTTCGGAGATTGGTACATTGACTGCAAAGCATTGCTTGCAAAACTGCTTCTGATCGAGCATACCAAGCGGACCTTCTTGCCACAGGTAACACGATGTCCCTCACTACCTTCCTCTGTGTTCTTACTAGCTGCAATTGAAACAAAAGGTGATTGGGCCCATCCACCCACATAGGATTAAGTTTCACACTAAACCACTGGGGAAGATAAACTCCAATAATAAATTCAACAATTAACCTCAAATTCTTCAGCACTTTGCCCTTCAATTCGTGTTTGGAAATCCAAATCCTGCAGAAACGAAGAGCTGTAGTTAACCAACGGCTGTGACTGACAGGTCCAATCTCCAAGAGAGCCAATGACTGAGGCACTTCTCCTGATCTTATTGCTTGGGCAATACGATAAGCATAGGATTGATCTGTGCTGAGATCTTTGATGACTCCTTCAGACAACGCCGGAAGGGGAGGGCCAACTTCGACCTTTGGAAAGGTTGTATTTATTTCTAGTTGTGTTGCTTCATCCAGCATGATGCCAAGGGGACCTGACCACTTGTTGTTGCTCTTTGTAGGACCATCAAGTTCCTGGATGAGATGACGAAGAGGTAGCTCGCCTGTATGTAAATCACATACAATCCAAACAAGTCTTCTTCCTAGTTTTTTCTCTAAATGCGTCATTACACCCCCCTGCCATCCGGTGTTCACTGCAGTTGAATCTCCACCAACAGCCTGCAGTGAACTGCCAAGTCCTCTCTCCTGAACCCAACATAAAATATGATCAGCAATGACCTCTGCATGTTTCTTCCCTTCTACTTCAGTTTCGGGAGCAAAGTGAAACAAAAACCGACCACCAGGCTCAGAACAGACAGAGTAGTGTTCTTCTTTGATGAGACCTGGAAACTTTCTGTTCACTCCCTCTACTTCTAGCAAAACTTTTGTGTCATCTATTCTTCCATCAAACAAAAGACAGGAGAGCCCTCCCTCGCTTAAATCTTTTTCATGCTGATCAGATATTTCCTTCATTATTTTTTCTTGTGCTCTTCTAGTTTTATTATGCTCTATCACCAAAGATACATCCTCTCGGCTGATGAGGCCTGCATCTATCCAAGCGGCAGTTGCAATTTCTGCAGCCTCACGAAGTCCAGCATGGTGGCGAATACTAGCTAAAGCAATGTTTGAAATATTTCTTGTGTTGTATTTCAATTTCTTTGGTAAAGGTTCAGATGGCTCTTTGGAACTATCATCTGATGTTGCTGCCTGTTCATCAGAAGAACTATCAAAGAAGTGATAAACATCTTGACACAGCTCTTCCTCTCTTTGGATGGCTTCTTCACTCTTCATTTTCTTCTTTTGTTCCCTCTCTCGGATTTGTTCTCTCTTCTTGGCATTAGCAATCTGCTTCTTTGTTTCTGAATAATCTATTGAACCCATTTGCATACTTCCTTGGCCTTCTGCCTTTGTCCTCTGTGCCTTTATAAATTCAAGCTCTAAAACAGGGATCTTCTTTTCACGAGGACAACCACAATCAATGTGGGAATTATTTTCTCTCTTACCTGAGTGAGAACAGTTGGATTCAGAACATAATTGTATGGAGCACTTGCAGGTCAAAATGTCAAACAGAGTATCAAGTGTGTGCAGAAATTCATTTTTCCTGGCCAAGTTTCCTTTACCAAGTGATGTTTCAACTGCTTTGTGCCATAATTTCGTTAGTTTTAGCTCAATAGTTCGACACTGATTAATCACAGGTGGTT
This sequence comes from Homarus americanus, assembly GCF_018991925.1. Lineage (NCBI taxonomy): Eukaryota > Metazoa > Arthropoda > Malacostraca > Decapoda > Nephropidae > Homarus > Homarus americanus. Next base: position 1,101,415 of record NW_024733734.1, on the reverse strand, counting down.
TGAATAGTGCATTAACTTTTGTCCATTGATGCAGAAGAGGGACTATCATGTCATTTATGAGTTCTTTATCTGTATAGTTCCTTCTGTCCTTTGCATTTTTTTCTCGAAGGAGTAACCCTAATCTTAGCATGTCTCTCACTGTTGGAAGTTCTGATACAGGAAGCTCCTTCCCTTTACCAACTAGCAGGCTCAAGTGGGTTGACAACTGACTTCTTGTCTTCAATTTTGACATCTACACACTATCTGACAAATAGAAAAATATTTCAATGTTTCATAATTCAATTGTTGTTTCAAAAATATCAATTTGTTTATCAAAAATGCTGTAACAGAAATAACAATGAGAGCAAACCACCGTCTATGATATCTAGAAGGAGAGTGAGCCGGGCGCCTTATCCTCACGCTTGGTACAAGTCAAAACAAGAATTAAACTGTCCCACACGGAGAGCCTGTTCATGTTCATGTTCTGACATGCATATTGTACACAAGCTATAGAACCATAAAATACTCCATAATCCATATGCTTACATGAGATTAGTTAATATCAAGTGAATAATTCTAATCAAGTCTCATTAATTTGTTGAAATACTGATATTTGAAACTTTAAGGTATAATTGATGTAGGTGAGGGTTATTTCAATTCATTTTTGTTTGCTAATCTCAAGTTTAGACATAAAGAGGCACAATATTTTGACTACCAAATTTGATTTTTAACATGTTGACAAAATTGACACACCCTAAATATATATATATATATATATATATATATATATATATATATATATATATATATATATATATATATATATATATATATATATATATATATATATATATATATTTCATTAGCCCAAGGACTTCTACATATAATCAACACCTCACCCGCCAGGATTCAAACCCACGATCTTATTGTTGTGACCGTGGAACGCTACCTCTGTGCCACCAGGACACTAAAAGCAGTACTAGACGCTGATATATTTCACACACAGCCTGTTCAACGAGCTTATGGCGCCGTGAATCCTGGCGGGTTGAGGTGTTGATTGATTTTATATATATATATATATATATATATATATATATATATATATATATATATATATATATATATATATATATATATATATATATATATATATATATATATATATATATATATATATATATATGCTGATAACGACAAGGAAAAAGAAAACACAAAGTTCCCAAGCGCTTTAGTGTAATTCACATCTTCAGGGGTGAGTAGGAACATTATAGAATCTAGTCTCATTAAACATACCGAAGCAGTCAACATGAATTTGAGTAATGGCATGTACAAACGGGACAATTTTATAATTAAGAAGATGTGTAACCAGGTGAGAAGGTTGGGTCACCTTACCCTCTGACCTGACTACCGACCGGTGCGGTTCTTTTTTTAAAGATTAGTAGGGTCATTACCTAATACCTGACCAATGTTGGACCTGATCTCACAATCCTCTGTATATATACACCTTGTTTTGTGTAGATATATGAGACGAATATGGCTGTAATATGTAACTCTGTACTATTTACCATTATTGATTCAGGTCTCTGTATTATATGTTTTATAATCATACTCCCTTTTGTCACGGAGTGTTAGTTCAAGTTTTGGGCACATGCGCGCTGTACGCGCATGCGCAGATAGAGATACCCAGAGAGATTCCAAGACAGGATGCAGTTTACCCCTGTCTTAACTCCTTTTAGTGTTTGTACCAGAAATAGAACTTACGGACTTGACATCAGTGTGTTTCCTTTACCCCTGAGTGTAAGGACCACCTGAGTCTCCCACATGGCGCAGTGTTTAGCTGGGACATCACATTATTCAGAATTGGAGTGGACACAGAATCTCTCTCGGAGCCGCTATCTTGTCAACTTCTCCTGTCCAGTGGATCTCGGCGCGTACCTCAACACGATATTCCTGGATTTACAGTGCAGTGTTGTGAAGTGCTTTTTCAGTGTTGTGTGTGCCCTTTAGTGTCTTTAAAGTGTTTCCCCGTGTTCCTGCACTTTTTACAAAAGAGGGGAGCCTATTTAAGACCTATGGGAGAGCTCAAGTTTTGACATCCACCCCCGTTCATGTCTCGACCGGCACTGAGCTTCCGCGCTAGCCAGCCTGCCCAAAGTACACGCACGCACGAACGAAGGCACACACACACACACTCACACAGACGCTCGCAGATATCTTCCATTTAAAGACGATTGCTCTTCTGCTCACTTATTAATTACAGTAATTGTGAGAGAAATAAACCAGGCCATATGGAAGATCAGGAATTTATTGGATTTTCTTCAGATACCCAACAAGCCCAACTTCAGACGGATGTTGGTGCAGTAAGTGGACTCCAAGTGAATCGGAAAGTGGATCAAGCGGCCCCACCCATCCTTAGCCCCCACTACACACGTCCACAATCTGCCACAGGTGTCGATTTCCTTCATTTAATTCAGTTTTTGGAAGAAAACCGACGACAAGACGACATCAGGAGGCGACAGGAAGACGATGAACGAAGGCGTGAAGAGAATCACAGACGTCAACAAGACAATGCCAGGTTCAGTGCCATTATCGAGTTGTTGGCACCTGTTAACCTTCAAGCAGCTACTACACCTGCCTCTTCGTCCACAGGTGCACCTGCAGGGTACTCTTCAACTTCTTTGCCCCCCCCACAGAAAGCACTCGCTCAGAGTCCACCGCCACTCCAAGCTGATGCCTCATTCCAGGTATTCCGTGAATGGCGTCGGAGGTGGGACGATTATTCGATGATGGTCGATTTATCAAGGTTGCCTAGGGAGAAACAGCTGATCCAGATGAGGATGTGTCTCACCCTAGAGACGCAACGTATCCTGGAGCACACCCTGCAAATTCCCCACGACACAGACAAGACTGTGAAGGACGTCTTGGATGCTTTACAGACGCATATCAAGGGTCTCCGCAACGAAGCTCTCCGTAGGAGAGAACTTCTCAGTTGTAAGCAGCTGGAGGGTGAGTCGTTTGCCGATTTTTATGTACGACTCAGACGCATCGCTGAGGAGGTTGACGTTTGTCCTGGGAACTCGTTGACTTGTGAGGAAACACAGCTGAAGATGATTATCCTCATGGGCGTGCGGGACGAAGAGCTAATTCAGAAGCTTATCTCCCTCGACACTGCCTCTTCTCTACAGGATGTTGTCACCACCTGCCGCTCTTACGAAGCCACCAGAAGTGCGACTTCTGCCATTCGTGCTCCATCTAACCAGCTGTGTGCCATCTCCGCATATAAGAAGAACAAAGGACGTGACCGGACTTCAGCTTCACATCCGACTTCAGCTTCACATCCGACTTCAGCTTCGCATCAATCTTCAGCATCACTTCAGACTTCGACGCCAGGTCATTCCTGCCAGTATTGTGCTCGTCGGCATGGTTCTGAATGCCCTGCCGCTGACAGCACCTGCAATAACTGTGGCCGTCGTGGTCATTGGGCTAGGACACTGAAGTGCCCTGCCAACAACGTTCAGTGCCGCTCCTGTAGCCGCATTGGACACTATGACAAATGCTGTCAGTCAAAGAAGAAGAATGATACTACTTGCAAGTCTCAGGCGGCGAAGAACAAGTGCTGTCGTCGCGTGGGATCCTCTTCTTCCCCTGTCAGCAAGACACCTCAGCCCATCTGTGTTCACCTGTCATACGGCGACGTTACATCCCGTATCCAGATGCTTCCTGACACAGGTGCGGACGTCACAGTCATCGGCACAAGACACCTCGACATTCTGCGGATCCCTAGGAGCAGCATGCAACCACCGTCAACTTCTACAACGCTCACCGCAGACGGTTCTACAATGGCACCTGCTCTGGGTACATTTCAGGCTACCCTCACCCTAGGTAAGCAGTCATGTTCTGCCAGGATTCAGGTCCACAAAGGTGTTCAGATACCACTACTGTCTTATGGCCACTGTCAAGAGTTGGCCATAATATCTTCAGACTTCCCTAAGCCAATTCTGGAAATATAACATGTCAACAGGTGCAAGGAGCTGCCCCTCCCACCCAATACGTCACCTTCTGCAGCCAGGGAGTTCTTCCTACTGCAATTCAAGGACGTGCTGGTTTCCAAGGAGGACCTCAAGACGGCTCCACTCAAGTCAATGGCTGGCTCCCCCATGAGAATACACCTGAAGGATGACGCAGTACCTTTCGCCATCCACACACCGAGACAGATACCCTTCGCTTTCCAGAGCCAAGTTAAGAAGGAACTCGACTCTATGGTAGCCCAGGGGATCATTAAGCCTGCTGGTGACGGCCCCTCGGATTGGTGTCACCCCATGGTAGCAGTCGCCAAGAACATCACTGGAGTTCGTATCACCGTCGACCTCACCAAGCTGAATAGCCAAGTTTCCCGCCCGACCCACCCTTCACCGACACCCTTCACCGCTATACGCAGTGTGGACCCGAAGGCAAGGTACTTTACTACAGCAGATGCCTTATGTGGGTACTGGCAGATGGAACTTGCGGAAGAAGATCAGCACCTCACGACGTTCATCACACCGTACGGCCGATTTCAGCACTGCAGAGGACCTATGGGTTTCGCGGCTACCGGCGATGCTTTCTGCCTCCGTGGTGACATGGCCCTTCAGGGTGTGGCGAACTGTGCCAAGGTCATCGACGACGTGCTCCTATATGACGAGGATTACTCCACGCATCTTCAGCGTATTCACCAGATGCTCACCAGGTGCCGCAAGTACGGGATCACCCTCAACAAGGATAAGTTTGTGGTCGCCGCACCTAGTGTGAACTTCTGTGGGTACACCCTCTCAGGCAAGGGCATCTCGGCTGATCCTGAAAAGGTCAGCGCGATCCGGGACTTCCCAACTCCTGCCAACCTGACCCACCTCCGCTCGTTCATGGGCCTGGTAAACCAGTTGCTGAGTTCACCCCCGACATCGCCGCTGCAGCGCAGCCCCTACGCCCCCTGATGAGCCCCAAGAGAACATTCACCTGGACAGCTGACCATGATGAGGCATTCCGTCGCGTCAAGACAGCTCTCCTTAGCCCACCTGTTCTCGCTTCCTTCGACCCGGCCCTGCCAGTTGTCCTCCAGACTGATGCCTCTCACCTCTACGGGATTGGATACACTCTGCTACAGGACCACGGCAATGGACGCCTTCATCTGGTTCAGTGTGGCTCTCGGTTTCTCACTGACGCCGAGACTCGCTACGCCACCATCGAACTGGAGCTGTTAGCCGCCGTCTGGGCCATGTCCAAATGTAGGTTGTATCTGATCGGCCTACAACACTTCAACCTCATGACGGATCATCGGCCACTCATCCCGATCCTGAACCACTACTCCTTGGATGCGGTCGAGAATCCCCGCCTCCAACGCCTTAAGGAGAAGATCTCGCCCTACCTCTTCACAGCTGTGTGGCGTGCGGGCAAGCTGCTCTGCATCCCTGATGCTTTGTCACGAGCCCCAGTCAGCCACCCCACACCAGAGGACGAGATCGCATGTGCTGATGCTACTGCACACCTCAGGACTGTAGTGACCGTGAACGCCGTCATCTCAGAAGAGTCTCCACCGCAGGACGCCGACAGGACTCTTCAGGAACTCCGAGCCGCGGCAAGAGCGGACCCTTCGTACATCCGTCTACTGAACTGCGTGACCTCGGGATTTCCCTCCAACCGGTACGACTTACACAGCTCTTTACTCCCATACTGGAAGATGCGGGACGACCTCTATGCTGATGGCGACCTCGTCTTGTATGGAGCAAGAGTTGTGGTTCCTGCCGCCCTCCGCCGCCGCACCCTAGCCCACCTGCACGACAGCCACAGGGGTGTGGAAGCTACGAAGCGCCAGGCGAGACAAGCTGTTTTTTGGCCAGGCATCGACTCCGACATCGCTAGTTCCGTTCAAGTCTGCGAGCCATGCCAGGTGCTGCAGCCTAGTCAGCAGCAGGAACCCCTCATGAACAACGACAACCCTACGAGGCCCTTTGAGTCCGTCTCTGCGGATTTCTTCGTTGTGGCGGGAAAGTCCTTTCTCGTCATCGCCGACCGGCTCTCAGGGTGGCCTGTTGTCGTTCCCTGCGGAGGCAACACTACTGCCTCTCATACAGTACGTATGTTCTGTCGCTACTTCCGGGAAGTTGGTGTCCCTCTCCGCCTGAGGACTGACGGCGGGCCCCAGTTCACTAGCAACGACTTCCGGGACTGCATGGAGCGATGGGGAGTTTATCATGTGGTGTCCTCGCCACATTATCACCAGTCCAATGGACATGCCGAGGCTGCCGTAAAGTCCGTCAAGCATCTCATCCTCAAGACGGCACCCTCAGGCAACATTGACTGTGAGAAGTTTGACCGGGGTTTATTGGAATTGCGGAATACCCCCAACTTCACAGGTCGCTCCCCACCACAGATGTTATACGGCCACCCACTACGGTCATGTGTCCCTGCCCATCCTGAGTCCTTCTCGAGGGAGTGGCAGGCCAAGACCGAGGACTGCGATCGTCGTGCAGCCGCCCGTGCTGACCAGGTAAAGGCACAGTACGATCAGCACGCCCGACCCCTTCCCAGATTGAGTATCGGGCAAACAGTTCGGGTTCAAGACCCGACGTCTCACCGCTGGGACAAGGTCGGGGTTGTCATGGGCTGCTGCAAGACCAGGGATTACGAGGTCCGTCTCCCTAGTGGTCGGGTATGGTGGCGGAATCGCCGCTTTCTTCGTTCAGTACCGTCCCCTAGTGGTGAACCCCTCCCCCATATCCCTGTGAACCCTTGCTTGGACGAGAAAATAAGTCCTCATTCAGTGATCCCCCAGTTTTCCCACGTCACTCTCAAAGGCTCCTGGAGAAAGAGTCCGCTCGAGATTGCACTACGAGCGTGAGGGGGAGGGAGGTGTAGATATATGAGACGAATATGGCTGTAATATGTAACTCTGTACTATTTACCATTATTGATTCAGGTCTCTGTATTATATGTTTTATAATCATACTCCCTTTTGTCACCGAGTGTTAGTTCAGGTTTTGGCCACATGCGCGCTGTACGTGCATGTGCAGATAGAGATACCCAGAGAGATTCCAAGACAGGATGCTGTTTACCCCTGTCTTAACTCCTTTTAGTGTTTGTACCAGAAATAGAACTTACGGACTTGATATCAGTGTGTTTCCTTTACCCCTGAGTGTAAGGACCACCTGAGTCTCCCACATTTTGTACTTCTCCTTAGTCTGTACTCACCCCTGAAGATGTAAATTACACGAAAGTGCTTGGGAACTTCGTGTTTTCTTTTTCCTTGTGGTTATCAGCATATACCTGGATCATACGCATCTACAGTGATTTACTTGCTATATATATATATATATATATATATATATATATAAATATATATATTCAATCAACACCTCAACCCGCCAGGATTGTATGTAGAAGTCCTCGTGTTTATTGGGCTAATATATATATATATATATATATATATATATATATATATATATATATATATATATATATATATATATATATATATATATATATATATATATATATATACATACTCGCAGAATCGCCGCCCTCCGGGCTGCTCATCAACTAGGCCCCGGTTGGACGCCACCCTCCAGGAGGCTCCACATTTTCTCACTGTTCAGTCCCCAAAACTTCTTCTTCCATCAATAGTTCATCAACGGTGTATGCAAGTTCCACCATGTTTTTCACTACAAAGGTACAGCAAAGTAAATTTCTTTTATCATTAAACTTTTTTTATTTTTTTGTATAATCATCACTACATATAACACCACCCATCATCACTACATATAACATCATCCTTCATCACTACATATAACACCATCCATCATCACTATATAAAACACTATCCATCATCACTACATATAACACCATCCATCATCACTACATATAGCACCACCATCACTACCATCACTAATACCACCATCATCACTACCACCACTAATACCACCACTACTACCACCATCATCATTACCACCACCATCATTACCACTACTATCAACCAGTCTCTACCACCACCACTATCACCACAAACATGCCGCTATCACCATCACCACCACTACCACTGTCACTACCACCGTCACCACCACCACTACATATAACACCACCCATTATCACTACATATAACACCACCCATCATCACTATATAAAACACCGCCCATCATCACAACATATAACACCACCCATCATCACTACATAAAACAACATGCATCATCACTACAGATCGGTAAAGTAGTTTCCGAGATTCTCGTGCGAACACACAGACAAGTACGAGTACGAAGTCTTTAGTTAAGAGGTGAAAGAAGATTATTAGGGGTTGAGGGAAAAGTGGTGAAACTGAAATGCAGTAGGAGTAGAAAGAATCTGGGCTCAACCAGATCGCTTCATCTTTCTTATTGGTGTTTTATCTTTGTTCTGCTCCCTTGGGTCGTCAGACCTTTGTATTAATATTGGTTTATTTATATATTGCTGCTTATTATTATTATTTTTATTATTGTTGGAGTTAGTGAGCTCGCCCAGGTCCTTGTGTACTTGGGAGGGTAGTCACATTTATTTATTTTTTTATTTTTTTATTTTATTTTTTTTTGAGGTGTTAGTTAAGTGTTAGTTGTATTAGTCTAAAGGTACACTGTATGGAGAGGCCTGCCAGGTTCTTAGCACACAGACAAACAGACAGACTTCTTTGTTTTATATAGATATACATCATTACTACATATAACACCACCCATAATCACTACATATGACATCATCCATCATCACTACATATAACACCATCCATTATCACTACATATAACACCATTCATCATCACTTCATATAACACCACCCATCATCATTACATATAACATCCATCATCACTACATATAACATCATCCATCATCACTACGTATAACACCATCCATCATCACTACAGATCGGTAAAGTAGTTTCCGAGATTCTCATACGGACACACAGACAAACAGACAGACTTCCTTTGTTTTATTTAGAAATACATCATCACTACATATAACACCATCCATCATCACTACATATAACACCATCCAACCTCGCTACATATAACACCACCCATCATCACTACATATAACAACATCCATCATCACTACTAATAACATCATCCATCATCACTACATATCATCCATCATCATCACTACATATAACAGCATCCATCATCACTACAGATCAGTAAAGTAATTTCCGAGATTCTCGTGAGGAAACGCAAACAAATTAACAAACAGACAGACAGACTTCTTTGTTTTATATATATATATATATATATATATATATATATATATATATATATATATATATATATATATATATATATATATATATATATATATATATATATATATATATATATATATATATATGCTGATAACTACAAGGAAAGAAGAAAACACGAAGTTCCCAAGCGCTTTTTTGTAATTCATTTGCATATATATATATATATATATATATATATATATATATATATATATATATATATATATATATATATATATATATATATATATATATATATATATATATATATAGCAGAAACACCGCCCTCCAGCCTGCTCTTTCGCTAGGCCATGGTGTGAAATATCATATATTTGGCATACCTCATTAGAATGGACTACCTACCTACCTACCTACCTTCCTTTTTAGAATGGATAGCCTAGAAAAGTTGGAGATCAAAGAAAAGTAATGAGAGAGAACATAAGGATAAAATTAGCTATAATACATGGGATGGGATACGACTTTTCAACCTCTGTGTGGTGTAACGGATGGAGGTTAGATGCAAAGAAAAGTAAGCCATAATGAAATAGAACCTAAGGATCAAAATAGCTGCAAATCATAGGAGGGAATACTACTTTTCTACGTGTGTACGTTCGGGGCTGACCTTTAGTTTCTCTCTCTTTCTCTTGTTCTCTCAGGCGTGTTGGGTCCCGGCGGGTCGGGTTGGGCGTGTCGGATCAGGTTGGTTGGAGTTTTTTTGAGATCACTACATATAACACCATCCATTATCACTAAATATAACACCATCCATCATCACTACATATAACAACACCCATCATCACTACATATAACACCATCCATCATCACTACATATAACACCACCCATCATCACTACATATAACACCATCCATCATCACTACATGTAACACCATCCATCTTCACTACATATAGCACCATCCATCATCACTACATTTAACATCATCCATCATCACTACATATAACAACATCCATCATCACTACATATAACACCATCCATCATCACTCCACATCAGTAAAGTAGTTTTCGAGATTCTCGTGCAGACACGCACACGCACATATTCACACACAAATGCACAGACATACTTCTTTGTTTTATATATATGTAACCTGTTAAAGATGAATTTATTCTCACTTGACTTGGGATTTATTATTATTAGATGGTAATGCAGTGGAAGCATCCCTTGGAGAAAAAACCCGAACCAGCACAAACGCAGTTAAAAAAAAAAAAAAGAATTCTCTGTGACCCGTGGAAAGATAGCTCCTGTGATTGGGGTGAATCTACGCACCAACATATGCGCACCTCTTAGCCTGCTTAAAACACTACTCTGGAGAATAAAAGTTATACATGATATTGAAATTATTAGAAACTTAGAAAATGCCTCATTAGACAACAATAAATTCAAAGTATTAAAACATGTTGCGTGTGCACATGAACAGGCCTTAAGGGCTTTCAACAAAATAATATCAATCACTGAGAAAATGGTATAAAAAGTAAGAAATTATCAACTCCACCATGAATAGGCCTTAAGGGCACTCAACAAAATAATGTTACACCAACAGATGCACACCTCTTAACCTGGCTTAAGACTAGGGAACAAAAGTTATACATGATATTGAAATTATAAAGAAATATCAAATGCCTTAAAGGAAAACTAAATCACAGTATCACTTACAATAGAGAGGATGAACCTCATCTGAAAACAGTTCCCTCGTTATCTGACATGAATTAGTGGCACATAAACATTGGAAAACAAAACTATCAAAAATATTTAAGAAATATTAACTACACACAGCAAGACAATATGAGTCAATGAAAAAAATATTATCACTATATGAAGAAGTTATTGACTCCACCAATACCCGTGAAAACATGCTCCTTAACCTCACACATAGGTTCCGCATGCACCCGTATTTTCTTAAGGCACAAATAAGCATGCACCCGTATTTTCTTTAGGCACAAACAAGCCCTTCACAACCTTGGAGAATGTTCCTTTAATTACCCACTAGACTCCTGGTCTCAGTGTGTGACCATTCATTCACTCAACTAGCCTCATTTTACACTCAGTACATCCATGAAACGGAAGGGAGTGAGCAAATCAGACCCTGTACAGTTGAAGGGAGCTCTAGCTTCCCGCCAGTAAAAGTTTTTCACTAAACTGCCTTTAGATTTGTAGTATTGTGAGCAGAGGTGGAGGAGATCTGGTGACCCCAAACGATCGTCAAACGGGGACAGATGATGGTACCACGTCGTTAGTTGTACACCCAGACACCTGGTTTCACTCCAATCCTCACTGCTCACTCAACAGCGTGGGCTCAACTCAGATGAGTGGACGCGTTCAGAGCGTGTGGACACGTTCATACCGCGTGGGCTCTACAGAATCTCTGCAATATACCCTCTGTTAGCTATTGTCTCACATCACCGTCACTCACTCATTCTTTGTTCCTACCGCCCTATCTAAGCTCTGAGAGATTGAATAAAACTCACTTGTTAATACTGATGTTAAATGAACGAAGGAAACCAGTTCACGTGGTCGTCTCTCCTGGCCAATGCAGAGTTCCTGTCTGTTTGACCACTGCCTCACGACTGCCCCCGGGCGAGTTCCTTCAAGGCGTCAGTCTTGACCGTGACTTATTTACCGTACAACTAACAGCTTAATTAGGACTTATGCCACATTTTCAGACTGGGAAACGATCTATAATCATTTTTAATTTAATAACTGTCATTTAATTTCATAATTCACGTCCAAATTAAGTCGCCAGAGTATACTTAATATTATATGGGCGCAATTCCCAGAGCTCTCACTACGTGTGCGGGAACGCCACCATCACTCAGACGATATTGAAAGACATAGTATCGCCATTATTGGTAATTTCGTCTCTAAGTATTACACTGAAATTTCTGAATATTACATATATATGTATATATATATATATATATATATATGTAATATTCAGAAATTTCAGAGAAATTTCAAACGCTGCGCCATTGACGATACTGAGTTTTCAAGGTCGTCTGAGGGAAGAGAGCACTCCCTGCACATAGAGAGAGGTTGTGGAACTAGGCCTATATGATATTAAATGTAATTTGCCGAATTAATAATGATGCCATTCATGAAGTTAAGGGACTATTATTGAATTTGGAATTATTATAGATCGTTTATCAGTCTGAATAATGTTACGGGTGTCCCAAGGAGTTATTAGTTAGGCGGAAAATATGTAACGTAGGCCTAAGCTGACGCCTTGAGAGGACACGAGTTTGGCTAGCTCTCAGTAATGAGAAAGCATTCGGATCAACAAGACGTCCCTGCGCGTCTGTCACAGAAATAATCACGTGGCCTAGTCACCTGTGCTGAGCTCTTGCAGTATAACAAGTAAGTCTCATTCGATCTCAGATAGGGGTTAGATAGGGCAGTGATAAAGCTATTAAGAGCTAACAGTGAGTCAATTTCAGGGTTTCCGTCAGAACCCACTTGAATGGGAGAAATTGACTGCGAGAAATTGACTGCAATAGTGATGACTGAGAGAGATTGACTGCCTTTTGAGACTGCCTTTGAGGATTGATGATTGGCGATTGTCGCCGTTGGAACGATCGGTGCAGGCTTGTCACTGGTTAGCCGGGAGCAAAGGATCTCTTGAGTGAACAAGTGCTCCCGACAACTAAAACGATACGGGGCCAGCATCAGCATTGGGTGATCAGTTCTTACCATGTGGGTGCACAACACCACACCACGTGTCCTCGGTCAGATAGAAGTATTACCTACTGGCCATAGTCACCTGTTGGCGTTCTCTCTTCCCGCCCATGGACGCACTGAGAGTACACTGAGGCTATCTGAGTAAATTAATGGTCACACACTGAGACCAGGAGTCTAGGGGATACCTAGAGAAACATTTTACCTCCCTTATTACGGGTGTATGTTGAGTTGGGTGGAGCATGGTTCACGAGTTTTGGTGGACCCAGTAACATCTCAATAATAGTGACAATATTTTTGTGTGTAGTTAGTACCATTTTTTCAGTTACTGATATTATCTTGACGTGTGTAGTAATAGCTCTTAATTGATTTTGATAGTATTGTTTTTGAATGTTTGTGTCACTAAGTGGAACCAGAGTGATACTGTGATTTAATTCCTTTAATGCATTTAATTTTTCTTCATAATTCCGATCTCAGGTATAACCTTTGTTCCCCAGAGTAGTGTTTAAGTTAGGTTAGAAATTGTGCATCTGTTGGGGTGATATAATTTTGTTGAAAGCCCTTAAGGCCTGTTTCATGTGTGCAAGCAACATTTCTTAATACATTAAATTTATTGGTGCCTGAGTTTCTAATAATTTCAATATCATGTATAACTTTCATTCCCCAGAGTAGTGTTTTAAGATCAAGTTAAGAGGTGCACATATTGGTGTACCATTATTTGATTGTGTTTGTAGTGTTGGAGGGAATATAAGTGTCTAAATTTTACAGTGTGTCTCATTCATCCCAGTCACAGACACTATCCTTCCACGGGTCACGGACAAGTCATTTTGTTTAGTAGATTTAAGTGTTCTTGTGCTGGTTCGGGATTTTTCTCAAAGGGGCGCTTCCACTGCAATTACCATCTGACAATCTTTAATAAACCCCAAGTCAAGTAAGAAATTAAAGTCCAGTAAATTCCGACCCGTTACATATATATATATATATATATATATATATATATATATATATATATATATATATATATATATATATATATATATATACAGGGGGTCCCAAAAATTTAAAGTTGGAATTTTAATTTAGACACATGTCGCTCTAATATATTTACCCCAAACATGTCTTCAGGCAAAATTTCAGTTCCTTATCTCAATATTCAGGGGTCCCGCAAAACTTCAATTTCCGGGTCATTACAAAAAATTACAAAATTAACTTCGTGGTGTAGATTATCACGGTGTATCATTTTCTTCTCTATTTTCAATGTCTTTCTGTTCTTATTTTTTCGCTCCCCAGGCCCCGTTGTGGGTCGTTTGACATGTGCCCGGGTGGGTTAATTCCCGTAAAAAAAGAAAAAAAGAAAAAATAAGCGCAAAGAAATGGAAGGGATCAGGTGCATATTTTTCTAAGCTGATGATAGAAGTTTCTTGC